>NW_006921804.1:3051560-3109213 GCF_000298275.1 Orycteropus afer afer
CTCCGCCCAATAAGGACATAAACTTCAACCCTTCGTCCAGCCAGTCCCTGCAGGGCGCAGATAGGGTCCCTTCCTCTTTTTTTCTGCTCTCTTCCTCCGAATTCTTACTTTGCGCTCTGAGCCTTTCCCACCCTCCTGCTTTCCCTCCTTCTTTCCTTCTCTCTTTCTTTCTCCTTTCACCTGCCACGGTCCTTCTCCCCCTCTCTCTTTCTTGCTCTTCTCCTGCCCTATCTCTTCCAGTCCACCTTAACTCGAGCCCCGCCCCGGACCCCCATCCAGCCCTCCGTCGCTGCTCTGCCCCGCCCCCTGCACTTCACCTCCCCGTCTGCCCATTGGCCTGAACACACGCCCATCCCCAGTGGGTCCCGCCTTGCGCTCGGCCGGGGAGGGGGCGGAGCCGAGGGGCTGGCCCGAAACCTGCAGGAGGGGAAGGGGGAGGGGGCAGTGTCCGCAGTGGCCTGGGAACCAAGCATTCCTATTAGGGGCTCCCACTCTTCCAAGAGAGGCTTCTGTAGGATCAGCACCTCGGGAGGGATGGGTGTGAGAGTTTAAGGCTAAGCTGCGTGGGGGTGAGGCGAGGATTCAGGGTCTTGCGGTAGGAGGGGTCCCGTGAGGGGCCATAATCAGGTCAGGGCCCCGGAGGAGGGGGAGGAGAGCCAACAGGCCTTCTGCTCTGGTCCCTATGCCCCTCCCCCCTGTGAGGGAGCAGAGGAGTCGTGGCTGCGGACACACTGAGTCCCTCCCCACGCGTGACGGCGCCCGCGGGGAGGGAACTGCGCCCGGGGCAAGCAGCCTATGTGCTCCAGCCAGTGCCCGCTGCGGCCCTGGCATTGTCCAAGGGGAGGGGCCGGGTCTGCGGAGGTGGGTAGTGGAGGGGGAGGTGCATTCACGCTCCCGGTCCCCGCCTTCATCCCGTTGCTCCCTAAGTGGAGAAACTGAGTCTCTGCAAAGTAGCGACGTCTTGACCTGGATTTGTTCTGAAACCTGGGTAGCGAGGGGGAACCTGGATGTGTTAGGATGAGTGTATGGAAGCGGGGCGAGATACGTACTTCATTGCCGCCTCGCAATTGAGGAAGACAGCCTGAGAGGGACTCTTCCAACTGGGCCTGCGGCGCTACGTACCCCAAAGGGCCCCTCCCACTGGTGTCAAATGGAACCAAATTCGGCTACCTTCGGCCAGGTTCCGCTCTCCCGGGCCGGCCGGGACGAACCGGGTAGGACTTGCTTTCCCCTCCCTACCCCCTCCATAGGGGGCCCCCCCTCCCTTTCCAGCAGGTGGCTCCGCGGGACACCAGCTCAACCTGTTGGACCACAATGGGCGGCGCCAGGGGGCCCTGGCCCTCACCCGGGCTGACCCGGGATCCCCGCGCAGGGGGAGGGGCGGAGCCTGGGTCCCTCCCTCTCTCTCCCTCCAGGGCCGTGACTCAGCCTCGGGGCCGCTGCCCTGCGCCCCAGCCAGCGGCGGAAAGTGTGAGGCGCCCCTGAGGGCCCAGGCCAAACCAAACAGCCCCCCACCCCAGACATTATCTCACTGGAGAATTAGGGGGGCTATAGAAAGGAGGGGGGAGCAGCAGTCATGGGGCGCTCCACAACTGGTGATCCACTCCGGGTTTTCCTATCGTCACTGCCCCCTTGGGGCTGGTCATTGCTCCGGGTTTTCTCCTCCGCCCCGCCGGACACTTTCTGGTCCGCCAGAGCCCAGAGTGGGTGGGGTCTAGTCCGCGATTTTTTCCTCCGATCACCAGCCGTCGGGGTCGCGCTGGCCTGCGGAAGGGCAGTGCCGGGGGCGAGGACGCAGTGGCAGATGCACTAGTGAAATGGAGAAGGGGATGCTTCAGGGAAGAGGGGGGTATCACCGTGGAAAAGGGGGGCTGGAAAGTGACCCAAGGAAGGAGGGTCCAGGGCCTCCAGAGGCAATAGAAGGGCGGGCGCCTTGGCACCTATTCGGTACCGAGAAGCAAACGATGTTCAGTACCCCGGCTGGATTCCCCTTGCCCCCCTAGTCCTGAGATCAGGGGGTCGCGTCTGGTGGCTTGCTGGACGCAGCTTGGATCTTTCCCAAGCCGAACTGTTTCTCCCCACTCTAGTCCCGACAGTCCTGAACCTCTTGTTAGTTCTTCTGCGACCCCCTTCAATGGTTCCCTTTTCGTCTGGTCCACACAACTCCCCTGTCGGTTCAGAACTTGAAGGGGGGAACCCCAGCTTGAAACTCCCGCCTACCCCCCGACTCTCAGCTCTTACCGCGCCAAACCACTGAGACAGCGGCGGCCCAGAAACGCTGGCTGGGGGCCGCCACCCCCTCCCAAGAAAGCCCCAGCTGGGCCCCAGGGGCCTGTCGCTGCCTCCTCCCTGCCTTCGGGCCCGACTAGAATTGAGAACTCGAGGGCAAGTGTGGGGTCTGTAGGGGCCTCCGGGGGGGATAGCGGAGCGTCCCAGACCTGCACCTTCAGATTTAAATCTTAAGGCTACTCACTAGACTTTAAGATATGGGGAAAGTAGCAGTGGATACTCAAAAGTGTGAGGAGTTTGCACAAAGAAGAGAATGAAAGCCCAAGCTGAGAGTTAACTTCTCCTTGGGAAAGCTATACACCTGGGGCTGGGGACAGCGATTTGGAGTGGCGACCAGGTGCCCTGACTGGGTCACGTGCGCCAAGGGGACGCTGCAGAGGCATTGGAAGTCTGCAGTATTGGGGAGAAAGGGTTCCTGGTGGGGAAGAGAGTAGAGCCTCTGCCTGGGCGGGGATCTGAATGAGTTGGGTCTAGGGGCCTATTTCAGAATGTAGGAAGCTGAGCTGGCAGCCAAGCGTCACCCAGCGCCAGGCGCCCACCTCTCATCCCTCCCCCCCAACCCCGCAGCCTCCACTTCCCTCGAGAAAAAAAAAAAAAAACCCGCCGCCCAGGAAACCGCTGGGGGCGCTCAGACCGCAGCCCCCCCGCCCGCCGCCCCCCGGCGCTCCCACCGCGACCGCCCAACCCACCTGAAGGGGCCGTGGCTGCCAGGGGTACCCCGCCTCCCGCCGACTCCCCCCACACCTGCGGGCTGCACTATTTATAACTCGGGGCCTATTCCGGGCCTCTGGGCTGGAGCCGACTGCTGCGCGGTGCTAATCGCCGCCTGGATCTCTGCGCCCCCCGGGGCGGAGGGAGGTAAATTTAGCCTCAGGAAGCTCCGGGGAACATTTTCCAAAACTCCACGTCCCAGAGAGGGCGAGACAGAACCCCTTTGCTTTCAGCCTCCTTCCAGCTAGCCACTAGGCGGCGCAGGTCTCCCTGCTCCTCGAACCCAGCTCGGAGTTCGAGTTGCTGTTTTGAAGCGGGGTACAAAACTGCTGAGAGGTGAAAAATGGAGAGGCACTGAGGGCCGGATGGATGTACCCGGGGCTGGAAACTGGTTAGAGGAATGGCTACATCTGGGAGGCTGGCAAAGACTGTGGAGTAGGGAGGCTCAGCTGGGAGTAACTGAGAACAAGGGGGAAATTACTTATACAAACGCGATGCCAACAGGAATGCAAATAAGAACCTCTGCCCTTGTTAGGTTGGGGGTAGTTCTTGTGCTCTGGCGCCTCTGTGAAACATCTGCCAGCCCTTTTTCCATTTGCCTCCCGGTGTTGCTGGGAAGATGTAGGTTCCTCTCGAGATGATTATTATAATACCAGTTTTTTGTGGGCTGCTCCTCAGGCAACTTCGCCGCGGCCCCTCCCCTCCATCTGCATCTCGCACAACACTGAGGGTCATATATCCAACCTAATCCACAGGAACCTTGGGTATCTGGCGGCTTTCCTTTCGCCATAGAGGTTTGGGATCACTGCCAGCTCCTGCGTCTTGTCTGCGTCTGCATCCAGACCTAGCCCCTACCGCTTGTGGGCCACTAGAGGGCCCCAGGGCACCGAGGGGTAAGTGAGGTTTTACCCATCCCTTGGCACCCTGCTTGCGCCCCCCCCCCCCGCGCGACTTCACAGTTGGTAATTCAGACACACAAAACCTGAGCCAGTTTTACCTGGGAAGAAAACATTTCCAGGAAACTACCCCTTCTCTTTTCTAGAAGAGTAGGGGACCAAAGATGGTGGCTGTAGCTGCTCTCTCCTGGCCTTGCCTGGACTAGGTGAAAAGAGTATAGCTGGGACCCCCAAATGAGCAGTGGAGCCAAGAACGAGATAGATTAGGATTGAAGTGGGAAGAGAGAAAGCATGGAAATGGAATAGCACCAGCTCAGAAGAGGAAGCCTGGCTAATTAGGAAAAGCCCAGTAAATCTGGGGTCAGTGTTATTAATTGAATTATATCCCCCAAAAATATGTGTTGTAGTGTTGTAAATCCTAACCTCTGTGCCTGTGGTTAAAATTCCATTTGGGAATGAGTTGTCTTTTCTATGTTAGTAAGGCAGGATTGGTATAGGGTGTATTTTGAGCCGAGTTTTTTATATGAAAGAGATTAAACGAACAATGGAGCAGAGAAGAGATGGGATAAAATAGATGCCAAGACACGTGGAAATCTCCAAGGAACCAGGAAGCAGAAGCTAAAGAGACAAGGACCTTCCTCCAGAGCTGACAGGGAGAGAGGGAAAGCCTTTCCCTGGAGTGGGGCACACTGAATTCAGACTTCTAGCCTCCTAAACTGTGAGAAAATAAATTTCTGTTTGTTAAAGCCACCCACTTGTGGTATTTCTGTTATAGCATCTCTACCTAGATAGGAGCCCTGGTGGCATAGTGCCTAAGGCATTGACTGCTAACCAGAAGGCTGGAGGTTCAAACCCACCAGCCACTCCTGGGAAGGAAGGTTGGACAATCTATCCAAGGAGGGGTCGCTATGAGTCAGATCCGACTAAATGACTGCTCTACTGTTGTGTGCTGTGTGTATGCCCTTGGGTGAATTACCACCTCTCAGGGCAGTACCTTCCTCAACATAGAATAATTTGCCTTGTCTTGCCTTCTTTTGAATTGGACTTTCCTGAGGCTCAAAGCACTTTGTATTGTGGAAAGGGATTTCAGGATGGTATGTGAGGTTATTGTTATTTTCCCTGACTCTCTCCTGGATCTGTCCACTTTCAAGCCTTTCTTTCTGGTTCTAACACTCTTCTTGGGCCACTACAGTCATCTACTCCTCTTTCTTCCTTCTAGTTCCCCACCACCAGTGCTCCACAGGCCACAGTCCTGGGCTCTGTTTCCCCCCACACACCACCACCACCACCACCACCACTTCCCCAGTGGTCTTTGCCCAACAACCCCTCCCCACACTCTTCCTTGGCGGAAGCCCCTCTGTCCAGATTTCAAACTATGGGATCCATCTCCAATGAGTGTCCCAGTTTGGTAGGAATGGAGCCTAAGAAAGGAAGGGGAGGCAAGAATCCAGAGCTTGAGGCAGGGAAGGGCTGGAGTTGGCCAGCCAGAGGGACAGGCTCTGAGGGAAGGAGCCCCAAATAAAAATGGATAGTGTATTCTCTGTCTACCCCACTGTTAACCTTTTCTCTCTGGTTAGCTTCAAGACATTACCCATCTTACTGCTGTGCCCTGGGGTGGGGTGGGGGACTCTGAAGGCATCAGACAAGCACAGTGACCTGGATTTTGTGGATGCCTAAAGAGGGCCACTGAGCTGCCAGGGATAAGAAGTAATCTCGAGTTGGAGTACTATGTTGCCATAAAAAAGAATGGAGAGACTAAATGTACTGATGTAGAACCCTGCATAAGATATACTGAGGGAAAAAAAGCAAGTTGTAGACAGCATGTAGAGTATGCTCCTAACCATGAAAATATATCCAGAGTCACGTCTCATCACTGCTACTGCAGTGACCCTGGTCTGAGCCACTAACATCTCTGGCCCGGAGTGTGCCAGTTACCTCCTAATAGGTTTCTCATAGTCTATCCTTGCTCCACTGTAGTCTATTCTCAACATAGTAGCCAGTTGTGTGCCTTTTAAATCACAAACTATGTTCAAAACCCTGCAATGGTTCCTCATTTCACTGGGGTAAGAGCCCAAGTCCTCCATGACCTGCTTCCACCCCAGCTTAATTTTTCCTTTTCTCCATAACACCTAACATCAATATACTTATTTTTTATGCCATAGTTTATCAACCATCTCCAGATAATGTAAGTTCCATGAATGGAAATAGCTATTTTGTTCAGTGATTTGTCTAAAGCAGCCTGGCATATAGTAGATGCTCAATAATATTTTTTAAGTGATGGAATGAAGATGCCATATATGCACAGACTATCTCTAAGAAACTGGTAACCTTGGTTACCTCCAGGGAGAGCTGGGGACTTGCGGCGGGGGTAAAGTGTGAGATGGAGGCTTACTTTTTACTATCAGAACTCTCTAACTATATATTACTTTTGCAAAAAGGAAAAAAGCCCAGAGAAAAAGGCGTTAACTAAGAAGGCTAAGGAAGAGCTGGTTCCTGGGAGGGAGAGAGAGGGGCCCATACACCATCTCTAGGCTACGACTCCAGCTGAGAAAGGGAGGGGGGCAATAACTCAGTATCAAGAAGGGCCAGGGGATACTGGATGGGGATCCCAGAGAGCCTTCAAATAAGTCCTGTGGTTGGCTCTGAGGTTTGGGGGCCTGTGGGTGGGCATAACAGTGGGCTTCTACATAGCAAGTGGATGTAGAAGGCTGATGTACACCTACCGCTGGGAACAAGTCAGGGAAAGCATGTGTCAGTGGCTGCCAAGGGGATGTGAGGAGTCAATTCTGCTTGCTGTGGCTGTTTGTGGTCTGATGAAGCCTCACTGTGAGAAGCATGAAGGGCCAGTGTGATCACACAGGTGCCTTTCTCTTGCAGCTTTGTATGAGCTGGAGAAGCGGGGCCTTACTTCTTCCATGAGCCAGGAACTAGTAGCACTTGTGCTTTCCCCAGATCCTTAGAGACAGGGAGCTGCCCAAACCAGGGCAAAGGTCTTTTCTTGGGGGGAAGGGGCTTGGTCCTGCAGGTTGCCATGCTAAAACCTTCTTCCCAGAAGACTCCACCCAAGCTGAACCCTCCCTACCCACAGACTGGGAGGAACCTGGCCTTTCTGCTCTCCACCCTCCCCACCCAGGCATCAGTGAGTGACACCTACTTTCAGTCTCAGTTCTATTCAGGGCAGGCTTCTTCCCCCTGGTGTATACTCTGGCTCCAAGACCATTCCAGTACTGATTTTTGCTGATTCTTCTTCAGACATTTGGAATTTTTGACCTCAAAGCCTATTTATTACATACACAGTTCAAGGATTCTCAAGCAGAGATCTGGGGTTTAGGTAGCAGCCCATTCCTGGTACTAAGTGGGTACAGTAAGATCAACCATCTGGGCTGGTGGGCTGGCTGTGCCAAGCTGGGAGGAGCTCCAGGTCCGGCTATAATCTTACTGGGGTCCTTGCCAGCAGGCCAAATTGCCGCCCACCAGAACAGAGGCCCAGAGATGAGGCAGGTCTGACAGATGGCACAGTTCAAAGCAGGATCCAGACTTCACTTGTTTGCAGCCCATCCTTGGTCAAGCATAGCTGATCCTGAGAGTCTTGATGGGGGTTGGGCTGGGTGCTAAAGAAGAGAATGGGAAGCTGAAAGGCAGGCTGTGCTACAGAAACTGCAGCCATACCTCCTGTTTGCCTTAACTGCCCACCTGAACGATGCCAGCTGGGGAGAGGCGGCCGTTCTCTGCTGCCGTTAATCCAGCAGCTCTTTGATACACCAGCAGCAGAGGAGGATGTAGGCGATTTCCTTCAGGGTCCGCTGTAGGCCCTCCCACCCTGTGCCCATCTTCATGACAGGTACTTGGAACCCGGCATTTTGCAGGACCCCTCCAAGGGAGAAGGGTAGGGCCTGGGCTAGGGGCTGTGTCCGCGGCTGCATGTGGGCAGCAGCTCTGAGGGAGGGGGGGAGCTGCCTACAGTGCCTTTTTATCAGTATTGTCCCCACCCCCCTCAGGCCTCATGACTACACAGACAAAGAGCTCAGGGTCTAGCAAAGGAAGGTTCTGGGCTTGGGAATAGGCTGAGTTGGCCCCTATCAGGGGTGGGTGGGGTTAGTAGTAGGGAGGGCCTGGCCACTCTTTTATCCTCTGCCACCAGGCCATCTCAGCTTCCCTTATTGCAGCCCAGGTCTTGATAACTCAGGTGCCCTGCCTGGTTGTCCCTTTCCCCAGTGGTTGGCACTACTCCTGCTCTTGCCTTCTGCTGGGCTCCTACTGAGGCAGGCATCAAGAACCTACAATGAGAGCTCCTTTCTAGCCTATTCAGCCTCACCCTAGAATGAGCAGGTCTGGCCCACTTCTGCTTTGCCCATCCATTGGAGCAAGAAGACACAGCTGGAGCCACGGGCACAGTTGAGAGGCATTGTTTATTGACAGGTTATACCCCAGAACAGCCACCTTCCCTCCCTCCTGAATGGGCAGGGGTTGGAGGTCAAGTGCGGGAGTTCCGCTCCTCATCCTCATTCTCTAGTTGGTAGGCTGGGCGATAGGTGGGGTGTCCTCCTGGGCTCAGGCACTTCAGGGCTGGGTTCCGCACTGTATTCTCCTGGCTCCCCAGCGATGTGTAACTGCAGTGGGGAGAAGGAAGGGCAAGTGAGTGGTGGGGTAGCTCTCCTCATCCTAGCACCCTCATATTCCCCAACACCCCATTTCTTCCCCTGACACCCTTACCCTCGATCATACAGGATACAGTATGGGACAAACAGCTGACGCAGAAAGTCCCAGATATCTCTGTAGGTCCAGTCCTGGAAGGACAGAGGATCTCAGAATCATCACAAATATCTGAACCCCTCTCCCACACCTACCCCATGCTGTCCTGGGAAGGGGCCCACCCAAGGCTCTTCCGCTCCCTTGGCTTCTGAGGGGAGGTATGTCTGCTGTCTGATTCTCTGGTATATCTTTCCCTGTGCAGGCTAAGCAATGAGAGCCTTCATTCTATTTCTAATCTACCCATCACACTGGAGAGTAAGCTCCAGAAGGGCAGGGAGAGGCTGTGTCTTTCTAAGGCAGTACTGTCTAACAGCACCTTCTACAATGATGGAAATGTTCTTTATTTGTGCTGTCTAATATGCAGCCACCAGGCACATGTGACTGCTGAGCCCCTGAAATGTGGCTGGTGCAGGGGAGAGAACACAGATAGGTAGAGTATTGATTTGGGTGAAGGGAATGGCAGTGTACCAAAAGTAAGTGACTGGCACTGAGGAAGAGGAAGATACAGAGAGGTAGACAAGAGGTACAGACAACAAAGATAAACCCTTTTACATACACAATACTGTGCTGTCAATGACAACAAACAATTTACGGGTAATAAGATAGGTAGACAGGTTGGATGATCAGGTATGTCTAGGCAAAAGGGAATATACTCATGACCATATATAAGGTTGGCAGATGATATTTCTATATTCCTATTTGTATGTGCTATAAGAATGTCCATATACATAATAGAGCTAACAAGGGACAAAGTTATGATAACTTTGTGGCCACAGCCAACTACTCTCAGGAAGCGAGTATTTGGATCTGTGGGCTCAGGACGATGGTCACAGGAGACATCAAGTTCAATTGGCATAACATACTACACAAAAACATTGTTCTATACCCTACTTTGGTAAGTAGTGACTGGGGTCTTAAAAGCTTGCAAACGGCCATCTAGATGCAAAAATGGTTCTCTCCTCGTCCAGAGCAAAGATGAGGAAAACCAAAGACGCATGGAAAAAATTAGTTCAAGGTATGAGAAGACCATGCAATCCTCAGCTTATATGACCACCATCTAGACCAGAACTAGATGGTGCCTGGCTACTACTGTCAACCGCTTGGAAAGGGATCAATGCAGATCCTGGATACAGTGGGACAACAATGTGGAACAAAACTCAAAATCATAAAAAAAAAAAGACCAGGTCTGCTCATCTAAAAGAGCCTGGTGAGACTCCCAAGACTACGGCTCCTAGTTACCCTTTGGTCTGGAATTGAACTTACTCCTGTGGCTTCCAGCCAAACAACAGACAGGCATAGTATAGGGTAAACATTTACAATGAGAAGATACACTCCTTAGAGTGGTCAATCATGGGAGAACAGAAGGGCAGTATTTGCACAGGGAAATAGCTTGGGGGGCAGGAATGCATAGGAAAGAAGGACACGGGGAGAGATAACCAGAGGGAGGAAGTGGAAAGAGAGGTGTACATTGTGGGGAATTGTAGTCAATGTCATGAAACACAATGTGTATGAACTGCTGTATGGAAAATGAATTTTCTCTATGAACTTTCACCCAAATCACAATAAAAATAATAATAATAAAAAAGCAATGTGGCTAGTACAACTGAAGGGCTGAATTTTTAATTGTATTTAATTTAAAAAATGAGATATAATTCATATACCATAAGACTCACCCCTTTAAAGGGTACAGGTCAGTGGTTTTAGTCATTTGTATTTAGTTATAATTAATGAAAATTTAAGGATTCATGGCTATTTAAGTATAAATAAATAGCTAGTGGCTACCACCATATTGGTCCCACAAGTCCAAGTTCTGTCCAGAGTGGACAGCACAATGCCTGCCATTCAATTATTGTTGTTAGGTGCCATTGACTCAATTCCAACTCAGAGACCCCATGTGACCGAGGAGAAATGCCCCATAGGGTTTCCTAGGTGTAATTTTTATAGAAGCAGATGGCCAGGTCTTTGTCCTATGGAGCAGTTGGGTGGGTTTGAACCGACCACCTTTCAGTTAGCAGCTGAACACTTAACCATCGTGCCACCAAGGCACAACTGAACTGAATGATCAAATAGCACTGCTTCCTTTGGAGGACAGGGCCCCTGTCCTTTGTCCCTGAAGCCCCAAGTTCCAGCCCCTCTACCCTTTGGGGAGTCAGGATGCAATGACACTGATGATGGGGGACATGAGGCTGAAGGCAATATGTCCTCTCCGCCATTACCAGTAGTGGGTTGATACGCATGAATGAAGGCCAGCCTGGGTCGGTGGGGCTGAAGGGGCGGAGGCTGCAGGAATAAGGGTCAGTGCGACGGGTGCCCATCAGGACGGCCGCTAGCTGGGGGTGCCGTGCCTGCAGCTCACCCAGGGCCTGCTTCATGTCACCCTGAGCCTCCAGCACCTGCAGATTATACCTTAGGAAGGAGGAGAAGTGGGGGGTTAGGAGTAGGCCCTGCTAAGCCCGTCTTGGAGCCCAAACCCCCAGGCCTCTAATACCTCTTGATGGTGTCCTGTAGAAATTGCTCCAGCTCAGGGAAAGGGGAGATGCTGCGGATATACAGGATCTGGAGGGGTTCTTGGGCATCAGGGCATTTCCTGGGGAGGGGAGAGAATCCACAAGTTTGCCTCTGTGGGCAGGAGGCTGGCTCTCAGATAGCTTACACTGTTCTCTTTGGGTCCTGGGATGGATACCCCCTTTCTCCTCTCTTCTTGTCCTTCCCATCCATCAGAATCCACCTCTCCTGGGGAGCCTACTCTGACCTCTCACCTCTCAAATCTGGAGCACACCTCTCCCCGACAGGACTGTGATCTCCCTGTGGGCAGGGATGGTGGCCTCAGGACCACATGTCAGATGTTCAATAAATATGGTGGGAGAATGGAATTAAGAGATCATGGCTACCACCATTTGACTGCTAACTAGAAGGTTGGTGGTTCAAACACAACAGCCACTTCCTGGAAGGAAGACTAGGCAATCTACTTTTGTAGAGATACTGCCTCAGAAACTCAAGGAGGGGTCGCTATGAGTTGGAGCTCACTCGACGGTAGCGAGTTTGGTTTTTTTTTTTATGGCTACCACTCTTCCAACCCCAATTTCCCAGATACTCCTTTTCTCTCTGCTTCTAGGGATGGGGTACAGGAGAAAAGGGTTGATCAGGAATCCCTAGGACCTTGCCTCTTAGGGTACAGGCTCACCTCTGCACAGCTGCGTGGAAGAGATGCAGGAGGGCGGTGCAGTCCTTGCCTCCATTGAAGCCCACACAGAGCTGGGTGAGGCTGTACTGAGCCAGAGCTGTCTCAATTATCTGCAGGGCACCTGCCACCTTTTGCCCCAGAGGAGACCCTGCCAGGTAGGCAGGGAAGAGGCTATCAGATAGATATGCACTATCCTCAAAGGGAAGTGGGGGCCATGTTGCCTTTGCCTAAAACCCTCCAATGCTTTTGTACCTCCAATACCTAGTGTTCCTAGGAACTCCTTCATGCTACCCACTAGACTCTGCGGAGTCTGTCCTTATCTGCCTTCAGCCATCCCTTCACGTCACTCTTGCCCTCAGTGCCTTCCCTCCGAGGGTCCTGACTCCCTTCCATTCACCTAAACCCCATGCTACTTCCTTTTCTGGCCCTCTCTCATACTGTTGCTCTTGCCCCCCTGTTGGTCTGACCAAACCCTCCTTTTCTCTCAGCTTAAATATTACTTGCCCAGAGAAGCCTTCTCTGACCTCAAATCAAGGATGAGCTCTCTGCTGTGGAGTCTCCTTCATCACCCCTGTCACTTGCATGATGATCTGTTTAATGTCTATTTTTCATATTAAATACCTGTCCTGCTGAGCTATCTCCCAATACCCAGTGAACTCTGGTGATAGTAGATACTCTGTCAATATTTGCTGAAAGAATGAATGAATCAACAGTAAATCTCTTCTACCCAACTCAGATTTATGGGAAGCCCCAATAGCCCTTGCATTCCCAAGACCTAGAGTGGCACCAATGGTTGGTTCTTGCTGTCACTGGAGAAGCCCCTACCTGATTCTGTGAGTTTGTATACAGCCTCGCTGGCCTGGTCCACAGCATTGGGCATGTAGGGGACCAGTGATCCTTGGGGCAGACGGGCAGTCAGGTAGGCCAGCCCTTCCTCCAGGTATTCTTCTTCCTCCGAGTCTAGGGTCAGTTTCACCTGATAGTAGTTGCTGTTCCAGTCAGGGTAGGAACCCAGGCCAAGCCTGCGACCAAAGTGGGCCTGGGCCTCCGCCAGGATGGGGGCAATAGAAGCCTCATCAGCAGCCACATACAGCTCCCGCAAGTGGAACTGAACAGCTGTGTTTTGGAACAGTCCTTTTAGCCCTTCCAGCGCTCGGCGCAGCAGCTCTGGAATGCCTGGGAAGAGGTAGACATTTTGGACAGAGACCAGTGGGAATTTGAAGGGGCGGCCAGTTTGAGGATCTGTGCCGTAGTGCAGGCGGGCAGAGGAGGGCACCAGAGACATCTTCTCCCGTCCCACCCCTCCTAGGGCTCTGATGGCGGCTTCCAGCTCAGGGTGTGGCTTCAGCTCATCCCCAAAGGCCTGTGCCACTGCCTCAAAGGTCACATCATCATGAGTGGGGCCGATACCCCCGGCCGTGAGGACATGGGTGAATTGGCTCGAGAAGGAAGTGACTTCAGCTGCAATAGTGGCTACCTCATCAGGTACGACAGAGACTCGGCACACCTGGACCCCCAGGGAGCGCAGCATCCGGCATAGAAAATAGGTGTTGGTGTCTTGAGTGCGTCCCTGGAGCAAAGGGAGGGGAGGCAGAGGATGAGAATGGTAGTACTGTGGGGATGAGGGCACAGAGGGAAGGGATGACAGCTGCCTGATCATGGGGTGCTCTGCTCTTTGGGGGACACCATGTCAAGCTACCGAGAAGCCTAGACTGGGGTGCAAAAGTAGAAAAATCAGTTTAGAATGGAGTTAGTGATCTACTTTGGGCCTCCCTTCTCTGTGCTCTGTGTGATCTTATCTATGCTTATGAGTTGAATGTTCAATCCTATAGTCCCCAGGTGGCATAAATGGTTCAGTGCTGGGTATCATCTGAAAGGTCGGCTGTTCAAATACTCCTAGAGGCATCTTGGAAGACAGGCCTGGTGATCTGGTTCCAAAAGGTCACAGCCTTGAAAACCCTTGGAGCAGTTCTACTCTGCACACATTAGGGCTGCCATAAGTCAGAATCGATTTGCCAGCAACTGACAATAATATGGACAACCAGTCTGCGTCCTCACCAATTTGGATCTTCCTCCCTAGTTTCAGTCCCTTGGCTCCAAGTGCTTGTTGGACAGCTTTACCACATCCCTGGCTTGTCACTTTAGTTAATGGCATGCCTTAGGTACTATCCACAGCACCCCCAGGCACTGACCACTGTCCTCACAGGGCAAGGCACAGAATGCATCCTGCTAATTCTACTTCTGAAATTCTCCCCGTCTGCTCTCTTCTCTCTTTCTTCTTGGCACCTTTCACCTGGGCAATGGTGACAACCTCTTGGCCAGGCTCCCAGCCTTCAGCTACAATACTCTGCCCAGTGCCTCCCAAATAACCTTCCAAATGCGTCACTGTGATTGCATCACTCTTGGGCTCAAAAGCCATTTGTTGTTTCTAACTGTATACAGAATAAAGTTCAAATTCCTTTGCAGGGTATTTGAGACTGCCTCTCTATGGTGTGTCCCAATCTTCTTTTTCAGTCCCATCTCCTTCTACTTCCCCACAGAGGGTTTAGTGGTTATGATTTTGTGTTCCGGGATAAGGAAGAATCAGGCTGGAATCCCATCTTTACTATTTCCTAGCTGTGTAACCATGGTAAATTTCTCAACCTCTCTAGTCATCAGTTTTATAATCTATTAAGATTTATAATAAAACTATCACCTCCTACTTTGGTTGTGAGGATTAGTAAATGCACATGTTTGATGTTATAAGCATGTTGCCAGGCCCTATTAAGACCTCAATAAACACCAGAAAAACCCAACCCAACTGATTGCTGTTTAATTGATTTGGAGTCATTGAGACCCTATAGGACAGAGTAGAACTGCCTATAGGGTTTCCAAGGTTGTAAATCTTTGTGGAAGCAATCTGCCACATCTTTCTCCTATGGAGTGGTTGGTGGGTTTGAACCACTGAACTTCTGGATAGCGGCCAAGTACTTTAACCATTGGACTACCAGAGCTCCTTACTCAAGAAATAGGGCTCAATATTACTATTATAGGAGCCCTGGTGGTGCGGTGATTAACTACTTGTCTGCTAACTGAAAGGTCAGTGGTTCAAACACACCCAGCTGCTCCACAGGAAAGAGTTAGCAGTCTGTTTCCATAAAGACTGACAGTCTTGGAAACCCTATGAGGCTGTTCTACTGTGTCCTATAAGGTTGCTATAAGTTGCAGCTGACTCCAATGGGTTTTGTTTGTGTTACTACTATTATGAATATGATGTCTAATAAAATGAGACTCCTCGGAAGGAAGGTTGGGCAATCCTACTTCCGTAGTGATACTGCCTCGGAAACCCAAAGAGGGGTCGCTATGAGTCGGGGCCGACTCGACGGCAAAACAACAACAACAACAACAACATGACTTTTGCTCACTAAAGATACTTGCTTTCACAACTCTATGCCTTTACTCTCCGGAAGTTTTAAACCTTTAATTTTGATTTTTCTTTGTCAAGAACCTACCATCCCTTAATTTAGTCTCTTGGCCTAATATAGTTCATGAAGTTAATGTTCTACATTTGAGTTTGGTCAGCAGCGCCTGGGGTCTTAAAAGCTTGTGAGTAGCCATCTAAGATACAACTATTGGTTTCTACTTATTTGGAGTAAAAGAGAACGAAGGAAATCAAAGACTCAAGGAAGAAACTAGTTACCAGGACTAATAGCCCACATGAACCACGGCCTCTTCTAACCTGAGACCAGAAGAACTAGATGGTACCACTACTGACCATTCTGACCAGGGACACAATAGAAGGTCCTGGTTAGAATGGGAGAAAAAAGTAGAACAAAATTCATTCATAAAAAAAAAAGACCAGGCTTACTGGACTGATAAGAGACTAGAAGAACTCCTGGGACTCTCACTCTAAGACTCTTTTAACCTAAAACTGAAACCTCCTAGAGGTTTTCAGTCTAACAATAGATTAGATTATAAAATAAACAATATCACCATGAGTAATGTCTCCCTTAAGTAACTGAATGAGACCAAATGGTCAACATTTATTCAAAAGCAAAGATGAGAAGGCAAAGAGAAGGGAAGCTAGATCAATGGAAACAAAAAGAATGGAAATAATGAGAATGCTGACATATTATAAAAACTGTACCCAATGTCATGGAACAATTTGCATAAAAATGGTCAAATGGGAACCTAATTCACTTTGTGAACTTTCAGCTAAAAAACAATGAAATATTTAAAAAAACAAAAAATTTACTATTCTTCAAAGCCTATTTCTAATGCCATGTCCTCTAGTATGACTCCCCTGAAGGATATTCAGAAGGGATTCCTCCTTTCTAGTACTTTCCCTCCATGTCACTTATCCACACTGCTGCTGCCTTGAATCATTTTCCAAATTGGCTCGGTATAATTCTTAAATAAACAGTATATGCACCTGTACCTTCTCTAAACTCTGGACTCTGCCATTTATACAGTTAGTTAACCTTACCATGACTTGGCAAATTGTAGGGACTTGCTACAAGTTTTCTGACAGGGTAATTGAGAGAATGAAGGTCACGTTTCCTCCAATATACAGGACTCACCCGAGGATCCGACTGCAAGGGGGCTCCCACTCTGGTTTACCCTCCCTCCTTAGGACATGTGGCGAGTTCCTAATGACAGGGGAACACCCCCTCCCCCTTCTGTCCCAGACACACCTTGAGGATCTCATCTCCAACAATGATGATGCCGGCCGTCACACTGCGCCCTGGGGAAGAAGGTTCAGAGGCCCTAGATGCCATCGTCCTGTCTTCTCTGTCTCTCTGCAAGGCTCTCCAGTAGCCACCCTGACCCCAAAACAGGGGTCGTAAGTACGGGCGTCCCGCCAGATCTACAGGGCACTGGGGGCCATAGCGTGGAAACAGGGGGTCCTGGGTCGAGGAAACCTGGAGAAGCCACAAATGACAATGGAGGAGAACAAGAGTGCACGTTCCTTTGAGTCTTCTCTAACTAGGCCCTTGACAAGCAACGCCTTTATCCGTGCCTCTTTAATAAATGTATTCTCAAACCCCAGCCCATGCTCTTTTATGTATGTCCTCTAAACCTGACTCTCAACAAAAAATCACTGCCGTCGAGTCGATTAGGCTCATAGCGACCCCTCCTTGGGTTTCCGAGGCGGCATCTCTACGGAAGTAGATTGCCTAATATTCCTTCCGAGGAATGGTTGGTGGGTTTGAACCGCCAGCCTCCTGGTTAGCAGTCAAATGCCTTAGGCATTACGCCACCAGAGCGCCCATAGTCTCCTTAAAATGTCCTACTTTCCCGAGCACCTACCCCTTTAAATGTCTTCTGTATGCCGAGCCGGTGTCCTCAAGTGTCTGCTCTATCGTAGACATCTGCACCTTTAAAGGTCTCTTCTCTTCCGGATACCTGCCCCTTTAAATGTCTACTTTCTCCTGGGTAGACATTTAAACAAGTTCCCTCCTCCAACCAGATCCTCCAGGCTTCCGCACCCTTTCTAGCCTGCAATCTCCTCTATTCCTATCAAATTCCTGTCTATGGAGCTCTTCTAGGCTCTCACCTGCCTCTTTTACCCCTTCACCCGGTCTTTCCCTCTTTCCTGTCCACATGTCCCAGGAGAGCTTCCGTACTAAGGCGGGAGAGTCCCGCCTTAGGCACACATCTGCCTATATTAATTGGTCGGTTTGCCTGTCGCTCAGACTGCCCTCAAGGTTCCAATTGGTGAAGTCGATTATCACTCGTGGTCTTTCGCCCGTGTGAGGGAACTGTGCCGGTTTGTTATTAGGCCAACCACGTGGCCACACCCGGAAATGCGGAGTCGGGGCCTCCTGTAAAGGCGGGACCTAGGGAGTCTGATGCGTGAAAGGAGTTGTGTTCGAAAGTATTGTAATAGGTCTTTGGGGTACAGGTATCAACTGCTTTTCAAGAGTTCGCTTCATGCTACTTTGGTTTTAGGAAAGGCCTACATTAGAACCTGTTTTTGCCAACCAAAAGAATTCCAAAGAAGATTTTCGCTTTTACGAAAAAAGGCAAAAAAAACTAAACTAGCTCAGCGTGTTTTGCAGTGAGCAACGGGTGGGCGTAGCCAAGCTCCTGCTCCGGGAACTACGCTGGTTATTTCTACTTTATATAGGCTGTGTAGGAGCTCTGGTAGCATAGTGGCTAAAGCACTTGACTGCTAACCAGAAGGCTGGCGGTTCAAACCCACCAGCCACTCCTGGGAAGGAAGATGGGGAAATCTACTTCCGTAGTGATACTACCTTGGGTCGCTATGAGTTGGGTCCGACTTGACGGCACATAACAACAACAACAACATAGGCTGTGTAGGAGCTCTGGTAGCGTAGTGCCCAGAGGCACTTGACTGCTCACCATTAGGCTGGCGGTTCAAACCCACCAGCCACTCCTCGGAAGGAAGGTTGGGCAATCCTACTTCCGTAGTGATACTGCCTCGGAAACCCAAGGAGGGGTTGCTATGAGTCGGGGCCGACTCGACGGCACATAACAACAACAACAACATAGGCTGTGTAGGAGCTCTGGTAGCGTAGTGCCCAGAGGCACTTGACTGCTCACCATTAGGCTGGCGGTTCAAACCCACCAGCCACTCCTGGGAAGGAAGATGGGGAAATCTACTTCCGTAGTGATACTACCTTGGGTCGCTATGAGTTGGGTCCGACTTGACGGCACATAACAACAATAGTCTGTGTATTTAGCGTATCATCCCTGCTTTTAAGTTTTATGTGTTATTTGATAGGTTATTTTTTGGGTCTGGGAGCAGGGACCAGCCTCAAATACTTTTCCCATATAAATTAATGCTAATTGCTGCATCATTTTAGCCATTTTTGCTTAAGAAAGAACGCCCTATTTTCAGATTGAGGGGCGGAGGACCTGTACATCCTTTTAGTGCTGGAAGTAAAGGGACTCTTGTTTCTTACCTCTTCTGTATTCACATTTCCTGCATACATACGCTGTTGTCATTAACTATGACTAATTCTAGGCTAAGGGGTCAAGGGCTGGTACGGGTGTCAGAAAGGATCTTACATTGTAGCAGAAGGAAATTAAATGGGCACCAAGAATGATAATCAGCATTGCCAGGGGGTAGGAAGATCGTGGAGTAGGTGAGCTTTTAGTGGGACTTTCATTTGCCTCTAGTATTAACAATAAAACTACTTAAAAACTTGTCTTGCCTCACCTTGCTCTTCCCCATCATAAGGAGCTCTGGTAGCACAGTGCCTAAGTCATCTGACTGCTAACCAAAGGGTTGGTGGTTCAAACCCACCATCTGCTCTGCAAATCTACTTCTGTAAGGATTTACCCCCCTGTGGAACCCAAATGGGGGTCACTGTGAGTCAGATTTGGTTTGGTGGCAGTGGGATTTTTTTTTTCCTCCCCATCATTGGACTTATAGTTACACGGGAGGGAAGCAAGTATGGAGTGCCTTTTGTATCTACTCAGGGTTCTCCCATCAACTCCCCATTTCAGTTGCCATTGGTCTAAAAGTGTTTCTTAAACTTTAATGTTCATAATGGGGATCTTTTTAACATTAAAATTCTGATTGAATCTTTCTGGTTTGTGTGGCTCCTGGATATGCATTTAACAAGCTCTGGAGTCATGCCGATGCTGCTGGTTTGTGGACATTTGAGTAGTGGTTGGTAGTTGCTGTCCACTTTGACTCAGGACAACTCCATTATGTGCAGAATAGAACCGCTCTGTAAGGTTTGCAAGGCCATGACTTTCAGAAGATCATCAGGGCTGTCTTTCAAAGCACCTCTTGCTAGGTTCAAACTGTCAGCCTTTTAGCTAGTAATGGAGCACTTAACTGTTTGCACCACTCAGGGACTCCTTTTTCAATAGTAAGGGTCTAAAATTGAGCCGCCAAACCACAGCTGGCCTCATCTTACTCTCCTGAAAAGTCCCTAAGATAGGATCATACCCATTTTACAGATGGACAGCAGGCTCAGAAAGATGAATGGACACAGCCAACAACTACAGAACACTAATGTGAGTGGTAAAGCCAGGTTCCCAGGCTTGTAGACCCATCCTTCCTCAAGTAATAAGTTGTGCGTGTGTGTTCAATTAAAACATCAGTTGTGGTCCAGTTTTCCTAAGCTTTAGCAAGCATCAGAAGGGCTTGTTAAAAGAGATCAACCCTGGCTTCATCCCTGTGATTCAGTAAGTCTAGGGCGGAACCCAACAACTTGCATTACTAATAAGTTTCCAAGTGATGCTGATGGTCCTGGTCCAGAGACTACACTTGGGAGAACTAGTAGTTGAGGGAGAGGGAGAGGGAGAGAGGGAGAGAGAGAGGAGGGAGATATATATAGAGAGAGAGAGAGAGGAAGAGAGAGAGGAGGGATAGGAGAGAGAGAGGAGGGGGAGAGAGAGAGAGGGAGAGGGGGAGAGGGAGGGAGGGAGGGAAAGGGTAAGATAGTATTTGGTGAAATGTTTTCCTAAACTGCTACATTTTCTGAAATGGTTGCACAACTTGTTTTCTCAAAAGCCTACACAGAAAAAGCCAGTTGCTGTTGACTGTGAGACTCCCATGTGTGCAGAATAGCTTCATAACGTTTCCATGGCTATGACCTTTCTAAAGCAGATTGCCAGGGGCTTTTGGGTAACTGTACCACCCAGGAACTTCAACTACTTCCGTAAAAATACTTGAAATGTCTAAATTCAGGCCACACCCCACACCAATTAAATGAGAATCTCTAGGCACTTAGACAGCAGTACTTTAAAAGTTCCTTGGGTGATTCCAATGCCCAGCCAAAGAACCACCAAAGATACATCCAACCTACGTGCACATGGGGTACACAGGTCTGCCTGAGCCCTTAGGCCAAACCAAAAGGCCGGCTGTTTGAACCCATCAGCCACTCTGTGGGAGAAAGATGAGGCAGTCTGCTTCCATAAAGATTTACAACCTTGGAAACCCTCTGTCCTATACAGTCACTATGACCTGGAATTGATCCAATGGTAATGGATTTAGCAGTCTCTGGCTGACAGCCTTCTCTCTTTACCCTCATCTGCCCTTCAAATATTGGGACTAGGTTGAAGACAACATCCCTGACTGTAAGAAACAGTTCATGTGTTTTAGTGAGACGAGATTGTCCCTATATAACCTTTACCCCAGGCAAGCAGTTAAGAGTGAAATATATTTCAGTAGATATTTGACAGCAAGTCTGCTTAAAGTAGATTAAAAACCAGTTACCTGATTGTTGATATAAACCTCATTAACAGCAAAGAGCTAAGTTTCATTATCTAACTGAAGGGCAGATAATTAGAATAATTGAATATGATGATCATCCTGAGTGTGGGCAAAAAATCTTACAACTGGAAAACTGGATTATAAAAAATTCCTCTTTAATCAAGGGTTTTAACATGGAACAGATTTCTTGAATAAAATGGAAAGTTTCCAATACATTGAAACATAAATCCACAATCACCAAACATATAATACCTGGCAGGAAAAAACAAAACAGCAAGTTTACACAATCCCTGTAACTGAGCCCCATGGTCTTATTCTCAGATACTTTCTCCATCTGCCAGGTGTGTTCTGCGGGATGCAGAGCTCACCACGGCTTCCAGGATCACAAGCAGCTGAGACGGCAGCCCACAGAGCACTCATCGGGCTGGGCGATGATAGCTCTGCTCAAGAAGCAAAGCAGTCACCAGCACATTCAAACAGTGTATTGAATATCCCTTAAATATCAAAGTGAGAAACAAGAAGGCAACATTATTATTAGAAAGATGTTAGCAAGTAAAGACAGCTGTGAACAGCTTGAGGCTGAAAAGTGGCTTGCTAGCTTCATTTCTTTGGCTTCTTGGGTAGCGGCCGCCGGAACAGCAAGATGTGAGGTTCTGAAACAGTGAGTGAAATCTGAGAGACCAGCTTACACCATTCTATGTACCAAAAACACACAGGCTGTGGTTTATCCCATCCCACTCCAACCTCCCAGCTATCACCCACTCAGATCTTTGTAACTAAATTAAAATTTAAGCATATGGCCTTAGAAGCAGACCAAGAAGTAAGTCTGGCCTGTCTGCCAAGTACAGAATTGTTAATATCAGTTCTTTTGCTATGTTTGTATAGCCCTGGGGTGTCCTTTATTAGTTTTGCCTGGCAGCTGGGTGTCTGGTATCTTACAAAGAAATATACTTTCCTTGGCTTATTTGGAACACAACCAAGAATTGGCTTTCTGATGGAGAAATGAAGCAGGAGCTATAACCTCTACCAGGATATATCAGGACTTAAAAAGAGTACCCTCTGGCAGAATTAAAGACTGAAGGAGGGTTTTTAGTGACAGGCTGGCTCTGAACTCCTTAGATCTTTACTTTTGGTCACTCTGATTTGTCCAGATGGCGGTGGGAAAAAGCCAGTGAATTATTCCTCTCTTGCCCTCCTTCCCTCCCCTCGGGGTTATGCAATCTTATTCCTTAATTCTTTCAGTGTAGCAGTCCCATATGGTTGCTTTCAGGCAAACCACTGACCTGGTTCATGGATCATATAATGGACCCATCCCTGACTCTGCTGAACACCAAGATTCCTCCATTCAGATTCAGACATCAAATGGGTCTTAGGGACCAGCTTGGCTATATCCTTGGGCAACATGACATGCCTGTAACAGAAACAAGGGGAGGTGAAAAATTTGTTAGTACCAGGGCTTCAAACTGGTTCATTCTGGTTCAACCCTTTGTTGAGATTTGCCTTCCCACCCCATATATACTGAATCATGATCTACATTTTAACAACATCCCCAGGTAATTCACCTGGAGATCTGTTAAGAATCACCTGGGGATCTTGTTAAAATGTAGATCACGATTCAGTATATCTGGAGTGGAAGGGCAGATTCTCATTAGGGGGCTGAACTGGACGGAAGCAGTTCTAAGCCCTGGTCAATAATGGGTGGAGTCTGTTAGATAAAACAGTGAACAAAATCAAGGGAGGAAGGAAAAGTTTCTGATGTTAGAGCTTACACAATCTTATCGTGGAGTATAGGCAGCTATAAATACAGACAAAATGATGTACATCCTCACAAAAATACACTAAAAAGGACAAAATTAAGGATTAATTAATGAATTAATTAAATTAATGAATGATTACCTAAGTTCTAAGCACTGTTAATATTGTCATGGAGCTCACAATATAATCTAGGTGATTACTCATAATGAGAACCACTAGTGTACATATTGTTAATAATTTAGGTGATTTTTGAACAGGAAGTGATTTTGTGGAAAGGCCTATGTGGATTGCTTTGTGGAAGGGCCATTAAAAGGATGAAACAGAAATGTCTTAATTCTCCAAAATCTATCCCAAATCCTATTTTCCTAACTCTGAAGCTCAATAGAAATGTACTAAATGCTGCCTCTGGGGTAGTAACATTGGTTTTCTCCAGAGATAATTCTAGTCTGAAGGTCTGAAAATAGCTACATTCTAACAAGTGCCTGGCATAAAGTTCAACTTCAATGCATAATTAACCAACCAACCAACCAACCCCTCTTAAACCAAAACACCACTGCCAAACTAACTGTTACATCTTTCAGGGGGTGAAACTACTGAATTCTCCCTAATCCTGCAAAGCTGTTATAAGCATATAGTTTTAGTTAGTTTAGTTTAGATATAGAGGAAAACAGCTGAGGAAAAAAAAGTTAATTGAGCCCATGTAGGGCCTAGATCTGGCATAAAAATGTGTCCTTTTATCTATCAACACAATGAGTTCTCTAAAGTATCCAATGCCTTCCACTAGCCTGTGTGTAGACCCGCAGGAAAAGCAAGTTTCCATTTTCTGTTTTCCAATTGCAGAGGCAAGATCTAGCAATCTAGAAAGTTGGCTTAAGTTGTTGTTGTTGTTAAATGCCATCGAGTCGTCAGCAACTCAAAGCGACCCTATGCACAGCAGAATGAAACACCAACCTGTCCTGAGCCAGCTCCACAATTCTTGCTACACTTGAGCCCATGGGTGCTGCCACTGTGTCAATCCTCCTTGTTGAGGGCTTAAGTACTGTATCATAATTAGCAAAGGTTTGAAGAATGGCAACAGTTGTAGAATCCCTTGCCTTCCCTCAATTTCCAATCTAGAATTATGGTAGGCTCAAACTGTCAGCCTTTTGGCTAGTAATTGAGCACTTAATTGTTTGTACCACTCAGGGACTCCTTTTTTAGTAGTAGTAGTAGTTGTTGTTGTTGTCTGCCATCGAGTCGGCCCCGACTCATAGCAACCCTTCCTTGGGTTTCCGAGGCAGTATCACTACGGAAGTAGGATCGTCCAACTTTCCTTCCAAGGAGTGGCTAGTGGGTTTGAACCACCAGCTTTCTGGTGAGCAGTCAAGTGCCTTAGGCACTATGCTAGGGTCTAAAATTCAGCTGCCAAACCACAGCTGGCCTCATTTTACTCTCCTAAAAACTCCCCTAAGATAGGATCATTCCCATTTTACAGATGTAGAACAGGCTCAGAAAGATGAAGGGACACCAGCCAACGACTACAGAACACTAAATGTGAGTGGTAAAGCCACGTTCCCAGGCTTCTAGACCGTCCTTTCTCAAGTAATAAGCTGTGTGTGTGTTTTTTTTTGTGTGTGTATGTGTGTGTTTCCTTTGCATACAGTTCAGAGGTTCCATTTTTACCATCTTTGGTAGATATCTATCCAATATTTTCTAAGCCATTTCAGCCAGAGGTGTTTTCTTCTTTCTACTTCCTTCTTTGAGTCTCACCTCAGACATTTTCCTTTAGGAAGATTTCCCTGCTTCCTTGGAAGGTCTTATGTGCTCCCACCACACCCTGTAACATCTCCATGATAACAATTATTACCTTTCTGGAGTCTGTTAATATCTTCCTGTAAAGAGCTCTGGTGCTGTAGTCGTTAAGGTATTTTGGCTGCTAACCAAAAAGATCCCTGGATCTTACCCACCAGCTGCTCCGCGGAAGAAAGATGAGGTGGTCGGTTTCCATAAAGATTTGCAACCTTGGAAACCTAATGGAGCACTTCTACTCTGTCCTGAAAGGGTAGCTATTAGTTGGAATCGACTTGATGGCAGTGGTTTTGCTTTTGGTTTCTAGGTTTCAGGTGTTTGGCCAAAGTGCAAGGATAAGACATGGTTTATGCTTTCAACCAACTTAAAATCTGTGGAAGATACTAAAAACCAAAACCAAACTCATTGCCATCCAGTCGATTCCGACTCATAGCGATCCTTTTAGGATAGAGTAGAAGAGTTTCCAAGGCTGTAAATCTTTACGGAAGTAGAATACCTCATTTTCCTCCCGCGGAGCAGCTGGTAGGTTTGAACCGTCCACCATCTGGTTACTAATCAAGTGCTTTACCCACTACGCCAGTAAAGCTCCTTTCTAACCAATAAGTACTACATAATTGACTCATTGATAGATACCCTGCAAATATCTGAAGCCATCTATTATGCCCATCTTGGGAGATTTGGTAGCATAGTGCCCAAGGCACTTGACTGCTAACCAGAAGGCTGGCGGTTCAAACCCACCAGCCACTCCTTGGAAGGAAGATGAGGCAATCTACTTCCATAGTGATACTGCCTCGGAAACCCAAGGAGGGATCGCTATGAGTCGGGTCCAACTCGACAGCACGTAACAACAACAGGTCCATCTTAAGTGTTTTCTCAATGTTCCTGACCAGTTCCAACCCTCTTTCTAAAATAAACCAGACAGCCGCGCCCGCGATACTCAGGCCTCTGTTCGCGGTGCAGACGTAAGGAAAATTCCAGCTCTGCCTTTGCCACCTTCTCCCAGTAGGCTTTACCTATTCTTGTGATAGTAGTAGCAAGAAAGCAAGTTCAGCTAACCCAATAGTTGCGAGAATGATTCACAAACTCGCAAGGGTGAAGGCGATCAGCACCCTAATCACGCCCACCTGCGCTCAACAGGGTTTATCCCAAATTCTCTACCAATTTATTGTCTCTTTCACAAGCGCGGTCCTCCCTTCGCGCATGCCCTTTACGTCTCACCTAGCTCAAACCTATCCCGTTAATCTTTCGCGCATGCGTCGATTTTGTCGTCTCAGTTCTCATTACTAACTCCTCGTGCCCTCGCTTGTCAAAGCTCACAACCTCTTTACATCCCCCGCGCCGGCACTAACCGGTACTCGAACTCGTCGTCGTCGTATTTGTCCGAATAGTAAATTTGTTTGTGCGACATGATCGCTCTGCCTGAGGGACTCCAGACCAACACCGTCAACCTCCAAACAACTCCCAGCAGCACGAGCTCCCACCTTCTTTGGCCTCGCTTTCAAACACGCCGCCTGCACTTCTTATTGGTCTCTTTAGCTCAAGGCGGGACAGCTCCACCTAAAAGCCTCCGATTGGCTTAGATTTACTTCGCTTAGGGTCCTTATTGGAGGGTAAGTCATACGTTTCTGAAGTAAGAGCTTGGGTCAAAAATAGGCCTCTTATTGGCTATCACTGCTCCTATGCGGGTTCTCGCACTGCCATTGGCTGATTCGAGAAAATGGGAAGGCTGGAGGAGGGACAGTGAGGTAGAGGGTCAGGGGTTAGTGAGGCCGGAAGTGAGTGCAATAAAGTTTCTCCAGGGAGGCCGGGTCCGGGGAGAAAGTTGGAGCGGCGACCTAAGAAGGCAGTGGCGTAATCTGGAACCAAATAGGCCCGCGGTGCGGTGCGGAGACTCCATGCAGCCCTGGTGAGTCTTGACATTTTTCTCCTTAGGTGACCCATACCTCCACCCCGGAACCCCTCTCCCGGGACCCCACTTCCGGTCTTCATTGATAAGTCCCGCCTCCCGAGACCCCCTCCCCGGAAGTCCCACCTCCCAGTCTCAGGGGGCTCCCCGAACCCCTCCCAGCTGTAGGGTGCTTTCCGAACCCCGAATTGTTTTTTATTTACTGTCCGTGACCCCACCCAGTCTCCCAGCTTTCCTGGGAGTCCCACCCGCAGACATGCTTCCAAATACTATTACGAGAAACCCTTTGTTAGTCCTTCCAAGTCGCCGAAGTTCCGCTTCCTCGCGGCGATTCTCTGTTAACTCCTGTCTGTCAAAAACCTATCTCCCTAAAGGGATAAACCTTGCACCTCAAAGAACTATTTGAATTCGTTGAAGCCACGCCTGTTGTAGGAGCGCCTCCCCTCTGGAAGCCCCGCCTTTTCCTTAATCCTTGTCTGAGTGTCGAGTACCCTCTTGTGCTCCACGCCCCTTCTGGGTTCTTATGTGTGTGGGACTTGGGTCATCACATCTCAGAAGCTTTGTCTTCAATCTCAGGAGTCTCACCTGCTTACACTCTCTCGTCCTTTCTTCAGGTCCTTGGGCTCAGTTTTCCTGAGCTTTTATGCTCCCCGGAGTGGGAAATCAAAGTTAGCATCTCTGCCCTGAGGAGTGAGAGACTAGAAGCACCTCTTTCTTTCCTTTACCTCCCCTTCCTATAGTGGACTTGCTTGGAGTGGGCTGGAGTTGGGGTTTTGTCATGAGAGTGGTAAAGAGACTTGCATATAGCGTGAGTCCCAGCCCTCCCCCCATTCCCAGCCCACTTCCCAGGACCCACCTCACCCTATAAACAGCTGCAAATCATACCAATGTCTCAGGAGTTGGGTTGTTGTTGTTGTTGTTTGCCGTCGAGTCAGCCCTGACTCATAGCGACCCCTCCTTGGGTTTTCGAGGCAGTGTCACTACAGAAGTAGGATTGCCCAACCTTCCTTCTGAGGAGTGGCTGGTGGGTTTGAACTGCCAGCCTTGCCATGAATTCGTTAGTGTGTGGCATCGAGTCAGCCCCGACTCATAGCGACCCCGACTCATAGCGACCCCTCCTTGGGTTTCCGAGGCAGTATCACTACAGAAGTAGGATTGCCCACACTTCCTTCCGAGGAGTGGCTGGTGGGTTTGAACCGCCAGCCTTCTGGTTAGCAGGCAGGTGCCTTAGGCACTATGCTACCAGAGCTCCTTTGTGAGTATGGTAGGAGCCAAAGTTTTCCAACACCAGACAGAGTGGTGGCTTGGAGTAGATGTAGGAAGTAGTGCCCTTTTTTTTTTAATGGGACTCCTCTGTTCCCACCACTTCTCTGGCTCTTCCCCTCCCCCTAACTGGAGTTCTTGTCTGGGCATTCCTCCTGGCTTTTCCAGCATTTCCCTACTGGAAACATTCCTGAGGCTTTCGCCATTTCCTGCTACTTCCTGCTCCTCTGCCTCCTCCCTGCGTCTCCTCCCTGCTGCACAGCTTCTCCCACACCCCCAATCACTGGGACTCCCAGTAGGTAGTTTCCTTTCTCCCTATGCAAATTTGAAGAGTTAAACTTCCTCTTTTTTCCCTTCCAATTGTCCATACCTGTTGGTCACTCCCTGCCTCTGGATACTGCAGACTCCCATAGAACGGCCATCTCTAGAGATTAGGATATCTTGGTGTGTGTGTATGTGTGTTGCTGGTGTGCGGCTGTGGCAGAATCCTTTCCTTATTCTGTGCCTGAGAGCTGAGGCCTGAGGAAATGGAGTGATAGAATTCCTTTTCTGGAGTGGTAGATGGAGTGATTAAGTTTTCCTGGAATGAGGACTAAAGGGAAGTGAAAGCATTTAGCACAGTATATAACATGTCTTAAGTGCTAGTATTATCACTATAATCATATGATTACTGGCTTCTTTTTATTCTCTAAAGAAAATTGAGGGATAAGGAATTCTGAGGTGAGCCTGGGGGTATGTATATCTTCTTTTGTCTACTTTCTAACTTCCTCTGTGGCTCCTTCAAGCACAATTGTGACAGGACACCATTGGTAGAAGCAGTGGGTTTGGGATTGTTCCCTCTGTTCAGCCTCAGCCCATCTTCTGGTACCACTTTTTCCTGTACTTATTGTAGATCTGTCTTCTGGCCTCTTGATCCCTTGGTGGCCTGTGTCCCCCACTTCTCTTAGAGACCTCTCCCACTCTCCCACCTCCCCCAGCCAGACTCCTTCCCTAGTGTGAGAGCACTGTGCTCTGTGGTGGCACCTGGGCACTCCCCAGTCACCAATGCAAGATTTAGAAAGTTGACTTTAGATTAATGCCTAGGCCCTCCAGCTCTCAGCCTTGACGGCTTGCTTTGCTAACTATACCTATGGAAAGGGGAACAGAACAGTACCTGGCTGTGGGCCATTGCTCTTTGGTATGGTAGGTGCCATGCATAGGGAAGAAGCCTCAGCCAGCCTGTCCTCTTGTTCTAGCTCTCACACGGTGGCTTCCTGATGCACCACCCAGGTTGGACTTTATCCTCCTTACTTCAGCTGTGCCTTTCCTCTAGGCCCCTCTCTGCATCCAGTGGGATCACCACTTCTTTCCCTTCCGCATATCTCTACCTCCAGTCCACAGCTGTTGTGGCAGAGGTTGCTAATGGCTCAGGCTCCCTGGGGTCACTGCCCCACTGTGTGGTAGTGAGGGGGAGGCAGCCTGGGCTAGAGGAGGGGGAAATTTGAGTGTTCAACCAGAACAGGAAAGTGCTGAGTTTAGCGATCTCCTCCCTTTTCCACCTCCAGCTGCCTCTGTTTCCTCCCTCATTAGGCCCCCACCTCTCCCTTCCCTGGCTTCCTGCTCCCTCTGGCCTGCCCATGTCCGGTTTGGATTGATCCAGACCTCCTCTTAACTTCCTCCTTTCCTTCCCTTTCCTCCATCCGTCCTTTCAACCCCCAGTTTACTCCTCCCCAGATTACAGGTTGTTTGTTTGGAGGTGGGGGGAAGAGAGACGTGGCTATCCCTACCCTAGCAAGGCTTCTAGGTTGGGGCGGTGGTGTGGCTCAGCCCCTCAGAGCCTGTGAGTCAGCACTGTCCTTGGGATTGGTCTCTCCCCTCAGCTCCCCGCCCCTGAGGCGGAGCTAGGCAGCTTTGGGTCCAGCCTGTTCTCCTCTCGACAGAGAAGAGGCTCCACGCTGGGCGGGGATGGGTCCTAAAACTGTCCGGGGCTGAGCTAGGGAGCTGAAGCCACCTGTCTCTCTCCCTCCCCAGGACTCCTGGGACCCCTGGGCTATAGAGGTCCGACCAGGCTAAGGACCTGGGGATGCCCCCTGCCTGGCCCCCTTGCCCTGACTGGCAGGGGGGCCGGGCTGGGCAGTAGCACCCCTCTCACTCCAGCCATGGATCTCCTTCCCCCCAAGCCCAAGTACAACCCACTTCGGAATGAGTCTCTATCATCGTTGGAGGAGGGGGCCTCAGGGTCCACCCCCCCGGAGGAGCTGCCTTCCCCATCAGCCTCATCCCTGGGGCCCATCCTGCCACCTCTGCCTGGGGACGACAGTCCCACTACCTTATGCTCCTTCTTCCCCCGGATGAGCAACCTGAAGCTGGCCAACCCAGCTGGGGGGCGCCTGGGGCCAAGGGGGGAGCCAGGAAGGACAGCCGAGGATGGGGAGGGGATCGCAGGGGCAGCCATGCTGGACTCAGGCCCCCTGCACCTCCTCCAGGACATGAACAAGCTGAGTGGAGGCGGCGGGCGCAGGACTCGGGTGGAAGGGGGCCAGCTGGGGGGCGAGGAGTGGACCCGCCACGGGAGCTTTGTCAATAAGCCCACGCGGGGCTGGCTGCATCCCAACGACAAAGTCATGGGACCTGGGGTTTCCTACTTGGTTCGGGTGAGTGAACATCTTCCCTTCCACTCCTTCCCAGATCTCCTTCCAGTTTCTCTCTTCTCTCCAGCTTTGCTGGAATCTCTTTTTTTCCTGCTCTTCCTTAACAACCCCTTCCTTAAGAGCTCTGTTCTTAAGTCCCATTTCCTTTATTAAACCTTTCTTCCAATTCCGTAACCCCTTCCCTTCCAGCTCTGCCTGGGCTCCCTTCCTTCTGGCTCCTCTACTCCCACCCCCACCCTGCCATGCTTAGCACAATGCCCAGCACATGGTAGGCCCTTAGGAAGTGTTGGAATGAGTGACTATTTGATTCTCTCTTCCAGTCTCCTCCCCATTTCTGGAGATGTCACTAGATTGTCTCCACCCCACCTAGTGCCTGTCACTCCCCTCCAAATTCTCTTCCCAGATGCTGAGATCCTCCTAGCTTCGCTTTCTTTCATTGTCATTCCCTGTTGTCTTGCACCTTGTGGGATGTAGTAGCCATGGTCAGTAGGCAGAACTTGCACATCTTTACTTCCCTCAGGGGCCACTGAGAAGGAAGGGAGAAGTTGTAGGGCCCTTTGTGAAAAGGGTTGAGTGGGAGGTGGCTGACTTGTTATCCCCCATCCTTCTTCTCAGTACATGGGCTGTGTGGAGGTCCTGCAGTCCATGCGTGCCCTGGACTTTAACACCAGAACTCAAGTCACCAGGTCAGTGGGGAGGGGGCTGGATTGTGGGTGTTCTGGGAAAGTGGAAGAGAGGAGTTGATCACATGATTGTGGTGCTAGTGGTAGCTTATTTTTGGATGGTAAATGGGAATGAGAGAAGAGAACAAGTCTAAGTCTGAATGAGAAGGGGAACTGTGGCCCAGATCCTCCTTACCTATCCAGCCTTGGGAGTTGTAGGGGAGGTGGCAGAGGCAGCTGGCAGGTGGAGTTTGAGTGGAAAATGGGGGTAGACTGAAAGTTGCTCCTGCCTTTGGGAAGGGAACAGAACATTTAGTGGCCGGAAGGGGGTGGGGCTATACCCATTGAGGCCCTAACCCAATCAGCCAGGAAGCGGTCTCTCAGTGTCATCAAATATTAAAGGCCCTTAATTCAATCCACCACGACAAAGAGCCTGGAGCTAGCGCCCCAGGAGTCTGGCCTTCCCCTCCCCCAGTCCTGTGACAGCCCCATCTGAGTGGAGGCAGGCTCTGGGTCTGAATATCCCTCTTTCCCCAGGGAGGCCATCAGTCTGGTGTGTGAGGCTGTGCCGGGTGCTAAGGGGGCAACAAGGAGGAGAAAGGTACCTGGGGCTGATGGGCTTAGGGATGCTGCTGGGAGATGTGGAGGGGCAGGAGGAAGGCAGGTGGGCATGTGGGGAGAAGGCCAAAAGGCAGAAGTGTGTTTCCTGTTGTTGGGAACCCTGTTTCTGAACCCTCTGGGCCCTTCCCTAGCCTTGTAGTCGCCCGCTCAGCTCCATCCTGGGGAGGAGTAACCTGAAATTTGCTGGCATGCCAATCACTCTCACAGTCTCCACCAGCAGCCTCAACCTCATGGCAGCTGACTGCAAACAGGTTGGTGGTCTAAGGCAAGGGGACCAGAAACACTAATGGGGGGGTTAAGGGGGGATCTGGTTATGAGGGCAAAGATACAGAAGAGCGGGCAGCAGGATAGTAGGGAAAGGAAATTATGAGGACATGTGGGGTAAGAAGCCAAGAGGGTGGACCAGGGTTAGAGGCACCCAGCTGGACCCTGAGGCTACCTGACCTGTCATTCCCTTCCTTCTCCATCCCCCACCGTAACCCTCAGATCATCGCCAACCACCACATGCAATCCATCTCGTTTGCATCCGGCGGGGACCCGGTGAGTTGGGAATAGAACACAGACGGTGGGAGAAGAGTAAAGGCTAGGGACTGGGAAGATACTGGTTAGAGAAATGGGAGATGATAGTACTGAGGGGATATCGGAACAGGACTGGGCTTTAGGGGTCAGGAGTGAGGTAGGGGTGTAAAATTTAGCTAACTGGCCTCTTCTGACTGTCCACCCCAGGACACAGCTGAATATGTTGCCTATGTTGCCAAAGACCCCGTGAATCAGAGAGGTGAGGAGTGGTGGGGAGCAGTGGGTGGGGCCGGCTGTCCATGAGGCAGGTGAGCAGGACAGGGTCTTCTTTCCCTGCTCGAACTAAAGAGAAGCAGGGGCTTCTGCTGGGGAAGATGAGCGCCCATGTCCATGCCTCTGGCAGCCCCTACGTCAGAGCTCACTGACAGCCTCTGCTGTACCCCCAGCCTGCCACATCTTGGAGTGTCCTGAAGGGCTTGCCCAGGACGTCATCAGCACCATTGGCCAGGCCTTTGAGTTGCGCTTCAAACAGTACCTCAGGAACCCACCCAAGCTAGTCACTCCCCATGACAGGTGAGTGGGTAAGGTGTGGGTGGGGCAGCTCTTGGGCCCCAGAGCCTAATTGGGAAAGTAAGTCTGTTCTTCCCACACTCGAGCTCAGAGAGACTCAGGGAAGGAAATAACCTGTGTGCTCCTGCTTCCACTTCCTGCTATTCTTAAGTTTCCTGTAGCCCATCAGGAAAGCCTTTTGAGGCCCTGCCTGCTGCAGGGCCAGCTCTTCCTCTTGTTTGCCCCTGATGGAGCTGTATTCCCAGAGCTCCAGCCTGATCTCTGATCCTGGCTAGATGGGTTCTTCTAGTCCCAATCTCTTCATTTCTGACCCATCCCTCTTTCCTGCATTCTGCACTTTTCTGCCCCTGGAACAATTTAGGGGAAGGAGGCTATCTTTTTCCTGAGACCTCTACCCTTCCCAGTTTGGACCCTGAAGGATGACCAATGGGGGCAGTAGGTATTGAGTAGGAGCTCTGGTGGCATAGTGCCTAAGGCATTTGTCTGCTAACCAGAAGGCTGGTGGTTCAAATCCACCAGCCACTCCTTGGAAGGTTGGGCGATCTATTTCCATAGCAATTGTTGTTGTTGTTATGTGCCGTCGAGTCGGCCCCGACTCATAGCGACCTCTCTTTGGGTTTCCAAGGCAGTATCACTACGGAAGTAGGATTGCCCAACCTTCCTTCCGAGGAGTGGCTGGTGGGTTTGAACCGCCAGCCTTCTGGTTAGCAGTCAAGTGCTTTAGCCACTATGCTACCAGAGCTCCTTCCATACTGCCTCAGAAACTCAAGGCGGGGTCCCTGTGAGTCATATCTGACTTGACAGCATTGCATTGCATTGCATTTTGTTTAGGTATTGAGTATTTCAAGGAAGTTAAAAGATTTCTGTGATTTCTCCCCTCCCCCCAACTTAGTGGATCCCTTCCCTGCTTTGGGAGACAATGATAGGTCATGAGCTTTAAAGTCAAACCTGAATTTTATTCTCAGCTTCACCACCTTTTTTATGACCTTGGGTAACTCTTTTTACTTCTGTGACTCATTTTCCTCATTTATAAAACTGGAGAAGGAGGTAATACCTACCTTACATGGTTATCAGGAGGATTAAATGATTATGTATTTAAAACACCCAGCCTCAGGCCTACCTGTAATAAGTGCCCAGTACATGGCCACTGTTTAGTTCCCTCTCCTTCTGTCCTCCTGCCCCACCATTCATTTACACCTACCCTCCTCACTACATCCTGTTCCTCTCAGGATGGCTGGCTTTGATGGCTCAGCTTGGGATGAGGAGGAGGAAGAGCCACCTGACCATCAGTACTATAATGACTTTCCGGGAAAGGAACCGCCTCTTGGGGGGGTGGTAGACATGAGGCTTCGCGAAGGAGCTACCCCAGGGGCTGCTCGACCCGCTCCGGCCAGTGCCCAGACCCCTAGCCACTTGGGGGCTACGCTGGTAAGTTGTTTGGATGGAAGTGGGCTGGGCCCACAAATGGGAGTGTCTGGTTAGAGCTTCTGGTGTCACTGTATTTTTTGTCACTGCAGCCGGTGGGGCAGCCTGTGGGAGGAGACCCAGAAGTTCGAAAACAGATGCCACCTCCACCATCCTGCCCAGGTATAGAGGGAGTTGATATGGACAGAGCCAGAGATGCAAGTGGCAAGGCTTGAATCACTGTAAAGCCTCCCTTTCCTTGGCAGGTAGAGAGCTCTTTGATGATCCCTCCTATGTCAACGTCCAGAACCTAGACAAGGCCCGGCAAGCAGGGGGAGGGGGCGGGCCTCCCAATCCTGCCATCAACGGCAGTGCGCCCCGGGACCTCTTTGACATGAGTAAGTGCTCCTTGTCCTGCTAGGGATTCCCATCTTCCCTCTTGGTTTCTCCTCTTCTGCCCATCTATCTTCTCTTTTCCTTCCTGGCCTCCTCTTCCTTAATGTCTGGGTCCTAGGTGTGTGTTATGCCAGCTGCCTCTCCTAGCCCTTTCTCTACACCCTCAGAGCCCTTTGAAGATGCCCTTCGGGTGCCTCCACCTTCCCAGTTAGTGTCCATGGCTGAGCAGCTCCGAGGGGAGCCCTGGTTCCATGGGAAGTTGAGCCGGCGGGAGGCTGAGGCGCTGCTGCAGCTCAACGGGGACTTCCTGGTACGGGAGAGTACAACCACGCCCGGCCAGTATGTGCTCACCGGCTTGCAGAGTGGTCAGCCCAAGCATCTGCTTCTGGTGGACCCTGAGGGTGTGGTGAGTATGGTGGGCGTGGGGGTGCAGAAAGGAAAGCACGGTACCCTCCAGTGCCATTCTGTTCCTTCAGTCATTGCTTCCTAGATTTTCCTGCTGGACATCGCTACATGGGCCTCTTCTGTTTTTCAAAGAGCTTGGTATCCCTTTCCAGCAGCTTAGTGTTCCTTCGTACATGCCTGAACCTGAGCCTTGCTCCTTCCAGCCCTGGCCAGTCCTCAAATCCCTGAATGTTAAGTCCATCAGAGCTAGAAAGGGCTTTAGTGCTCATCTCACTTGAGCCCTTATTTTGACAGATGAGAAAACCATCCTGGAGACTTGTGACACTAAATGTCAGAGGGTTAAGAGGCTAGACCTCAAGTCTACTCTTGCAAGAGCAGTAGGGTCCCCCCAGCTCCCTTAGACTCACGGCTCAGACCAATGCCCTTCCTTCTCCTGTCTCCATTGGGCCCCTGCCCTTCATAACTTTGGTCTCTTTGTTACAGCAATCTCAGCTGCTTTTCCACATCTTTTTTTGCACTGTGTATCTGCCCTCCAATACATGCGAGCTGCTTCTAGGGCAGGGAAGGAGTAGGTATCTCTCAGTGCCATGGCTCTTGAGCTGATGTCACCTCTACCTTTTCCCAGTTAACTGCCCTGCCCATTCTCACAGCCATCTCCAGCTTCTCTTTCTAGAGAAGCCTCAGTGATCAGGACTGACAGTCCCCACCCCCTGCCATCTTTTTCTCCTTCCCCAACCCTCTGGAATATTCCAGCTTCCTCAACTTTGGGAGCCAAGGTCTAATTTGACTGTTCACCTGAACTGACCTTCCCCCTCCTTCCTTCCCCAGGTTCGGACAAAGGATCACCGCTTTGAGAGTGTCAGTCATCTCATCAGCTACCACATGGACAATCACTTGCCCATCATCTCTGCGGGCAGCGAACTGTGTCTACAGCAGCCTGTGGAGCGGAAACTGTGATCCATCCCAATGCTGTCACCTTGAACATGCCCTCCAGCCCTTCCACCCCACTTCTGACTCTTAGGACCTCTCATTCTGTGGGCCTGGCCTTGTTAGGAGCTGGCGGAGCTGGCAGTATATTAACACTGGGCTCTGCATCCAGCTGAGAGGGTTTGAGTCAGGAGGCTGGGGTAGAATCCTGTTTCTCCCCAAATCTCACCAAAGTATTAATGTACAGAGTGGCCCCCTCCCTTGGGTCTTGCCTGTGCCAATCTGATACCCCCTTCTCCCCAAGAAGGTGGGTGATTGAGGCCTGGACAGTGCCTCCTTGTAATAGAAAAAATGCCCTGTGGTGATAAGCCCAGTAGAGCTATCACCCTTCCAGGGAAGGGGGAATGAGTCATACCTTTGGTCTACTCCTGGGCTCAAGGTACTCCCCCATCACCCCCAAGTGTTTAAACTTTGTGCCTTTGACCATCTCCTAGGTCTGAAGATATTTTATGCAAAGAGTTCTCTTGGGCCCCTGAGGTCGAGGACAGGGTCCTGACACCTCTTGGGTTCTGGGATTCTGTCCTCTTCTTGCTCGGTACCCCCTCCAGTTTGGGTTGGGAGAATAGAGGCAGGAGGGGCAGCTGTGTCCTCTCTTAGAGGATGTGCGACCCTTATAGAGACTGTCCCAGAGCCCCCCTCCCGGCCAGGGGGGTGATGGACCCCTCCCTTGCTCAGTGCCTCCTGGCCGGGGCCCCTCATAGAAGGGGTCTGTATATACATTTCATAAGCCCTACTCCCTCCCATGTTGCATGCATGTTATGCTCTACAGCCAAGCCAAAGTTTAGCCCTTCTTCCTGTAGCCTCTGCTCTGCCTCCATCTGGGGGGGGGGGGCCTGGGCCTGAGGGAGACTGAATTTGGGTCTTCTGTACAGGTAACTCTCCCAGGCGGATTCTGGAGGAGGGAACAGGGCATGATGACTCTAAAGCAGTAGACAATCCCCAAAAACCATCTCTAGATTTGGAGCTGCTTTCATTTTTTTTTTTATATGCATATATTTTAGGGCCTAGATTTACTTTCCTAATTTTGTTTTACATGGCTTATTCTTGAACACAAAATGATTATAATCGATTACATTTATATAATCACCTCTTTTACAACTATGGGCATTTTCCTTACCCTAGCCCGTGAGGCAACTGAGACAGCAGCATTATCTTTTTTACAGGAGACCTGAGAAAAGTTGATTAAGAGCTAGGACTAGAGAAACTTAGGCCTTTTATTGCCCAGGCTGGATGGCAGATGTTTGGCTGAATTAAGTGTTCCAGTTTCAAGAAGAGAAACGTGAAAACCTGCAGTTATTTTTTGTGAACCTTCTACATGCCCGACCCTGCTGTAGGCCTGATGTGGTCACAAAGCCTGCCCTGCTTTCATTAGGCCTTGAGGATAAGGGAGAGTTGACTGACTTTTCGTCTCCTTTTTTTGTTTGGATGTTTTGATCTCACCTTATACCAAAGGGAAATAATCCTCATTAAAGTCCATATTTCTTCTACTTAGGCGTCTTCAGTCCCTCTTCGAAGGCTTTTGTTCGCTGCAACCCCACAGCGGAGGGAGGGAAGTGGGAAGGTTGGGGCCTCCTCCGGGCGCGGCGCATCTCACCCAACTGGCGGTGCTCGTGCCAGCTCGATCATCAGCGCGCCTCCCGCGGGAATCTGGGGGATTTACAGAGTTTGTGCGCCTGGCGGGCACGGCACGGTGGGGCGTGCGGGACCAACTGTCCCCGTGAGGATGTCCTCGTCTGCGAGGGAAGCAGGTGTCGGCCGCCCTCAGGCGGCCGGGATTTGAGGCCCTCGGCCCTGTCCGCTCCAGGTGGCCGGACCCCCAAGATCTCTGGGCGTCCCGGGCGCGCGCCTCGGCTCGCGCGTGCACCCTCTCTGCGGCGGCCCCTCTGCCCTGAATGGTACAGTCCGGCAGCGAGGGTTGACGGATGCCACTGCCCAAAGTGAGGTGGTACGGGCCACTCCTCTGGGGTGAAACGGCCCTCTCCTTAGGTTCGTCCAGTACGGCTCTCCCCACTCTCGGAGCTTTCAGGTGTAGAGTCCTTCCCATGCCTCACTCCCCCTCCTCGCCGGGCTCAGTGGTGGTACCCCAGCTGAGTTCCGGTTCCTGTTGCTGCTGCTACGGGCGGGCGGTGAGTCTGGAGCGAGCGCGCATTTCGTGCTTTGGCCCCGTGCGTCTCCCTCATCGCAGTTTCGGGTTGCTGCAGCTCGGGGGCCTGTGCTGCCCCGACTTCCCTTCTGGGGGAGCGATGATGCAGCCCGAGGGTTCCTCCATCCCCCGCCGTCGCTAACCCCGGTCCCCCACTCCATGGCCGCCTCGGCGCCGCCCCCACCGGACAAGCTGGAGGGAGGTGGCGGCCCCGCACCGCCCCCTGCGCCGCCCAGCACCGGGAGGAAGCAGGGCAAGGCCGGTGAGAGTGCTGATAGGGACGGGGCCTGGAAGGGCCGAAGACTTGGGAACTCTGGAGGGGGCAGTTGGCAGGGTGGTGGAGAGAACGAGGGGGTCTTTGGCTGAGGGGCCTGAAAAAAGGTTCAGGTAAAGAGAGTTGGTGGGTGAAAACCCGTAAGGTTTGAGGGTAGGTGTCACAGATTGAGGGCCTTGGAGTTAGGAGGTGCATGGAATTTAGGAGTCTCTTTCAATTTGGTGGTATCAAGAGACGGTTATCCGGCTCTCCGTCTCTTGGTAGGTTAGAGTATGGCCATGCTCACAATTCATTTAACGTATCACGCCCCTTGTCAGTATTTGCTAAATTAAAAAGTGTACACTTAAAAGTTAGAGGAGTTCATTGGGATGGCTGGGAGAAAGGAGGTTGGAGAAACCTCAGGAAAACTTGCCTGCCGTCTGCTGTTTGCTCCTTTTCCAGGTCTGCAAATGAAGAGCCCAGAAAAGAAGCGAAGGAAGTCAAATACTCAGGTGAATGGTGGTTGGTGGTGGGGGTAATTCTTAGCAGCCCTGGTAGCATAGTGCCTAAGGCACTTAACTGCTAACCAGAAGGCTGGCGGTTCAAACCCACCAGCCACTCCTCGGAAGGAAGGTTGGGCAATCCTACTTCCGTAGTGATACTGCCTTGGAAACCCAAGGAGGGGTCGCTATGAGTCGGGGCCGACTCGACGGCAAATAACAACAACATGGCCTTTTCTATCCTGTCACTCCAGTATCTCATTTGTATTTTGCATCAGGTACAGAGAGAAGGTACCTGATGCAAGATACATGCCTCTTGCTGTTTCTGGCCCTTTTCCTCAACTTCATAGCCAAGTTCTGGAGAAAAGTGTCCCCCGAGAGATGATTTGACCAAAGACCTCATCAGGCAGGATTATGGCATAGCCTCTCATCCCTTCTTTTTTCCTGTCTTGGTTTCCTTAAGATGATGACAGCTACCACTTGAGATTTTTCTAAGCACCATAGATTGTGCTAAGTGCTTTAATAGTTTTAGGAGATAGGCATTCTCCCTATTTTGTTGTTGTTAGGCGCTGTTGAGTCAGCTCCAACTCATAAAGTCCCTGTATACAACCCTATTTTACTAACAAGAAATCTGAGGCTTAAAAGTTAAGTACTAGCTCTAGGGTCTTGAAGGTGTTCAAAGTCAGAGCAGGGATTCTAACCACAATTACTGCACTATGCCAGTTTTGTTCTCTACCCTCCTTTCTTTTGTTGCATTCTAAGGTCCATCTTGGTTTAAGATCTGAGCTGGCCAGTAATGGCCTCCAAAACGTGTGTTTTTGGTGCTCTCCTGAGTTAGCTCTGTACCTCCCTCCATGACCGTTTTTCCTTCATCTGTTCCTCACCAGGGCCCTGCATACTCACATCTGACGGAGTTTGCGCCACCCCCGACTCCTATGGTGGATCATCTCGTTGCATCTAACCCTTTTGAGGATGACTTTGGAGCTCCTAAGGTGGGGGCTGCAGCCCCTCCTTTCCTTGGCAGTCCTGTTCCTTTTGGAGGTTTCCGTGTACAGGGGAGCATGGCTGGCCAGGTACCCCCAGGCTATGGCACTGGAGGTGGAGGGGGTCCCCAGCCTCTTCGTCGACAGCCCCCTCCTTTCCCTCCCAACCCTATGGGCCCCACTTTCAACATGCACCCCCAGGGCCCTGGCTATCCACCTCCAGGCAATATGAACTTTCCAAGCCAACCCTTCAGTCAACCTCTGGGTCAAAACTTTAGCCCTCCTAGTGGGCAGATGATGACAGGCCCAGTGGGAGGATTTGGCCCTATGATTTCACCCACCATGGGACAACCTCCCAGAGGGGACCTGGGTCCTTCTTCTCTCCCCCAGCGCTTTGCCCAGCCAGGAGCACCTTTTGGTCCGTCTCCTCTCCAGAGACCTGGTCAGGGGCTCCCCAGCCTGCCTCCTAACACAAGTCCTTTCCCTGGCCCAGACCCTGGCTTTCCTGGCCCTGGTGGTGAGGATGGGGGAAAGCCTTTGAATCCACCTGCTCCCACTGCTTTTCCCCAGGAGCCCCATTCAGGTTCCCCAGCTGCTGCTGTTAATGGAAATCAACCCAGTTTTCCCCCAAACAGCAGTGGGCGGGGTGGGGGCACTCCAGATGCTAACAGCCTGGCACCCCCTGGCAAGGCAGGTGGGGGCTCGGGGCCCCAGCCTCCCCCAGGCTTGGTGTATCCATGTGGCGCCTGTCGGAGTGAGGTGAATGACGACCAGGATGCCATTCTGTGTGAGGCCTCCTGCCAGAAGTGGTTCCATCGCGAGTGCACAGGCATGACTGAGAGTGCCTATGGGCTGCTGACCACTGAGGCCTCTGCCGTCTGGGCCTGCGATCTCTGCCTCAAGACCAAGGAGATTCAGTCCGTCTACATCCGTGAGGGCATGGGGCAGCTGGTGGCTGCCAACGATGGGTGACACTGATAAGGTGGCCCAGGGAAGTGCACATGTCCTTCTCTGCCCTTTCGGGGTGATTGTTTTTGTGTCTGGCTCTTGGTCCTTGTTTCCTGTGGCTTCCTGTTCCCACAGGGGCTGAAACACAGTGGCTATTGGGGGCAGAAAAGGAACTGAGATGGGCAGGCAGAAGAGGGCCTGGATTGCTCACTTTTCTGGGAACTTGCCTGTTGAGATCTACAGAGGTCCTGAAAGCCAAAGCCTTGCTGTGCAGAGCCATTTTTTTGTGTGTGGCTGTTTGGAGGCCTAGGGCTGTGGCTGCAAGAGAAAAAGGGCTGGAGGGAAATCTGGAGGGCAGGGTCCCCTCTGCAGATGATGGATATCCTCTAACACCTGTGCCTAACACTCCTGTCTAGCTCCACAGTGCCACCCTTACTTTTCGGCATAGAGGTTTCTGGCCAGAGTTGTTGGGGGCTCTTCCCATCTCTGTAGCAGCCTTTTAATGGGCTCTGTGAGATGGCTTTAGGGTATAAATGGGGATTTTTCCCTCTTCCTTTCTCTTTGCCTCCTCTGAGACCTACTCAACTCCTCTCAGAACCAAATAGCTCAAAGAAGCTGGAGAATTCTTTGCTATGACCGTTTCTTGGTGAATTGGGGCTTCAAGAGAGTAGATAAGAGATGCTGTCAGAACTTAAATCCCTCATACCAAAGTCACTGGTCCTTTCTCAGCTTCTCTTATGCTTTTCTCCTAATGACCGTGTTTTTGCCAAAAAGTGGGATGTGTGGTCTGACCAGGATAGTTGAAGTTTGGACTCTTCTGGAAGTCTGGACTCAGGTTGTACCGCCCTCCCCATTTTGTCCATCTGTTGCACATTATCTAAAGCGCCTTTCTTCAACTTTTGGCGCCCTTATGGCCCTGCCTGTCTGGCTTGACTGAAGGAAAGCTTGAAAAGGGGCCTTTATACCTCATTTCCTCTCCTGATGATAGGATCCAAGTCAGGCCCTGTTATACCATTATGGGTGGGGGATGCGGCGGGAGCCTCATTGCCATGGTACTAAAAGGTAGGAGAGCCTGGATCTTCTCGCTCTCATCCTCTGCCGTTCTTTGATAATCTTCTTGGGCCTAGTCATCTAGCCATTCCTCTCAGCCAAAGTCCTGGACTGGGCTTTATTTTTTTTTTTTTTCTTTTTTAAGCACTGTCTGCCAGACAGGGGCCCAGGGGCTGACCAACCCCCCCCCACACACACACCTGCACTTCCTTAAAGATCTTGTAAACATTCCTCACTAGGGTGGGGGAGGGCAGGGGTGTGGCCCTGTGGAGAGAAATTAGTGGTCCCCAAGCACAAGGTTTGGCAGCGAAGGCCCATCTGTGGTCCCCTCTCCCCCTTCTCTTGGTTCCCTAGCATGAGGAGAGGAGCACTGCAGAACTCATTTATCTGCCCTTGAGGAGCCAGCAGCCTTTGTGGCTGGGAGAGCAGGCCTCTGGATTTCTCTTCCAGTCTTCCCCACACTGAAACAACATAGATGGCAACTCCCCACCGCTCAATTTTGTGTTTGTGTTTGTGTTTCTGTTTGGCCCTTTATCTGTTGCTATCTTTGTGTTGTCTCTCCTTTCCCCTTTTTGTAAAGTGGGGGAGGTTCTGGGGGGGTTTCTTTGCTCGCTCACTCCCTCTCCCTCCACTACTTGGAAGAAAGTGGGTCGGCAGAGACGTGGTGGGAGAGTGTTTTGTACCGTTGGATTAATAAAATGACTTGAAAATCCAGACAAGGAGTCCTTACAGTTGATGTGGGAAAAGATCCAAATAAGCCCCTATCACTGCTGAGAAGCATAATTTAGGAGGGGTTCTGTGAAAGTGAGGATGGCGGAAGGATGCAGTACCCTGAACTGATCCTAGTACAAGCCCCTGAATGTAAGAATGCCTGTGTCCCCCCCCCCCACACCTCTGTCCCTTCTGTGAGAAACAGTTTTGTTTCTGAGCATATTTCTGGACCAGGCCTGGAGCCAGGAAGGAGTTTTGGCAGACCAGGGTGGGAAAGCTCTTCTGCCTTTACCTACCCCCTTCCTCAGATGTTAGTGTCAAGTGTAGCTCCCAGGATGGGGGTGTGGGGGAGGGGCTGCCCTTGGGCGAATGTTTTCTTTTTGGAGGCTTTCCATCTCCCCCCCATTTGTATTTTTAATAGCAGTGGCATCCTTAAACAATTTGCACTAGATCGAGGTGGGGAGAGTGGCAAGAGGGCTATTTTCAAGTCCACAATTTGCCACCCGCCCCTTTCCCCTCCCCCGGCCTGCAGCTGTCTCTGTCTATTCTGAGGCCTCGTATGCTTGTTGTCTCAGGCAACACCACCCTTTGCTTTCCTCTGTTTGGGGTCTTCCCTGTAGAAACTTCAGAAACTGGGACAAGGAGAGGGCGCTCAAAATTCAGTTTGCAGGGACCCCAGTGTCCCCATCAGTAGGTAAGCTGCAGGTTTCTAGGCTGTGCAGGTTACCCTTCCCCTCCACTGGCTCTTAACCCCAGCGCTTATTGGCCAAAAGTTTCCGCCCCTGGGGGAGGATGACTTGCCATTGGTCAGCCACTGGTCACATGACTCCCCTCCTTTCTTGATCTGGAAACGGGGAGGCAGCAACAAGTTCAGCTGAAGACAGAAGCTGGGTCAGGTAATGCCCTAGCCGGGAAGGGGACCGCAAATCCCCTGCGAGAGGGAGGATACGAGAAAGAGAGTAGAACTCTTGAGGGAATGGGCTTAACGCGGGCTCCACAGTTCTGCTTGTTATTTCTGGGCTGGAGGAAGGAGGGCCATAGGCGGACATTTCCAGAACTTGCTGAGTCCCCCCAGCAAATTCTTGTGCCCCTGGGTCCTTTGTTTTATGGAGTTTGGGGGAACACTTGTTAGAGGGGCTGAAATTAGCCAGAGGCGAGATTTCCTAGCTTTGTACAGAGTGGGAGAGCTCCCTCTTTAGCTGTCTTTTAGAAATAGCAGAAGTCTGACAATCCTTTCAAATCAAGAAAACAAACCCACTGCTGAGGAGTTGATTCTGACTAATAGCGATCCTGTAGAACAAAGTAGAACTGCTTTATAAGGTTTCCAAGGTTGTAGATCTTTACAGAAGCAGGCTGTCACATCTTTCTCCTGCATATATCCCCCGTAGCGCAGGTGGTGTGTGCAAACCGCTGACCTTTTCAGTTAGCTGCCCAGTATTTAACCACTGCCCAGGGTTCCTTGACAATCCTTACTAGATGTTTTTGTGGAATCCTACCCAGGGGCGGATGCTGGATGAAAAGGCAGAGGGGATGGGAAGCATGTAGGGGTGGGTTTTCTTCTTAGAGATTGGTGAGAAGAAAAAGATCTGAAAACACAGCAGGGAAGGGTGGAGATTAGACAGCTCAGGGAACTTCCTAATAAGGCAGCAGATGCTGGCTTGGGAGAACAGGAGTACTTTTGGAATGTTAATGATTCCAACAAAGAGAGAGGTATCAGGGTTTGGGACCCTGTAAACAGGGGTTGCAGACTGTCTTCTATTTGGATCTCAGACTGGTTTGTCTTGTTGACCCAAATACTGTGACTGGTTTCCATGGAGACATTGGGTCTGACATCATCCTGGTTGCCATGGTGCCTGGTTCTGGAGGACCTGAGCAGGCAGTACACAGCCAGGGATAAACAGGGACTTCAGCTTGAGCTGCTGCCACTTCCTTCCTGCCACCACCTGTTAACAGTCATACACAGCAACTGGGGATGGGGAGATGATGACAGAACAGCAGTAGAGGGGCCTGAGAAGGCAGAGCAGTGATGGCTCTCTGAATGCCTATAGAAGCCTGCCAAGATGTCCTTTTGGCCTTGGCATGGGGATATCATGGTAGCCATTCTCCTATCTCCATGTGGATGGAGGCATAGGCATTGAGGAAGATTTTGTGAGGTGTCCTTCACCTGTCCTGGGCCTGGATCTTGGCTGGCAAGGGCCACAAGAAGTTATTAGGGTACTATGTGGGACTTCAGGAGCTCCGGTAGCGTAGTGCTTGAGGCACTTGACTGCTAACTAGAAGGCTGGCGGTTCAAACCCACCAGTCACTCCTTGGAGCGAAGGTTGGACAATCTACTTCTGTAGGGATACCACCTTGGAAACCCAAGGAGGGGTCGCTATGAGTTGGGTCCGACTTGACGGCACATAACAACAACAATGTGGGACTTAAAGGTACTCAAACGGAAGGGGCAGTGTGGTGGTTTTCAAAGTTGGAACCACTATACTTCCTCATCTGCTATACTTCCTCATCTACTATACTTCCTCATCTGCATTTTTCTTTCACAGGGTTTCCTTAGAGTCTTCTTTTATTTACTGCCCTTCTAGGCTTTCAGTAAGCAGTCATTTATCCTTCTCTGATGAATCACAACCCAGGACTCTAACCTACTTCTCCACCTTCATGCGAGGCCCCAGTTGCAGCTGCCCCAGTCTGTGGGGACAGTCTTGGCCTTGGATAAAGGGATGGATTCCTTTCTATTTAGCTTGCTTTGTGTAGGCTTTGGGAGCTGGAGTGGCTCTCAACCTTTACCCTGTCAAGTCAGAACAGATCAGCAGCTCTGATCTTTGTCCATGCTTTACAAACTGTAAAGTGCATTATTTATGATAGTGGTCATACATCCCTTTTCCCAGTCACCCTCAAGTTCTCTAAGATGGAACTCTGGAGATTACTAAGAAGGAAAAGGTAATTGGATGAAGAGTGAGAGGGACATGGAGATTTATTGAAGGTGCATCCAGATAGATATAGGCTGCCACTGGTTCTAAATCCTGGCTGCACAGGAGAATCATCTAGGGTGGTCTTACGGAAGGCCCATGCTTTGACCCAGCCCCTAACCAATTGAATCAGAATCTTAGGTGGTAGCTGGTGTTAGAAGCCCTGAAACAGACCATGCAAAGGACTTATGGTAGGTAGGTGGCTTGTGGGAGACTTTGAGCTGAAGGAGGCCCTAGAGCTTTCTCTTCCAGGCCCTGGGGGGAGCTAATGATTGTAGAGGGGACTGGTGTAGAGTTGTGTTTCATGCTTTTCTTAGTCGCTGTAGATCTTTGGCAAATGAAGTTAGCCAGCCTCTCTGGACTTAATTTTCCCTGGCTCTATCATGTGGCAGTTGGACTGGGTATTTCCCAAAGCCTTTCCAGCCCTATGCTTCTTTGACCTTTCAAGGTCAGTTCAGTTTCCCAAGGCCCTGCTGGTCCCTGGAAGAGTCAGGCTTCTCTGTGGCTGTTGGCAGGGGTTGATTTGCAAAGCAAATACTGCCCAGAGGAGTTGAGGAGTTAGGATCTGAAGGACTAGAACCAGGCTGGGTTCTGGAGGCTGCAGCCCAGCCATTGAGCTTTGGAACCCAGCCACTGTTGCTCTCTGCATCCTGCCTCTTCTGAAGGGAGCTTTTCTCTGCAGGTGGCAGCCGCAGCAGCCTGGGAACTTCAGCAGCTATGGCTTCCTGCCCAGACTCGGATAATAGTTGGGTGCTTGCCGGCTCAGAGGTAGGAAGAGTGGGCCTGGAAACCACATGGAAGGAGGTTTCCTACAGGGCTAGGATGCTTTCTGGGTCTGTCCCCTTCCTTGTTCCTGACAGTCACCTGCATCGCCTCCTGCTGGCTATGGGAGGAACTCCAGAGGCAAAGAAGGAGACGATCAAGCTCCAGAGGTCAAGTGAGCTGGGGCTATTGGAGAAGCCCTCATGGGGAAGGTGTTAGGACTTGGATCATGCCTTAAAGGAAGGGTCCCACTGTTGAAAGTGCATCCAGGTGGATTTAGGATAAGTTGAAGACATGAGGAGGGAATTCTGGTGGGGAAAGCAGCAGGACCTAAGGTCCAATGGCAACTGTGGGAAAGCCCATGTTGAGAAGACTGTGAGGAGGCCACATAAGGATGTGGGAACATGTATCAGAGACAGTGTTGGAGTGAGGTTGAGGGCAGAGCCTGGGGCCCCCTGGAAGAGACCTGAAGGGCCTGGTAGAGGCATCTGGGTCTCATCCTGGTGGGAAACCCACGAAGAGCTTTGAGTTGGAGGGTGTCAGGACAATCTTTGGGAAGATAGTGAAGCCACCATGTGGGCTGGGTAGGAACAGGGAGAGTGATTTGAGGGCTCTTGTAGGGTTCCAGGTCAGAGTTGGTGGACTTCTGGGCTTCCTGAAGCCACTGAGACAGGTGAGAGGGATTTACAGGATGGTGGCTTGACTGACTGGAGAGGGGATGGAGAAAATTTGTCAAAGGGATCTGTGAGAGTGCCAAGCCCCAGTGACTTGGTGTATTAGAGTAACCAGGAGGGGAGAAGGTGAGAGCTTGCTATAGACATGTTGAGATTGAGGTGCTTTTGAGGAGCCAAGCTGGGAGTGAGGGACCTTAGGTATGTCACTGGAGTAGGACACATGGATTGGGGCTCCTTGGCAGAGGATGATGCAGGGGTGGAGCAGGAGAGGCACCACACTTAGAATCAGAGCCCTGGCCTCCTGTTGGGGTACCTTTGCTGACAGCTGGGGACATTGAGTAAACCATTTCACCTCTCTGTCCTCACCTGTAAAATGGGGGTCATGACTCTTGCCTTGTAGAGGTGGCTATGAGAATAAAATGAGACAGTCCTTGTCAGAGTGTTTTGAAAATTGCAAAGAAACACACTGAGGTCAAGAATTAACCCTTGAGGGATAGTGGGAGCCATGGATGGGGCAGAAGTGTGGTGGGACTGCCGAGAGGGAGTATGCAGGGAGAGGAGAAGCTAAGGGTGCATGGCCAGGGCTGGATGGTAGGCCGAGAGCACCATGGAGACAGGGTCAACCTTGCTGTAACTGGGTGAGCTGGGTTTCGGTGAGCACCTGCCAGAAGAAGGGTGGATAGGGGAGTGTCAGGGGCCAATGGGAAAAGTCCGAAAAGCTTGGAAGATTAAGTGGGTGACCAGTCATGTGGGAAGCTGCAGGGAAGGCCCTGGGGAACAAAGCTGTGACCCTTGGGTGCCCAAAGGATTCTGTTTTCCTGCCATCCCTCCCCACCCCCAGTCAATAACCAGATCGTTCATTTGTAGGAAAAGGAAGTACTGATGATCTTGGGCAGGGGCACCCAGGCTCTAGCCAGCCTCCCTCGGGGGTGCCAGGTTTTTATGTTTGTTGCTAAGCTGACCGATTCACCTCCTTGGTCCAGGGGTGCTTCTTCATTTAAGAGAATCCTGGCCTCTGAAAACTTCTCAGAGGAGCATGTGAGACTGGGGGGTGGACAGAGGTTTTGCATCTGAGCCGAGATGCTGTGATGACAGCTTGCCACACTCCTCCCACCTCAGCTTGACTCACCACCCAGTGTGTCTTTGGAGATATGGGTTGGGATCCCTGACTAGTGTGGCCAGCCCCAGGAACCCCAGCAGAACACTCCAGGCTCCTGGTTTTGTCTTTTCTCTGTAGTAGCCCTTCTGTTCATATCCCTCCCCTCAGAACCTGCCTGTGGAGACCTTGGGCCCGGAATCCAGGTTGGACACAGAATCTGACATGGGCCCCCAGGCCCCTTCAAGCCTCTCTAAGGCAGATGGTGAAGAGTTAGTTGGGACGTTGGATAAAGAAGGTAACGGGACCCTGCTGAGTGTAGGGGTATAGCTGCCTCTCTTTCATGTTTTGGGATTTCTGTTTCTTTGAGAAACTGAGGCTGGTTGGGCTGGTTGATCTTTATCTTCTCCATTATTCTCAGTTTATAAACATCTTCCCTCATTCTACCTAGTTTTCTAGGCTTCTTCCTGCCCCTTCCAACCTGGCTGGGGGCTGCAGGAACCAGAGAGCTGTGGAGGGAGTTCAGCAGGGGGTGAAGCAGTTAATGTTTTTCCTGAGCATTTTTTTCCCCACCACAGGGACCCTCTTCAAGAGTGAAGGCTCCCAGGCTGGGCCTCTTCCTCCAGAAAAGACTGAGGCCAAGGTGAGGACCTTCACTGGGGCTGGGGGAGGGAAGCAGGAAAGGCCAGGAGCTGCTCACAGCTGTGTCTGCATTAGGACACCTTGGAAGGTGATGGTGTTGATGTGGAGCCCCCTGGTCCAGGAGACAGAGCAACCCAGGATGACTTGCAGGAGACCCCCCTGGTGGCAGATCTGGGACAGGACACACATGGCCTGGAGGATCAGCATCCTTCAGAGAACCTACCGTCATCCCCCAAAGCAGGTAAGAGTCCTTTTCCTTGTCTCGTTCTGTCACTTTCCTTCTAGACAGTATAGGAATGGGACTATTTTAAGAGCACTGGTCTAGGCCCTGGGACTTATTGGCTTGGCGCCCTCCTTAAGTGACAGTAGTGAATCCTCACCACTACCCTTTGAGGACACAGACCTTCCGAGGGGTTAAGTGACTTGTCCATAGTCACACAGTTGGTGAGGGGCAGAGCCAGGTCTCATTGACTCTGCTCTACTATGGGGTCTTTTCTCTCTCTCTTTTACTCTGTCCTTCTTTTCCTCCTTCTCTTCTTGTCTCTATAATTCAGTCCTCATTCTCTGAGTCCCTTCCACATGCCAGCTGTGTGCCCAGGGGAGGGAGGATGCATGGTTCATGGCTCGTGTAAGGAAAGAGACTGGGTGAGCAAAGTTGTAAGTCAGATTGAAGAGATGTGCAAAAAAGAGGTGTCATTAAGGTACTCCCAAAAGGAAACAAGGGGTGTTCAGTCTGGGGGACAGGTTGAGAGAAAGAGAGAGAAAGGGGCAGTTGTGGAAAGGTTCACATTGGAGGTGATATTTGAATAGAGCCTTGAGCAAAGAGTAGGCTTTTGGTAGGTAGGGGTGAGAGGAGGAGCATCAAGGCCAAGGCTGCAGCATCAGCAAAAGTATGGGAGCCACCATCCAGGAGGTCCACTCCAGGAGAGTGGGTCTGGGGGAGGAAAGGGAGGGTTGGAGAGAGCAACTGGGGCCAAGTTGTGTAGTGTCTTATGTCCCATGCTAAGCAAGTTGTGTCTAAGGCCTGTGGCAGAAGATTTATAGTCTGAAGGGAGAGGCCAGAGGCTGGGGACTGTTTAGGAAATGACTGCTGTGGTCAGGCCAAGGGAGATGAAGGCCTGAACTAAGGTGGTTGCAATGGGGATTGAGAAGAGGAGTGGGTTAGTGAGATGTTCAAGTGTGGAATTGTCAAAACTTGTTGTCTGGGTGTAGGGTGAAGAGGGAAGGTTTGGATTTGGGCTAGATGGTATCAGTGGTGCCTTTCCCTGAATTGAAGAACACCGGAACTGGTTTGGAGGGCGTTGTGTTAAGTGTTTGGTCCCTGAGGGACATCCCAATGGAAATGGCCTGTAGACAAGGCAGACATTGAGCTCTGGAACTCAAAGGAGGGCAGGTTAGGAGTTACAGATCAGGGACTCATGGGCTGTAGGACAAAGGCAGGGGTGTGGGTGAGGTGGATAGTTGTGACTATGTATTTGGTGAGAAGAACAGAGAGGCAGAACTGGTGCCAGGGAGACCACCAGCACCCTTAGGACAGGGAAGAGCCAGGGAGGGAGGCAGAGAAGGAGCGTCCACAGTTAGGAGGGAAACCAGGAGGGTGGGAATAGCTGCAGGAGGTTGAGGGGGAGGTACACGTTCGAAGAAGGAGAATGCTTTAGGATGACTGTGGCTCTTGTAGTTTGTAAATTGAAAGGACTGCTCTCTTGCCTCCTTCAGGCTGGGCAGAAGCAGTCTTCAAGGCAAAAGTAGGTCTTCCTGTGCCCCTCTCGCAGTCATGGTGGTGCCTCCCTGTGCCTTCCTCCACTTCCCCTTATCTCTTTAAGTCCTGTCCGTCCCTCCAGTTGCCTCACTGTCCTGTCTCTGTCCTTCCCTCTAGCTTGGATCGTAGAAGAGGCCCATTGCTCCAGCAGTGAGGACGACACCGACATAGATGTGGAGGGCCTGCGGAGACGGCGGGGCCGGGACCCCAGCCCTTCTCAGTTCTCAGCACCCATGGGCGTGGAGAACCAGGCAGGGAGTGAGGGTGTGGCTGTGGAGCTGGGCATTTCCCTCAACATGTGCCTTCTCGGAGCTTTGGTCCTGCTGGGCCTGGGGATCCTCTTCTTCTCTGGTGAGTGGTGCCTCCCTTCTGGGACTTGGGCCTCTACTCTGTCCATGTCCCATGTCCATGTCCATGTCATCCCCCCACTTCACTGCATTCTCATTCTCACCCTGCCTCTTTCTACCCTTACCCCTTCGGGCATTATTGAACTCCTCTGTTTTCATCCTCAGGTGGCCTCTCAGAGTCTGAGACTGGTGAGTGCAGAAAGGCCTTGGCTTATGCATGTCTGTACTCTCCCCAACCCAGGGAAGGCAGTGATGGTGGTGGGTGGGGCTCTCTGACTCAGAAATAGAGGTGGTGATGCTGGGAGTTTCACATTTATTGCTCAGTTATTGGTCTTATCAGGGTAATCCGGGGGCCTTTACCTCACTAGGTTTCTCAGCCATAGGGTTGGTCCAGGGTAGGAGGGTGAGTGTGTGTGCATGTGTGTGTGTGTGCGTGTGCGCACTGGGAGGGAGTGGATTCTGTGGGCCCCTCTTACGACCTGAGGCATTCAGAGGATTTGGTTCTTGTCCTATTCCCCGTCCCTACCTTGTACCAGACCCCAAATTCCATCCTGGGCCTCAGTATCTGTCCTTACCTAAGCACACTTTCTAGACTGACCTAAGGGTAGCCAGTATGTAGATTTCTTGGCCCTATTCCCACTTCCCATCCCATGAACAGACAGTGTTAATTGAGCACAACACATCTTCCCCACGAAGCCAGTTTCAGGATCTCCCTTTCCTACAGAGCCCTCGGAGGAAGTGGAGCTGCAGGTCTTCCCTGATGCTGGGTCTGATGCTGAGTTGCAGGATGCTGTGGGGGATGGGCAGGTATGTGTGAGTATTTCCATATGAGTGTAAGGCCTGGTAGGATCTCTGGTGGCTTAGTGCCTAAGGCACTTGACTGCTAACCAGAAGGCTGGCGGTTCAAACCCACCAGCACTCCTCTGAAGGAAGGTTGGGCAGTCTACTTCCGTAGTGATACCGCCTCGGAAACCCAAGGAGGGGTCCCTATGAGTCAGGGCTGACTAGATGGCACATCACAACAACATGAGGCCTGGTGAGGGAGAATGGGGGCTGCCTGGGGCAGTGGGACAGGGCGGGGTAACTGACTCCTCTGACCTCAGGATGGGCTAAGGGAGCAGCTGCGGGCCTCGGCGCCCCCTGGCAGTGTCCCCAACCTGCAGAACATGGCCCTTCTGTTGGACAAGCTGGCCAAGGAGAACCAGGACATCCGGCTGCTGCAGGCCCAGCTGCAGGTGGGTACAGGTGGGAGTGTCTGGGTTGGGCCAGCCTTCCCTGGGCCAGGTTTCTGTACAAGTGTCTTCCCCACAGAAGAGTATGTCCCCTATTCCCCAACCTCCCACACCCACTGTAATCGGGGCAACTTCCTAGTTTTCTATTCACATCTTCATGCTAAGGTTTAGGGCAGGGTTGGCATATATGTTTCACATGGCACCTCTGGTTGATTGGTATGGGCTGCCTGGAGCAGTGAGTGGAGAAGGATTTGAAGATTGTGCTAAGGCTCAGTGGGAAAGAAATTCTGTGCTCAGTTGACAATGTCTGTTCTAGGGATGGGAGGTGGGAACAGGGCCATGAGAGCCATTTTGTTGGTTGTCCTTAGGTGGATCTAAAGAGTGTGTTTAGATAAGGACAGAGATGCTGAGGCCCAGGATGGAATTTTGGGATCCTGTGATCTGGTGCAAGGTGGGGATGGGGAATAGGACAAAAACCAGATCCTCTTGAGTGTCTCAGGCTATAAAAGAGGTCAGGACTCATGTGCATCATAATAGAATGGGACTGGGGTCAAGGGCACTGGCCCCATCATAACAAGGACTCCTTGTAGCACGCCATCGCTGCCTCCATTCCAGGCCCAGAAGGAAGAGCTCCAGAACTTGATGCACCCACCCAAGGGGTTGGAAGAGGAGAATGCTCGGCTCCGGGGGGCCCTGCAGCGGGGCGAGGCCTCCCAGCGGGCCCTGGAGTCAGAGCTGCAGCAGCTGAGGGCCCAGCTCCAGGGGCTTGAGGCTGACTGTGTCCAGGGCCCAGATGGGGTGTGCCTCAACTGGGGAAGAAGCCTGCAGGGGGACAAGGCAACTGAGGGGCAAGGCCCCAGGGGGCAGGAGCCAGGTCCTGGCTTCATGGAGCAGAAGGAGCAGCTGCAGGCTGAGGCGCAGGCACTGAGGCAAGAGCTGGAGAGGCAGCGGAGGCTTCTGGGGTCTGTGCAGCAGGACCTGGAGCGGAGCTTGCGGGAGGCTGGCCGAGGAGACCCAGCCTACTCTAGCCTGGCCAAGCTGGGCCAGAGGTTGGCTCAGAAGCTACAGGACCTAGAGAAATGGGGCCAGGATCCTGGGGCCCGGGCTAATGCCTCAGGGACCCAGGGTCAGGAACTCCATTTCCAGGGTTCCAAGGAGCGAAGTGGAAAGGAAAAGTGGTGGGATGGGCAGGGGGATCGGAAGGCTGAACATTGGAAGCATAAGAAGGAAGAACCTGGCCGGGAAAGGAAGAAGAGCTGGGGGGGTGAGAAGAACGGGGAGCAGGCAGGGAAGTGGAAGGAGGGAAAACCGAGAGTGGAAGAGTGGGAGGGCAAGAAGGATGGCAAGAAACAAGGCCCTAAGGAGCTGCCAAGGAAAAGCGGGAGCCCTCACTCCTCTGGAGAAAGGCAGAAGCATCCTCGGTGGAGGGAAGGGGCTAAAGACATGCACGACCCCCTGCCACCTTGGGCAGAGCTGTTGAGGCACAAGTACCGGGCACCCCAGGGCTGCTCAGGTATAGACGAGTGTGCACGGCAGGAGGGCCTGGCTTTCTTTGGCATGGAGCTAGCCCCAGTGCAGCAACAGGAGCTGGCCTCTCTACTGAGGACATATCTGGCACGGCTGCCCTGGGCTGGGCAGCTGACCAAGGAGCTGCCTCTCTCACCTGCTTACTTTCGTGAGGATGGCATCTTCCGTCATGACCGCCTCCGCTTCCGGGATTTTGTTGATGCCTTGGAGGACAGCCTGGAGGAGGTGGCTGTGAGGCAGACAGGTGATGACGAAGAGGTGGATGACTTTGAGGACTTCATCTTCAGCCACTTCTTTGGAGACAAAGCCCTGAAGAAAAGGTGGGGAGCTGTGGGGGGGCTTGGGTCTGGTGGGATGGGGAGAAGATGGAGAATGGGGGTGGGGGTGGGGGTGGATTTGAAGGCACAAGGCCCCTGAATGGGGAGGCCTCAGATCTCCAGTCTGAGGTCTTAACTTTTAGTCCCAAGTCAGCTTCCCTTAGAGAAGGCATCCAGGTGAGCTTCCTGTCTTCTCCCGAGGGCAGGAAGCTGCCTGGGCTCACCCTAGAGTGGTCCTGGGGTTCCCCATCTGTGTTGGGAGTCTTTTCCTGCATATATCCAGGGGTAAGCTAGATTGCTCCGTACCTTCCTGCCCCCCCAGTTGGTGCTTTCATCCTGGGAGAGCAGGTCTGCAACCCTGCAGCCCTGTGCACCTGGTGCTAGCTGCATGCATTGGCTTCGTGGAGGAACAGGGTCCCTCTCATTAGGGAGCTCCTGCTCATTAGGTGGATTGTACTCTTAAGGCCTCTTTCCCCTCTTCACCCCATGTCTCCCCACAGGTCAGGGAAGAAGGACAAGCACTCTCGGAGCCCCAGGGTCATGGGGCCCAGGGAAGAGCACAGCCACCACCATAGCCAGCACCGCAGGGGCTGAGGCCCTATCCCATTAGGGGAATCACCTCTCCTGAATCCAGCCTGTGCTTCTCAGCCTTATCCAACCCCTGGGGCTGGGGCTCAAACTGTTAAACTAGCACCTCCCTTGGCTTGCCCTGAATCCTTGGTGGAGGATCGAATAAGCAGAGGAGAGCAAAATCACCCACACTTGCACTGATGCCACTTTTGCTAGAAAAAGGCCTTAGTTGGACCTGCCATGTGATCTATGCAAATGTACACAAATCCTCAGGGCCTTGGGTGGAGAAACTTGGCTGACTGAATGTCTTGTGCCAATGTGAAGTAGGGAGATGGGCGGAAGCCTGTGTTTTTGACTGAGGTGTTGGGGGGCAGGGGATGACATTCTGATTGTGAAGCCAAAGAGCTCTTGTCTTGTTTTGTGTGTGCATAACCCCAGAGAGGGCCCCTTCAGCACCACACTCCAACCCGTGCCCACTGGGATTTGGCTGGAGTTGCTGGCTGGGTGCTGGGCATGAGGGCTTGCCCTGGGGTGCTGGTAGATTTGGAAATAGCTATCTCCAGGGTGGTGAAGCCCCCTTTTTACCCCCTGCTTCTCACATGGCCTCACCTCCTCATGTGAACTGTAGACTCAGATCCCAATAAAGTACTGTTGGAGCTGTGACATTGGGTGGGGGCTCTGTCACTTGGGGTAGTTTCTGAGCACAGAGGGTGCCACACCCACCACCATCCTAGGTTCTGATACCTGCTCCCTTCTTCCATTTGCCTCTTTCCTTCACCCTATATTCCCAACAAATCCCAGGCCCAATGGGCCAGAAATTCACCATTTTGTGTACTGCTGCCCTGGTTGCATCCCTGGGGGATGTAATAAATTGAAGGAGGGTTTTGGAGTCTTTTTTCCCCTGTAACTTGCTTTTTTTCTTTCTTTTTTTTTTGGGGTGTGTGTGTGTATGTGAGTGAAAGTTTATAGCGCAAATTCATTTTCCATTCAACAGTTCATACACGTTTTGTTTCATGACATTGATTTCAATCCCTATAATGTAACAGCTGTCTTCCCACTTCCACCCTGTAGTTACCTTTTCCCTGTGTCCTCGTTTCCTATGCATTCCTGCCCTCTGAATTTACCTTGCCCAAATGCTGCCCATCTGATCTCCCAGGGTTGATTGTTTTAAGGAGTGCACCTCCTTGTTACAATTATTTACTTTGTAGGCATGTCTGTTTGTCCTGAAGCAATGGGAGTAAGTTCAATTGCGGACCGTAGTCTTGGGAGTTTCACCAGGCTCTATCAGACCAGTAAACCTGGTCTTTTTTTTTTTTTTTAAATGATTTTGAGTTCCACATTTTTCTCCCACTTTATGCAGGATTTCCTATTCTGATCTTTTTCTGAGAAGTTGGCAGTGGTATCACCATAGACTTTCTCTGGGGTTTTGGTGTCTGGGGCCTTGGACTCAAATCCAGGCTGTTTGATCTTGGGCAAATTAATCTGTGGCAGCCTTAGGTTTCTTTCTGTTCAAAAAAGGGGATGGAAGGGCTGAGAGGGAGATTAACTAAACCACTGTAAGCAAAATGTCTGTCCCATATTTGGCTCTCAAAGGTTATTTTCCTTGTCTTCCTTAGAGCAAGTGTCACGGACCTCTTCCCATACCAGGCCATACAGAATCCTTAGTAATGTCTTATAAAACGTTAATTCCCATATGTCACTGAATGTAATGACAATAGTAGTGACAATTGGCAAAGTTAAAAACTACAGCTTTAAATTACAGTAGTGCATACAGCCAAAAGCACATGATTTGTCATTGTAATTGGGTAATAATGAGAGCTCTGGAGTGCATTGTTATGTGCTGTCGAGTCGGAACCGACCCATAACAACCCCTCCTTGGGTTTCCAAGGCAGTATCACTACGGAAGTAGATTGCCGATCCATCTTCCTTCCGAGGAGTGGCTGGTGGGTTTGAATCGCCAGCCTTCTGGTTAGCAGTCAAGTAAGTACCTTAGGCACTATGCTACCAGAGCTCCCTGGAGTGCATTAGAAGGTTCAAATAGTACGTTAGCATAGAATTTTAGGCTGGTAGGGCTACATGTAGCTGGGCTTACAAAAAATATTTTTGTTATAACTAACTATAAGGATATTTTTATAAAAAATTATAAATTTCTGCTGAAACACTGCACAAAAATTTATAGGTGGTCATTTTGGTGTCACCCCTCTGACAGTATCACCTTTTGTAGTCTGCATCACCCCTCCTGCCCAGTGATGCCACTGTGTGGAGCAGGGAGAAGGGGCTCTCCCCAGCTCTTGGCTTCCAAGCTTCTCCGGTTGAGGAGGTGAGGGAGCCACTAGGTGGCGCCCGGGCTCCATATTTTCTCCAGACGTCGCCTCCCCCACTAGTACCAACCCAATTTCCGGAAATCTCAGACCCCACCTCACTAATCTTGGGCCAGCACCGTGGGCTAGCTTCCCCAAGAAGATTCAGACTCCTTGTGTCTTTTCTGTAGGAAGTCCTTCATGAGATCTCACCTCAATCTTGTTGGCTGCATACTGGGCCTTTTGACTTCCCTGGAAATTCTCCAGTCAGTTCAGGGAGCAGAATGATGTTGCATGACTGTGCAGCCTGGGATAGGGCAACATGTCAGTTAAGGAGGGGAGGGACTGCAGGCCCCAGAAGGGGCTGTGATTGATTTCTGTATTATGTAGAAAATGCTTATGTAACACCATGACGTGCTAGGCACTTTTTAAGGTCTTTATATGGATTACCTCATTTAATTCCAGTGTGGGGGTGGTGGCAAGGCTGGGGTAGAACTAGGACCATTCATCCATCAGGGAAGTGTATTAGGTACCAGAAGCAGTGAGGGGCTGGGAGTACAGAGGCTCTTCAAGGAGCTTATAGTCCAGTGGAGAGGGCTATGGCCTGCTTTCTGCAGCAGGAGGGACTCTAGTTGGACTTAAGAATTTCCTCTTACTTAGGGCAGAAGGTGAGTGATAGGGCCTGGGCATCACAAGAGGGTTTAGGAAGGACTCTTGTATTTCTAGGAGCTCTGGTGGCATAGTGCCTAAGTCATCTGATTGCTAAGCCGAAGGTTGGCAGTTCAAACCCACCAGCCACTCCTCGGAAGGAAGGTTGGGCAATCTATCTCCATAGTGATAACCCAAGGAGGGGTTTTTATGAGTTGGCTCTGACTCCACGGCAGTGGTTGCATTTGCTTGTATTTCTGGAGGGAAGGTCAGGAGGAGCAAATGTAGATTGGCCTAGTTGTTTTTTTTTTT
>NW_006921804.1:3109998-3127736 GCF_000298275.1 Orycteropus afer afer
TGACTACAACCTTGTCCCTTGTCAGCTCTACTATACACCTGGGAATTCTTACAGATCATACAAATACTTATAGGACCATTGTCTGCCAACCTTATACGTGGTCTTGGGTACACTCCCCACTTCATAGACATACCTGATAGTTCAGCCTGTCCACCCATTTTTCCACCCGTATAACCGTGTTTCCCTTCACTGACAACACAGTACTTTATGTGCAAAAGGGTTCATCTTTGTTGTCTGCACCTCCCAAGTATTTCTCTATGTCTTCCTCTTCCTCAGTGAGATTGTCTAGTTTTACCCTGTTCACATTGCTTTGCCTTCCAGCCAAAAAACTAAATCAAACCAGTTGCTATCAATTGATTCTGACTCATGGCAGCCCAGATGTGTCAGGGTATACCTGTGCTCTGTAGGGTGGTCAGTGGCTGATTTTTTTGAAATAGATCACCATGCCTTTCTTCCTAGGCACCCGTGGGTAAACTCAAACCTCCAACCTTTGGCTTAGCAGCTGAGCCCGTTACCTGTTTGTACCATCCAGGGATATCCTTTGCCTACCACAGGTGCTCAGAATTCTTGCTGCCTGCAGCTAAGTGGTCAACCTGGGTTGTTGGGAGAGGGTTTCAGGCTAGAAGGTCAGCAGACTTCAGTGTTCTGGGGTGTGTGTGTGTATGTAGGCCTAGGGAAGGGGACTCACACCCCCAGAGGGTGCTGACTGTCGTTTTGGCTGCATGGGGCTTCTTAGTTTCATTTCTAGGGCCCATTTTCTTTGTTTGCATAATGAACTCTGGGGGAGGCTGAGAAGTTTCCCCAGGCCCCCATCCTCTTCCTTACCCACTCAGGAAGTGGATATGCTGAGCTTGAGGTTTCTAAAACTGCTGAATCAGGGAAAAAAGCCATGAACCTGGGAGGGTGTTGGGGAGGGCCAGGGTACGAGGGACATTGGCCACTCCGATTCTCTTCTCTCTGGTGCTCTTGGGGGGTGGTCCTCATACACATGAGGTTATATGACCCCTCTCTCCATCACATCTGTGCACCCACAGCAGCACTGGTGAAGAGGGAGGTTCCTAGGTTCCAGGTCCTAGTATGCTCCCCATGCCATTGGGCCAGGGGTCTGGAGCTGGGGGAACAGCACTGCCATCTGACTCTTCCTGGGAATTAGGGACTGCTCCTGGCCTGGGGGCAGGGCGAGGGACTGGAGGTCTGTGGGAGCCCCTGTGGACGCTACCACACATTCCTGCTTTGCCTCCCATCTGGTCTAGGTTCTTCCAGTCTAAGCGCTTGGCAGTTTTGGCACTTGGCTCCTGCTGTTTCCTCTGGGAGCTCTCCCAGCACCCCCAGGAAGGGGCCTCCCAGCCTAGGGGTTCAGTGTGCCTTGGGAAAATCACTGGAGTTGGTTTGGCCTTCTTGGGCCTTTCCTTCTCAAATGGAAAAATTCTTCTTCCTTTGACCAGTCCCCAAATATAATCTCCCAGCTTGCCCCCTAAACTGCTTTTTCCTCCCTTCCACTCCTGCCCCTCATTCTTCTGCCATAATCCACTTTTTCAGGCTCATCCAGTCCCCCTCTTTCCCACTGCCCCCAGATCAGCTTTCTATCACCTATGTTCCCTATCGTCTCTTTACCTCTCTCCAATATATCCCCAGCCTCTGCCTGCCTCCCCAGGGCCTCCCAGGTCCCAGCCTTTCCCTACTGCTTTTCACTTCCATTCTTTTGAGTTGATAGGGTGGGGTTGAGATGAGTGGCATGGCCAGCATGTGGTGATGGGCCACCTTCAGTCCTGTACCACCCCCAGCAGCCCCTCCAGGACCAGAGGCATGCATTCCTGTTGAAAGCTGCTCTCAGCTCCCTCCATTGACCCAAGGATAGAGGCTAGACTGGCTGGCTGTTGCCATGGGAACCTCCCAGGGCCACCCTGATGCAGGATCATCTCCCTGACAATCTTTGTCTAGGGCCACAGATGTTCCTGGTGCCTTCATATGCTCCTAGCTGGGTCTGGCAGGGACTCTGCAAAGTGGGGATTGGGGAGTGTTGCCTTAAACCCAGACAAGAACGCTCCCCACCATACTTCACTATTCAGTTACCTGAGCTCCAGAAGCACATCCTTGTCAAACAATTCAGGCCCTTGTCTGAGTTCCCCTGGAGCAGGCTTTGCTCCATCTGGTTCCCTCCTCCTCCCCTCATGGCCTTCCCTCAAGGTTGCTGCCCATCTGTTTATTAGCCCTTGGTTCCCAGAACAGGCCTCTTCCCATCCCCTAATGATGGCTTAGAACGAAAGCAGACCCACCCACCCCACTCACTCATTCTTTGTCTTGGTCTGATGGGGACCCAGCCTAGTATCTTCCAACCAGAGCATCGGCCTGGACAAGCTTTGACATCTGAAAACCCAGTCGGGTCTCCACCACAACCTCTTCTCCCTGTGGGCTTGGGGCCAGGTGTCCCTCCTTGCTACATAGCTCACCTTTCTCATCTTTGAAGTGGAGGCTATAGATACTTGCCCAGAGGTTGTGAGGATTAAATGAGTCACTCACTATAGGAGAAAAGAAAAGCCTTTGCAAACTGTAGGGGGAAAAAAAACACCTAAAAACCAAACTCACTGCCGTGGAGTCAATTTGACTCATAGCGAACCCTCCTTGGGTTTCTGAGGTGGTATCACTACAGAAGTAGATTGCCCAGTCTTCCTTCTGAGGAGTGGCTGGTGAGTTTGAACCGCCACCCTTCTGGTTAGTAGTCAAATGCCTTAGGCACTACACCACCAGAGCTCCTTGCAAATTGTAGGGTACTGTCAAAATAGTAGTTAGTTTTATTTTACTTAACCACTGAGGGGAAAGTTGCCCCCCACCCCCACCCCCAAGCTACTAATGTGGGAGGAGGCAGTGTTGGTTCCCAAACCAAGTAGCAGGAGCTGGTGTGGAAAGAGATGCTAGTGAGCATTCAAATCCTGCACTGTGCTGGGTGCTGTGGGGCCCCTAATCCTGGCCTCTGAGGCTAACTGGGTTAGTTTAAAACACAATGTAGAGTTTTTTTTAAAAAAAGTTCTTCCTTAATCATCCCAGGAGGTGAAAAGGAAGGAGGGGATGGCCTTTGAGCTGGACCTTTGAAGTATAGTAGGGTTTTGGTGAGTGGGAGGGTGTTTCAGGCTGGGCAGGGTGAGAAGGGAGGCCTGTGGGGGAATGGAACCACATTGCGGGCCGCTGGTGGTTACGTTCATGGAGGGAGCAGAATCTCCCACAGGCCTTACGCAGGTCTGAGGGGGAGTTTTCCTACAGGAAATGGGGAGAGGTGCCACTGATGGCATCAGGAGGCCCAGGGCAGGGCACCCACATGAAGGAAGACATAGGTTTGCAGTGTAGCCAGCAGCCAGGATGGGATTGGAGACAGGTGAACTGGAGGCAGTAGCCAGCCCAGGAGAGAAATGCCAAGGGTTGGGTTTAGAGCAGTGAATTCAAAGGGGCAGACCAGGGGAGAGGGAGGAGACACGGACACACTCAGCTTCATAGCTTGGTGACAGGTGGATGACTATACCCCCCTCCATGCTAAACCTGAAATGCTGTGAAAGGAGGAGGAAAGGCCAGAGCTGGCTTGGGTGTGTGTGGTGTGTGGAAGCGGTAGAAGGTTGGGAAGATGTCTTTGATTTTCCAGCCTCCCAGCACGTCACCTCTCTCCTCCACCAAGATGCCTGTTTCCCCTACCAGACCCTAGTTCCCCCTTCCTCTCCAGAGCAGGTCCCCTTCTGAGAAGCTCTTGGCAGCATCAGACACCTACCTTTACTAAGCCTGAGTGGAGGCACCCCATAGAGGGGGGTGACTCCTCTGCTGAGATGCTAAGGTCAGCAGTGAGATCCTGTCCAGAGTCAAAGGACAGGGCATCAGGCTGGGGCAGGACGGCAGAAACTTCACCAGAAACTGCCTGCTGTGGAGGGGAAACTGCTAGACAGCCCCCTTCGGAATCTCAGTCAAACAGGTCTGCCATAAACACTTGCTCATCTGGAATGTGCCCATTAGTCCTCTCTGAGGGCAGCCTTGCAGGAAGGAACCGGTGTGTAAGCAGTGACTAAATCCAAAAAAACCCACCGCTGTCGAGTCAATTTGGACTCATAGCAGCCCTATAGGGCAGAGTAAAGCTGCCCATAGGGTTTCCAAGACTATAAATCTTTATAGAAGCAGACTGCCTGATTTTCCTCCCATGGACAGGCTGATGGGTTCAAACCACTGACCTTGTGGTTAGTGGACCTTTTGGTCAGCAGACCTTTTGCTTAACCACTGCACCACCAGGGCTCCTTTATAAAACAATGGCATAGACTGATTCTCAGTGCACTTCTATACCTTCTATCCCATCAAGTCGGAGACTCTGAAGAAGGTAAGACCATTATTATCTTTATTTTATAGATGAAGAAATTGGAATGGGTTAGATAACTTGCCTGAGATCACATCATAGCTGGACAGTGCCAGTGGAAGAAGACTGGCCCCTAGGTAGCTGATAGGACACCAGGGGACATTGGAAATGTCAGGTCTTGCTGCCTCCCCACTTTCTCTTTTACCCCGGGTGACTTGGAGTTTCCTAGCAATATCTGAGCTTCCATTTGTGTGTCTCTTAGCTGTCTTCCCCTCTCTGGGGCTGGGTACCCTGTCTTTCCAGTTAACTGGGCACCTGGCCTGGAAGCATTTCCTCTCTGGCTATCAGCTGCTGTCTTACTGGCTACTAAGTAGAAGGCCAGTCCTGGAAGGGCCCTTTAAGAGCATCAGTCTTAGTTGTTAAAAGGTGGAAACTCAGGCACTGAAAGGGAAGTGACCTGTCCAACATCACAAAACTTACTATGGGGAGAGTAGGTCTGAGCCCAGGGCTGGTGACCCATAACTAAGAGTCTCCCTGTTCCTCCTTGCTACCTTCCCTCCTTTCCCAGCTCTTTGAGCTTGGGATTCAGCCTCTGAGGTAAGGTCTGCAGGAGCTGCTTGCTGCTAGTCAGGCTCTTCCTCATCCTCCCTCCGAGCAGTGACTTCACTCATGGCTCCTTCAGGGGAGACGTCTGTTGGTGGCCACAGGGGATGCAGCAGCAGGAGAGACAGGAGGCTGGACCTGAGGAGGACTGGGATGGGAGGGAGGGGTCTCAAGGAGATGCCCCAGGAACCTCAGCAACTGGATGAGGTTATGGGGTCTTAGCCTTGAGGGCAATCCAGAAAGGGCCCTTCCAGCCTCAGGGAATGAAGCCCTTGCTTCTGGAAAAAACAAACAAATAAAAACAACCCATTGCTGTGGAATCAATCGGACTCCTGGTGACTCATGTGTTACAGAGTAGAATTGTTCTATAGGGTTTCCTTTTTTTTTTTTTTTCCCCAGTGAGGCCATTAATTGGAGCCATTACCTCAGTCTACCACATCTCTGTTTCTAGGACTTTGGCTCTGTTGCCTTTTTCTCTACTTCCCACCATCTCGGTTCTTCTGAGTGAGCTTCCCTTTGACTCCCAACCCTCATGCTTTGAAGGTTTTCTGCTGCCCATTTTCCAAAGGGACAAGAAGCTGAGTCTCGTGTCATGATTCTGCCCATCTGGGCTGAGTTTGCCCTTCCTAGGACAGTGATGAAGACACCGAAAGCCACAGTCCCAGAAGCACTGCCTTCTAACACCTCTTTAGCGAGAAACCCCCAAATCCATGGGCATTCATCAACTACTGTTCACTTCTAAGTTTTCCATGCCCATGCACATCAAAGAGAAGACTGGCTAGGGTTACTGTAGTCCTATGTCCACACCACCCCAGACCTTCGTCCTGTGGAGGAGAAGGCCCAGTCTTAGATATTTGAGTAAAGACATTAGGATGGTTGGAGATAGTCCTCTCCATAGGGCTTTCTTGGCTGTAATCTTTATTGGAATCAGACTGTCAGGCTTTTTGTTCTGTGGTGTCACTAGATGGGTCTAAACTGCCAACCTTTAAGACAGTAGTTGAGTGTAAGCTGTTTGTGCCACTTAGGGACCTTACTGGCTTCCCAACTCTCCCTCAAAAGATCTCTCCATTCATTTGCTCATCCATTCATTCATCAGTCATTCAGGGATCACTTACCCTGTGCCTGGCTCTGGGCTTGTATGACTTGATTCACTTTTCAGCAGCAGTGTAAAGTGCTGAGTACAGGATTGAGGGGAGGAACACAGGGAAGGAGATATCACTTCCTGTTGAGGCAGGGGCTGCATGGCCAGGAGGCTATTCTTGGCCTGGAAAAAAGCTGGTTTTGGAGCTGAACAGATCTAGGTTTGAATCCTGGCTCCACCATTTATAAGCTGACTTTGAGGTAAGCCTCTTAATCTCCTTTTGAAACAATTATCAACCTTTATCGGTAAGATCATTAAGAAACAGTGAAGTAAAATCAAGACCCACCAAAAAAAACCAAACCCACTGCCCCTGAGTTGGTTCTGACTCATAGCAACACTTGTACAACAGAATGAAAAGACTACCTGGTCGTTACAATCATTGTCATGCTTGAGCCCATTGTTGTAGCCCCTGTGTCAATCCATCTGGTTAAGGGCTTTCCCTTTGTCACAGACCCTCTTTACCAAACATGATATCCTTCTCCAGGGACCGGCCCCTTCTGATAACATGAGCACAGTACGAGAGCAGAAGTCTGGCTGTTTTGACTTCTAAGGAGCATTCTGGCTGTACGCACTTCTTCCAAGGCAGATTTGTTTTTCTGGCAGTGGGTTGTATATTCAATATTCTTCACCAACAGCACAATTCAAATGCATCAGTTGTTCTGTAGTTTTCCTTATTCATTGTCCAGCTTTCACATGGAAATGCTCTTTAAATGCTGTTGCTGTTAGCTGTCATAGAGTTGGGCCTGCCTCATGGCAACCCCATGCACAATTGTATCGGACCATTATGATCATAGGCTTTTCATTGGCTGGTTTTCAGAAGTAGATTACCAGGTGTGGTAGTTAAGGTTGTGTGTCAGTTTGGCTGGGCCATAGTTTTGAGTGGCTGGGCAGCTGGGTTCCCCATGAGATTGTAATCACCTCCAGAGTGAGAGCAGCTAAGTGACAGCCTTTGGGGGTGCGGCCTGCTTCCAGTATATACAGAGAAGTTTTGAGAAAGGTCTCTAGCTTTTTGGCACATCTGGATCCTGCATTTGGCCAAGTCTTCATCTCAGTGGCCTGGGGTGTTGCCTGCTGATCTTGGGATTGTTATGAACTTGAACCAGTGGCCTGCTGTGTGCCTGTTGATCTTGGGACTGTGCCATTCTACTTGCCAACTTTGGGTTCATCAGCCTCAGCAGCCAGCAGCTGCGTGAGTCAGAAAAAGCCTCCAGCTCTAGTGGGCCTGGAATGAGAAAGCCCAAGGTTGAGGGCCCTTCACCTAGCCCCTAGAGCTGGCACTCTGAATTTGGCCTTTTAAACTATAAGAGAATAAATTCCTATTTGTTAAAGCCATCCACTTGTGGTATTTCTGTTATAGCAGCTATAAAGAACCAAGACACTGGGCCTTTCTTCCCAGTCAATCTTGTCTGGAAGCGCCACTGAAAACTGTTCAGCATTATAGCAACATTCAAGCCTCCAGGGACAGACAGGTGATGGCTGTGTGTGAGATGCATAGGCTGGGAATCGAGTCCATTGGCAGAGAATTCTATCACTGAACTACCACTGCCTGCTCTTTAAATGCTAGGGGCATGTATCTATAAGTTGATATTAACTACAAGATGATTATCCAAATTTTATCTTGGCTGTACAACATTCGTTAAATTCTGTTTTAGTTTTCTCAAGCATAAATACGAAGGTAATATCTTTACTTCATGACATAGCTGTAAGGATTAGATAACTTATACTCAGAGTCTAAAAACCAAACCCAACCTACTGTTGTCGAATCTGACTCAGAGTGACCCCATAGGGCAGAGGAGAACTGCACCATAGGGTTTCCAAGGCTGTAAATCTTTACGGAAGCAGACTGCCTCATCTTTCTCCCTCAGAGTGGCTGGTCAGTTTGAACCACCAACGTTTCAGTTACCAGCTAAACACTTAACCACTGCACCACCAGGGCTTTTTATAGCTAGAGTAGAATGATGAAAATAATGTGTGAACCAAGGACTAACTGGGAAGAGACCAAGTTTCCAAACTGGTCCGTGTGTGGGGAGGGGCACTGTCAAGATGTGGCTGTTGGATGCCCTTCTGGAACCACCTCAAAGGAGCAGGCACTCCCTTCTAGGAAGATCTGCCTGAAGAATTTCTTAAAACTAGAGCATCCTACAGTGTAAGGGCTGGGAGGCACTTTATATTTTCTCTGGCTTCACCTTCACTGGAGGAGCTCTGATGGTATAGCAGTTAAAGCATTTAGCTGCTAAGCAAAATGTTGGTGCCTTGAACCCAGGAGCTGTTCTGCGCTAAAGAAAGATGAGGCAGTCTGCTTCTGTAAACCTCACGGGACAGTTCTACTCTGCTCTAAAGGGTTGCGATGAGTTGGAATTGACTAGATGGCAGTGGGTTGGGTTTGGTTTTCACTCTCATTGGTATTGGAAGAATTTTATGGAGGGAGTTTATGGGAGGAGTGGGATCCTAAGCCTCTGAAGCTTCAGTTGTTTACTGGAATTTTTTTTTTTTTTTTAATTTTTATTGTGATTTGGGTGAAAGGTTACAGAGCATATTTGTTTTCCATATAGTAGTTCATACACATTTTGTTTCATGACATTGACTGCAATCCCCACAATGTAACAGCTCTCTTCCTACTTCCTCCCTGTAGTTACCTCTTCCCTGTGTCCTTCTTTCCTATGCATTCCTGCCCCCTGAGCTATCTCCTTGTTCAAATACTGCCCTTCTGTTCTCCCATGATTGATCATTCTAAGGAGTGTATTTACTGGGTATAAATTTTCACCCTATATGCTTGTCTATTGTTTGGCTGGAAGTGAGTTCAATTCCTGGCCTGAAGGGTAATGCGGGCCCAGAGTCTCTCAGGGGTCTTACCAGGCTCTATTAGACCAGTAAACCTGGTCTTTTTTTTTTTTTTTATGATTTTGAGTTTTGTTCTACATTGTTCTCCTACTCTATCCAGGATTTCCTGCACTGATCCCTTTCCAAGTAGTTGACAGTGATAGCTGGGTACCATCTAGTTCTTCTTGTCTCATGGTCATATATGCTGAGGTCATATATGCATGGTCCACTAGTCCCTTGGACTACTTGTTTCCATACATCTTTGGTTTTCTTCATTCTTTGCTCTGGACAAGGAGAGATCCATTATTGCATCTAGATGGCCACTTGCAAGCTTTTAAGACCCTAGTCGTTATTCACCAAAGTAGGAAGTAGAACAATGTTTTGGTGTAGTATGTTAGGCCAATTAAGCTTGATGTCTCCCATTACCATGGTTCTGAGCCCACAGGTTTGTTGAAAGTTTTTTGCCCCCTCTCTCTGGAGTAGCAGCCCAGGGTGGAGGCCTATGTATTCATTTGATAAATTCCTAGATAAGCTTAACTATAATTAGCCTCAGTTTTCTCTCCATTATTATCTTTACACTACTATCCTACTATAAAGTAGGGAAAATAGTGCCTATATCATAGATTAAATGAGAAAAGTCTCATCATTGGGCTTGGCACACAGAAAGTATTCAATACATATTACTATTTATCTAGGGGAAGAGGCAGATAGGTAAATTGATAATGATAGTACAGCATAGGATATTGTGATATGGGTGTATCAGGACCATAGAGAAGAGGTATGTAAGTCAGACTGGGGAGCCCTGGTGGTGCAATGGTTAAGTGCTTGGCTGCTAAGCAAATACTGGAGATTCAGACCTACCCAATGGGTCCATGGGAGAAAGACCTGGTGATCTGCTCCTATAGATTACAACCTTAAAAACCCTTGGGGGCACTGTACTTTGTTACATGGGGCCTCTATGAGTCAAAGATTGACTTGTTGGTACCTAACAAGTCAGACTATGGGGAGTCCCGGGTGATTCACATGGTTAAGTGCTAAACTACTAGCCAAAAGGTTGATGGTTTGAACCTACCCAGAGGTGCATCAGAAGACATGCCTGGTGTTCTGCTTCTGAAAGGTCACAACCATTGAAATCCCTGTGGAACACAGTTCTGTTCTGCACATGTGAAGTTGCCATGAGTTGGAACTGATTCAATGGCAAATACAACAAATCAGACAGGGAGGTCAGGGAAGGCTCCCTGGAGGAGGTAACACAATTAAGTGTTGAAGTACAAGTAGGACTTAGTTACACAAAAAAGTGGGAAGGACGTTTTGGGCAAAAAGAACTTGAGGATGCACAGTTAGTTAAAGCCCATTTATAGTGTATAACATCTTGCAAATATTAATATTATCTCAACTCTCTGCGATGTTTGGGACAAAACCTCTCATACCCCACTTTTAAGCTGTTTTGTCACTGCTTGTCTCCTCAAAGGAATGAAAGCTCTTTGAGAACTGGCTGTGTTTTGTTCATTATTGTGTCTCTAGTGGTAACTGGCACATTTTAGACATTTAAATATATGTTGAATGAATGACCAAATGAATAAATGGACTTCTCTCCCATCAGCTCCCCAAGGATTCAGACTCCCCTTCTTTCCCTGCCACACTACTTCCTTACAACTCCCACCCCATTCCATCCCTCATATGCTAGGCTCTATTGTCCCTGAAGCAGTTGTCACCAAACACACACAAAATTCATCTACAGTTCACACTGGTACAGGGGAATGTGTGGGTCAGCTGGTCAATCAACGACCATGGGAAAAGAAACTAGAATCAGAAGCATGGACTTTAAGCAAAGGGCAATTGGTGTTGTCACTGAGCTGAGCTGGCATGTGGCTACACCATGGAATAGGCTTGTTTGGGGATGATGGTGGGGGCAGGATCTTGGTACCCCTGCTCAGGGCTCCCTCCACCTGGATGGAGAGGCACTGACAAAGCCCAGCTCCCCCCTATTCTAGGCTCCACAAAGCAGGGTGAGCTGGTCTCCTGCAAACACAAACTGTCTCTGGATGTTTGATAGATTGAGTAGGCTTCCTTCAACTAGATTTGATGTCTAAGTCCAGCTTGTTTTCTCAGCCAGTGAGAAATGGTCTTCCCTTCTGTGAGGGGTGACTTTCAGGGGGTATTATGTTCCTGAGTTCTGGGGACACTTCTCTGTTGTCCAAGGCCAGCACTGGTTTCCTCTAGTATGATCATAACAAGCACTCCATGGTGCAGTGATGCCAGATGGCTTTGGCCTCAATCTGAGTCCCCAAGGACTCTGTCCATCCCTTGGGTTCCCTGGTTGTCTGTGTTCCTGTCAGACAATTCCGTTCCTCCTCCTTTCCTACCTTATCCTCATTAATATCACAGCTTTCAGATTGGCCATTCTGCCTTAAAAATAGTGCCTCCCAGAGATTGGGACTCTCATGCACTGCTGGTGGGACTGTAAAATGATAAAACCACTGTGGAAAGCAGTATGGCAATTCCTTAAAAAGTTGGAATTAGAAATACTGTTTGACCCAGCAATTCCTTTACTAGCTATATATCCTACAGAAGTGAAAGCCAGGATAAGGACAGATATATGCACACCCATGTTTATCATAGGACTATTTACAATAGCAAACAGATGGCAACAACCTAGGTGTCCATCAACAGAAGAATGAATAACCAAACTATGGTACATACACATAATGTAATACTACGCAACCCTAAAGAATAAGGTAGAATCTGGAAAACACTGCATAACATGGATAAACATGGAGGACATGATGCTGAATGAAATAAGTCAATCACAGAAGGATAAATATCGTATCAGTCTGCTATTGTGAAAAGTCAAGGAAAGGTTTATATATGAAACAAAACTTTTTTGTTGGTTACCACGGGTAGGAGGGGAGGAGAGGGAACACTGCTAGATAGGGAGAGACAAGTATTGATTTGGGTGATGGCAGGGCAATGTACCAAATGTGAATGATCAACACAGTGGCACTGAGGAAGAGAAGAGGTACATGAGAGATACAGACAACAAAGATGAACCCTTTTGCACATACAATATTGTATTGTCAGTGATGGCAAACATTGATCTATGGGGTGGGTAGATGGGTGGACAGGCTGAACGATCAGGTATGTCTAGACAGGGGGGATTGTGTCCATGATCATGTATAGGGTTGGTAGACGAAGTATCTACAAGTGTATTTGTGTGTTCTGTAAGAATGTCCAGGTATATGGTAGAGCTGACAAGGGAAAAAGTTGTAGTCACTTCTTGGCCACAGCCAGCTACCTGGAGGGAGCAAGGAGTTGGACCTGTGGGCTCGAGACCATGGTTGCAGGGGACATCAGGCTCAATTGGCATAATATACTACACAAAAACATTTTTCTACACCCAACTTTGGTGAGTAGCGACTGGGGTCTTAAAAGCTTGCAAGCACCCATCTAGATGCAATGATGGGTCTCTTCTCATCCAGAGCAAAGAAGAATGAAGAAAAACCAAAGACTTATGGAAACAGTCTAAGGGACTGGTCCACCATGCAATCCTCAGCCTATATGACTATGAGACCAGAAGAACTAGATGGTGCCTGGCTACCACTGTCAACCACTCGAAGGGGGACCTATGTAGGAGATCCTACAAGTGGAATAAAACTCAAAATCATAAAAAAAAAAAAAAAAAAGAACCAGGTTTGCTGGTCTGATAGAGCCTGGCAAAATCCCTGACACTATGGCCCCTAGCTGTCCTTCAGGTCTGGAATTGAACCTACCCCTGTGGCTTCTATCCAAACAAAAGACAGACATATCAGGCAAACATTTACATTAGGTAATGTAGGTACATTAGGTACCATTAGCGTAGGTAGATACACTCCTTGGAAAGATTAATCATGGGAGAATAGGGCAGTGTATGCACAGGGAGACAGCTCAGGGGGCAGGAGTGTATGGGAGGCAAGGACATAGGGAAGAGGTACAATGGGGAGGAAGTGGGAGGGGAGCTGTTATATTTGGGAAAGTGCAGTCAATGTCATGAGACAAAATGTGTATGGAAAATGAATTTGCTCTGTAAATTTTCACCCAAATCACAATAAAAATATATAAAAAAAATAGTGACTCCCATTTGTGTAACCCTACATTGTTTATTTAAAAAAAAATAAACCCAAAATAAAACGAGCTCTGGTGGTATAATGGGTAAAGCATTTGGTTGCTAACCAGAAGGTTGGTGGTTCAAACCCACCAGGTGCTCTATGGGAGGAAGATGAGGCAATCTACTTCTGTAAAGATCTATAGCTTTAGAAACCCAGTGGGGGGTCACTATGAGTTGGAATCAACTTGATGGCAGTGAGTTTGGTTTTTTGGAGTTTTTTATTGTTTACAAAGAGCTTTCAGCATATAATAACTTGTTTGATGCTCCCTTCAGTTGTGGAAGGAAGGCAGAGCTGGTATTATATAATATACATCGTTTCATAGGCTAGTGGTTGCACTGAGTAGAAGCATGGCTCTGGGGAGTATTTGAGCAAGTGACCTTAAAGGGTAAGATGGATGAATATGTGAACTTGCAGGTTGAATGGCTACTGATGAAGACAAAGCCCAGGGTGCATTCTTGGAGGCAGGTGTCTGAAGAAGTAAGAAGGAAAAAGCCTTTGAGTATCTGAGGCCAAGGAACTGAGTAGGAAGGGAGTTGAGGCTTGTCCTACTGATAGTGATGCCACTAAGAATGATGGCAAGAACTGGATGGAAAAGAATACTAGGAGCCAGTGGCTAAGTCTTCCATAAATGAGAGCATGCCACTAGGATTGATGGTAGTCAGCACCAAGAATGTGGAAAGGGTGCTCAGCCAGGTGGTATGAACCTCAGAGGAGCCAGAGTTTTGCAAGAGGCAGGGGATGTCATGGTCTAGAAGTTGAAATGGGAAGGAAGGGAGGCCTATGCTGAAGTGTGAGGGCTGGGGGAGAAAGAAAAAAGAGCATCTACCTGAGAGGGCAGTAGGGACAAGGAGGTTCAGATGAGGCAGGGGAGGAATATGGGGGATGTTTTCAGATTACTGATTGGGAACTCTAAGGAGCTTGATTCCAAGGTGTAGGAAGGAGGAAAATGGTGGGTGTGGAGGTCAGGTGAAGGATGAGACTCTGAGGGATAACAAGTGGCCTGGGAAGTTTGAACTGGTGACTCAGGTGCAAGTGGGAATATGAGACTGGTGTTAATGCTTTTAGTCTCTGCTGGCAGAGTTGGGATTGGGGCTTGTGGTGGAGTTTCAAATAAATGATCACTGAAGGCTGGCTGGAAAATCTGCTCCTGTGTTGAATTACCAGTTGGAGTGGAGTTGACTCTGATTCATGGTGCCCCTGCGTGTGTTAGAGTAGAACTATACTTTACAGGGTTTTCGATGCCTGATTCTTCAGATCACCAGGCCTTTCTTCTGAGGGGCCTCTGGATGGACCTGAAGCTCCAGCCCGAGGGACTCTGATTTGCACCACCTAGGAACTCTACATTCACTCACTCTGAAATCACAAAGTGTGGAGAATAAAAAAGGTTTTACGTTTGGATTATACATTAGAATTTACAGAGTGCATTACTGTATACTTTCCTCATTTTCTTCCTATTGCAACCCTGTGAGGTGGGCATTAGCAATGGTGAACTCAGAGTGACTTGTTGAAAGTCATATTCATTCAAGTGTCAAAACTGGGATTAAAACGCTTTCCACTCTATGCTGCCTCTTAAATACATTTGATGCACCATGTTTCCTTAAAAGGATGCACAGTATTCTTTGGGAGATGTATAGACCTTCATTAAAGGAATGCACAGAGTTCTTTGCAGTTTGGCAAGGTTCTTCCCAATGAGTTAAAGGGAGTAGAAATATAACTTTTAGATCAACCAGATGGCCAGGCAGTTTGCAAACACTAGAGGAAAGTCATCACTATTGATTACCAAATACTGACCCAGCAACAGCCTAAATCTAGGTGAAAGGGGATATTAACATAGTAAATCACATGCTTCTGAGTGGGGATTTAATATTATAGTGAGACATGCTAAGGTTTGCCTGCACATGCTTAACCTGTAATCATTTGGAATTGTATGTATGATTATGTTGTAATCACCATTCTATAAAAGAAGTTTAGAGAGTGTTTAAAAGCAGGCATAGTCTGAGGGACCTTCTCTTTGTCTCAGCTTTTGCACAAACTTTATAAAAACTGTGCTTCTTACTCTTCACCCTGGTGTGTCTTTATTGGCTTAACTCACTCTGGGCAAGGGACTCAGAACTTTGCAAGTAACCTATTCATTGACTAGGACAATTCTATCTGATTAACTTTTTTTTAAAGATTCCCCCCCAAGTCTGTTCTAATTGCACCTGACCACTCTACTGTTCTTAGCATCTTCTGGGCCATGTTTTTAATACTGAGGAAACTAATCGTTTGTCCCAAAGGAGGTCTCCACACTTTGCCTTTTCTTACGTTACTTTATAGCTTGTGAAATGAAGGAAGTTATGGGTTGACAGGCTCAGAAAAATGCACCAGTCTTACAGCTAAAGAAGCTCTGTTTACTTAACTGGGTGTCAGCTGTTGTGGGCAAATAGAGAACTGGGAATTCTGGAGAGAACAGATTGTTGTTGTTGTTGTTATGTGCCGTCGAGTCGGCCCCGACTCATAGCGACCCCTCCTTGGGTTTCCGAGGCAGTATCACTACGGAAGTAGGATTGCCCAACCTTCCTTCCGAGGAGTGGCTGGTGGGTTTGAATCGCCAGCCTTCTGGTTAGCAGTCAAGTGCTTTAGCCACTATGCTACCAGAGCTCCTGGAGAGAACAGATTACTACACTTTAATTCTGGTTCCCGAACTCCTGCCTGGGAGCTGGACTCCGGATCAAACTAGGAAACTTCTTCCAGGCACGACTCCGAAGTCTCTAGCTCTGGTAGCATAGTGCCTAAGGCATTTGACTTTAATCAGAACGCTGGTGTTTCAAACCCACCATCCACTTCTCCAAAGGAAGACTGGGCGGTAGTGATACCTTGGCCTCGGAAAGCCAAGGAGGAAAGCAAGGAAAGCTATGAGTCGGATCTGACTGGAGGGCAGTGACTTTGGTTTTTTTTGAGTCACCTCACGCTCGTCATTCCAAACTCTCTCGCTTTCGAAAACCATTGGAGAGGGGCCTGTGGCCAGATGAGGAATGGCAGGGAGTTAGCTTTCCTGTGGGGCTTAAGGGTAGAACCTCCTCGGCTTCTTCAGCTAAAAAAACCTTTTAACAATAAAACAGCGTAGGTTCGACTAAGAGCCTTCCCAAATATGACGTCACCGTACTCAATCCTCTCGAGTCAATGACTAGCTTCATCTCTAGAAAGACTCATTTTCAGCTGTGGGGGAAATACATATTTGCTTTAGTACATGCACTATAATACACAAATAAAAACGCAGTTTTGAAAACTTATTCAATATAATAACACTTATAGTCTTAAGTAATATTTGTTGGTTTCTGTGGAAGGGAACTAGAGACTCACCTCAGGAAATTTTAAGATACCATCCCCTTTGGAGGAAAGTAGTCGCGTCCAACTCGCCAACCCTCCCGCCCCCAATCTGGTGTGAGTAAGTAGGCGGGGCTGTGACGTAAGGTTCTGGGCCGGGTTGGACTGTTCTAAACGAGTTCTCATAGGGGAGCTCATTTAGGACAGAAGATTGCATTGGGAAGAAACTTTTTTCACTTCATATTTAATTTGTTCAAACATTAAATAAAATGTGCAGAAACATGTATACTAGTTTTCAGTCCTCTCTACGACTATGGAGAAGAAGGGGCAGAATGCCTCCTTGTTGTTCCTCCTCCTAGTGGTCGCGTCTATTTCTCACTCGGAGGCTAGAAGGATGGGTGGGGAGAAGTGTTGCTTTAGCGATCTCAAAGCGTGGCGGCCCCATGGCCCCGCAGACCTGCTCCCCGCGGCTAGTCCTTCTGTTCAGTGGAAAGAGGAAATCCGGGAAGGACTTCGTGACGGAGGCACTGCAGAGCAGGTGTCCGTGGGACAGGGAAAGAAGGGGGGGGGGAGGAGGGCGAGCCCCACGTCACGTGACACGAGGGGGTGTGTTTGGGAGTGAAGGAGTGCGCTTTGGAGTGGGGGACCTCAGGTGGCACCGTAAGAAGAGCAGTGGGCAGAGAGAGGTGGAGGACTTCCATCATCACATTAAACAGCAATCACACACGCCCACCTCAGAGAACCAGGCTGCCGCCTCTCCGAAGAACTTAAGGTGTAGGTCTGTTCAAGAAGTGTTAAGAACAGTTACTACCAACGCACTTTCGGTACGTTGTGAGATAACCTTTACAGGTGAGGAAACCGGCATAGATAAAGGATTTGCTTAAGATCATACTCCAAATGTGACTGATTCCAAAGACAGGATTGTTGCCTAGCGCACTAATGGGCTATTTAATAAGCCTGGGGTTTATTGAACCTCTATTATGGGCAATCTACTTCCGTAGTGATACTGCCTCGGAAACCCAAGTCGCTATGAGTCGGGCCGACTTGATGGCGACTTGATGTGCCAAAGGAGCTTTGATGGTATAGTGGTTTATATAGGCATTTGGCTATTAACCATAAAGGTTGGTGGATGGAACTCACCAACTGCTGCATAGAAGGAAAATGAGGCAGTCTGCTTCTGTGAAGATTTAGAATCTTGGAAACCCAGTGGGGGTCTCTATGAGTCAGAATCTACTCGGTGGCAGTGGGTTTGGTTTGTTTTTTAATTATGTATCAAACACTGATATATATATATATATATATATATATATATACACACACACACACACATATATACATATATATATTTGTTGTTGTTAGGTGCTGTCGAGTCCGACCCGACTCATAGCGACCCTTCCTT
>NW_006921804.1:3127991-3131301 GCF_000298275.1 Orycteropus afer afer
AACAACAACAACATAATATCTATATCTATCTATCTATCTATCTGTCTATATATTTAATCCTCATAACTGTTTTGTTAGATATTGTGGTGGTATTAGTTGTTATTATTTGGGCCATAGAGTCAGCTCTGACTCATAGCAACCCTATGTACAGCAGAATGAAATACTGACCAGTCCTGCGCCATCTTCACATTCATTGCTATGTTTTAGCTCATCATTTCAGCCACTGTGTCAATCATTCCATTGAGGGTGTTCCCCTTGCTGACCCTCTGTTTTACTAAGCATGATACCCTTCTCCAGGAAGTGGTCCCCTTCTGACAACGTGACCAAAGAACATGAGATGAACGCTGGTCATTCTTGCTTCAAAGGATCATTCTGGCTGTACTTCCAAGAAAGATTTGTTTGTTCTGTCAGTGCATAGTATTTTCAGTATTCTTTGCCAGTACCACAATTCAAATGCATCAGTTCTTCTTTGATCTTCCTTATTCACTGTTCAGCTTTCACATACATACGAGGTGATTGAAAGTATCATGGCTTGGATCAGGTGTACCTTAGTATTCAAAGTGACACTTTAAAGAGGTCTTTTGCAGCAGATTTGCCCAGTGCAATACCTCATTTGATTTCTTGACTGCTACTTCCATGGACAATGTAGATTCAAATAAAATGAAATCTTTGACAATTTCAGTCTTTTCTCCGTTTTCAGGAAGTTGCTTATTGGTCCAGTTGTGAGGATTATTGTTTTCTTTATGTTGGGTATAATCCATACTGAAGGGTATAATCTTTGATTTTGATCATTAAGTGCTTTAAGCCATCTTCACTTTTAGCAAGCAAGCTTGTGTCATCTGCATATTGCAGGTTGTTAATAAGTCTTCCTCCAATCCTCATGCTTCATTCTTCTTCCTTTAGTCCAGGTTCTCAGATTATTTGCTTAGCATACAGATGGCTAAATATGGTGAAAAGATAAAGTACTGACACACACTTTTCCTGATTTTAAACCATGCAGTATCCCTTTGTTCTGTTCAAACGACTGTCTCTTGGTCTGTATACAGGTTCCTTATGAGCACAATCAAGTGTTCTGAAATTTGCATTCTTCTTGATGTTATCCATAATTTGTTATGATCCACACAGACCAATGCCTTTGCATAGTCAATAAAACACAGGTAAACATCTTATATTTTTTGCTTTCAGCCAAAATCTGTCTGACATTAGCAGTGGTATCCCTCATTTCATGTCCTTTTCTGAATCAGCTTTGAACTTCTGGCAGTTCCCTGCCAATGTATAGCTGCAGTTGTTTTTGAATTATCTTCAGCAAAAGATGGCTAGCATGTGATATTAATGATCTTGTTAAAGAATTTTTGCATTCTGTTCGATTGCCTTTCTTTGAAATGGGCATGAATATGGTCCTCTTCTAGTCTGTTGGCTAGGTAGCTGTCTTCGTAACTTTTTAACATAGACACGTGAGTGTTCCCAGCATTGCATCTGTTTTTGAAGCATCTCAATAGGTATTCTGTCAATTCCTGGAGCCTTGTTTTTTGCCAGTGCCTTCAGGGTAACTTGAACTTCTTCCTTCAGTACCAATAGTTCTTGATCAAATGCCACCTCCTGAATTGGTTGAACATTGACCAATTCTTTTTTGGTACAGTGACTCTGTGTATTCTTTCTGTCTTTGGATGCTTCCTGTGTCATTCAATTTTTTGATCATAGAATCCTTCAGTATTACAACTCGAGGATTGAATTTTTTTTCTTCAGTTCTTTCAGCTGGAGAAATGCCAACAGTGTTCTCCCCTTGGATTTCTAACTCCAGGTCTTTGCACATTTCATTATATATTTTACTTTGTCTTCTTGGGCTGCCCTTTGAAATCTTCTTTTCAACACTTTTACTTCATAATTTTTTTTGTTTGCTTTTGCTACTCTATGTTCAATAGCAAGTTTCAGAGTCTCTTTCGACATCCATTTTGGTGTTTTCTTTCTTTCCTATCTTTTAAATCACCTTTTGCTTTCTTGATGCTTCATGTGGCATGTCCTTGATGTTATCCCACAACTGGTTTGGTCTCTAGTCATTACTGCTCAGTGCATCAAATCCATTCTTGAGATGGTTTCTAAATTCAGGTGGGATGTATTCAAGGTTGTAGTTTGCCTCTTGTTGACTTGTTTTAATTTTCTGCAGCTTCAACTTGAACTTGCATGTGCAATCGATGGTCTGTTCCACAGTCAGCCCGTGGCTTTTATTTTATTTTATTTTTTTATTGTGATTTGGGTGAAAATTCACAGAGCAAATTCACTTTCCATACAGCAGTTCACATATACTTTGTCTCATGACATTGACTACAATTGACCACAATGCAACAGCTCCCTTCCCACTTCCTCTTCCCTGTGTCCATCCCTCCATGCGCTTCTGCCCCCTGAGCTCTCCCTGTGCATAAACAGCCCTTCTTTCTCCCATAATTGTTCTCTCCAAGGAGTGTATTTACCTCAGGTAAATGTTCAACTCCTATGCCTGTCCTTTGCTTGACCTGGCTTTTTCTTGACTGATGAAATTGAGCTTCTCTATTTTCTCTTTCCACAGATGTAGTTAGTTTGATTCCTGTGTAAACCATCAGTAAGGTCCACAAGTATAGTCTTTGTGTTGTTGAAAAGAAGTATTTCTGATAAATAAGTTGTTGATCTTGCAGAATTCTGTCATGTGATCTCTGGTGCCATTTCTATCACCAAGGCCATATTTTCCAGCTGTCGATCCTTCTTTGTTTTCAACTTTTGCATCCCAATCATCGGTAATTATCAATGTATCTTGAGTGCACATTCAATCAGTTTCAGAGTGCAGTGGGTTGTAAAATTCAACTGTTGTTGGTGTGTAAATTTCAGTAATAGTTGTGCTAACTAGTCTATCTTATATATAGGCGTCTGGTTATTAACCTATCACTGGCTGCATTGTACTTCAGGTTAGATCTCAAAATGTTCTTTTTAATGATGAATGCAATGCCCAAACCCAACCAACCCACTGTCGTCGAGTCAATTCTGACCCATAGCAGCCCTATAAGACAGAGTAAAACTGCTTCCCCATAGGGTTTCTAAGGCTGTAAATCTTTTTGGAAGCAGACTGCCTCATCTTTCTCTGGGGAAGTGGCTGGTGAGTTCCTACTGCTGACCTTTTGGTTAGAAGCTGAATTCCATAACCACTGCACTACCAGTGCTCCTTAATGTGATGCCAATCCTCTTCAATTTGTTGACTATGATTGTCAGATTCAAAATGGCCAATCCCAGTCCATTTCAGCTCACAAATGGCTAGGATATTATTCTTCAAGCAGTCATTTTC
>NW_006921804.1:3132871-3201234 GCF_000298275.1 Orycteropus afer afer
GAAGATGGGGCAATCTACTTCCGTAGTGATACTGCCTTGGAAACCCAAGGAGGGGTCACTATGAGTCGGGTCGGACTCAATGGCACATAACAACAACAGCTCCTCACTCTGAATCACAGTATATTAGCAGATGAAGGTCCTAAAGGCTTTACTCTATCCACATCATTAAGGCTGACTGTGCTCTGAGCAGGCAATGCTTCCCCAGTTGTATTTTAACAGCCCTCCAACCTTAGGGCTCGTCTCCTGGCACTCTATTCAATAACATTCTGTTGTGATCCATACTGTTTCCATTGGCTGATTTTTGGAAGTAGATTGCTAGAGCTTTTTTCCTAGTCTGTTTTAGTCTGGAAGCTCTGCTAAAACCTGCCCACCTTAGGTGACCCTACTCTTATTTGAAATTCCAGTGGCATTACTTCCAGCATCACAATGACACACAGGCCATTATGATAAACCAAAGACGGGTGGTGGGTTCTAAATTTAATACCCAAAATACATTTGGTTGAGTAAATGGATTAACTGATTGAGTGAATTCTTTATGTCAGGGACCAAGGCAGTTGAGACTGAGGTATTTCTGGCTGTGAGAGAACTAGTTTAGGGGCCCTGCAGTCACCAGGTTCAGCCAGGGTATCATCAGGCCTGAATGTCGACTGTAATTATAATTTTATCACCTATTAGGTGTTTTAAAGAGCTCTGGTGGTATAGTGGTTAAGGTATTTGGCTGCCACAAAAGTTGGTGGTTCAAACCCACCAGCTGCTCCATGGAAAAAAGAGGGGCAATCTGCTTTTGTAAAGATTTACCACCTTGAAAACCCCATGGGGGTCACTGTGAGTTGGAATTGACTCAATGGCAGTGGGTTTAGTTTTTGGTTATTAGCTATTTTACCTGTTAATAATTTCAGTGCTCTTTCCCGTTCATATGAGTTTCATAATAATCCTGTGAGGGAGACAGGACAGTACCTGTTACCCCATTTTATAGATGAAGAAATTGGATCAGGATAGTTAAGACCTGACAGAGTCCTGTAGATACCAGTAGCAGAAATGGAATATCAGCTCAGGCTTCTGAACTTCTATTCTGGGACCTGGAAGCTCTAGATTAACTGATCTCCTTGTTCCACAGACTTGGTGCTGACGTCTGTGCTGTCCTCCGGCTCTCTGGGCCACTCAAGGAGCAGTACGCGCAGGTAAGTAGTGGTTCTGTGGAATCTGCTGGGTCGGGAGGAGCCCAGCTTCTGGCCTTTGGTTGCTGTGGCTGCCACTTGAGCCACTGGCATGGTCCCAGTGACCACTGCTAGCAGGGGTTGGCCAGCTCCTGATTTTCTGTGAGTTCACCTCTCTAGGGCATTTTCAGCTCAGGCGTCTTTCCCCGGTCTCACTCAGGTCAGGTCATCTCCCTCGATGATTTAAGAAAGTATGTCCAGGGAAGGCTGTAGTTTTGAGCTGGTGGCTGCTGATGTGGTATAATTAGAAAGGGTCTACACGTATCCACTTACTCAAAAAATGTGACACTTCACGTGACTACCTCCTCATCACCCAAACTGGCCTGACACAACTCTTGGAATTCTCTCCTTAGAAATGTACCCACATTGTCAAGATAGATTGTAAAATGGAACAAACAAATAAGCAAACAAAACCTCCCACAGGAACCAAGAGGTAGAATGGTATGAATAGACTGCTACATTTGTATTGAAAAAAGGGGAAAAATTATATTCATTCAACAGATACGGGGTGTCCTCATTATATTAGGTGCTCTTCCGGATGCTTGGGATGGGTAAATACTTTGGGAGGACAGTAGAGAATGCAACATTGGTTGTTTTCAGGGATGGAAACTGGAGGCTGGAGAACAGAGAGAGATGAGAGAGATTTTTCATTGTAAATGGGTGTGTATCTTTTGAATTTTAAACCATATGAATGGTTCAAAAAATTTGAAATATGTATAAATAGGAACTCTTCCAACTGGACCTTAGACCCTTAGGTTTCATAAAGGAAACCTGGAGGGCAAGATCAACTTCCCACACAGGGAGGAGTCCTCTCGTCACCTTTGTTTCTGTCTTTTGTGCCATTGCAGGGACTCATGGTCAGCATAGATATCAGGCCCCTTGGTCAGCTGGCCTATGGCTGGCCTTCTGGGGTCCATCCCCCTCTGTGGGAAGCATTCTCCTGTCCTGTTGGGTTTTCTCTCACTAGCTAAACAGACCCATTCCCAGGATGGCAGCCTGCTGGAGCCTGAGGGGATTGTGGAGATAAGTAGGCTTAGTGGTTTTCAATATTTTTAGTGAGAATATTTTCCAAATAAAATTGGATACCTAAGCCCCTTATATCCAGTAGACAGACTGGGAGCTACTCTGAATGGGCAGAGGGAGGGAAAGAGAGAGGGTAAGAGGCCCGTCAACCTTCTCAGTGAGGCCTGAGCACCTCTGAGGAACCCCAGGGCTCTGAGGAACAGTTTGAAACCACTGGTCTACTTCCAAAGTTCCCAGATTCGGCCCCACTCCAGCCCTACAGAGCCAGACCCCTGCTTGTCAGTGTCCCTGGAGAAGGGAGGCCAGGTCTGGAAGCTGTTCCCCAGGGTGGTCAGAGCAACTTCTCTGCCTGCCCGAGGAGTCCCCTGGAAGTGGGAGGCCCACAGAGTGCCAGAAGTGCTGAAGAACTGACACTGTTGCAGCAAAAGCCCCAAACCAAATCCACGGCCAATGAGTTGATTCCAACTCACAGTGACCCCCATTGAGTTTCCAAGGCTATAAATCTTTACGGAAGTAGATTGCCTCATCTTCCTCCCATGGAGCAGCTGGTGAGTTTGAACTGTTGACCTTCTGGTTAGCAGCCAAATGCCTTACCCACTGTGCCACCTGTGTTCCTTGCGAAGGTGCCAGGACTTTGGGGCTGAGGAAGGGGATGAGGGAGAGAGGAGAGAGAGAAGGAAGAAAAATCTTCGGGATTTTTGGATAGTGGTAATTGATGCCAGAAAGGTAGTGGGAAGATATGGAACAGAGTTTTTTCAGATTTCCCCCTCTAGTTGAAGGCTAAGCTTGTGCCCAGGGAATGCAAACTAATTTCAGGATTAGTTTAAGCCAGAGTTAATTGGGAAGGCAAAACTGTTGCAAAAGAGAAAACCACATCACATATTTCAAAGACAAATTGAAATAAGTTCTGGATTATCCTAGGCCTTTCCTCCGGTTCAGGATGATTGGGATTTTTAGTTTCTGGGGCTTTCTCCTTTGCAAGCCTCTGTCCTGGCTGAAACCTCATCGGTCCTTGTATTGGCCCTTGGGATAGGGGAGGACAGGGATTGTCTCCTCCTGTCTTAGAACACACAGAGGGGTTGAGAGACTGGTGATGAAGAATATGCTTTGGGCAGGAGCATGGCCTGGACTTCCAGAGGCTCCTGGACGCCAGCACCTACAAGGAGGCCTATAGGAAGGACATGATCCGCTGGGGAGAGGAGAAGCGCCAGGCCGACCCAGGCTTTTTCTGCAGGAAGATTGTGGAGGGCATCTCCCAGCCCATCTGGGTAAGAGGACCCCAATGGCCAGCATTAAGAAAATTAAGAAAATAGTTTCCCTAAGCCTTTTCCTCAAATGTATCTCAAATGTGTCTGTTTCTTTCCACCTACGCTGCTACCACCTGGTCCAAGCCACCACCTTCTGTCACCTGGGCCAATGCAGGTGCTTCCATGCTGGTCCCCGGCTTCTACTCTTGCTGCCTATAACCCATTGATCCATCTACCACACAGCAGTGAGTGTGACCAAGTCATATCACTGCTCTGCTTAGAACCTTTTGATGGCTTCCCATTGTTCTTATGAAGAAAATCAAAATCTTCTGGGCTTTGTATGATCCGGCTCCTGCTACCCTGTTTCCTTCTTTACTCCTAGAGCTACAACTGTGCCGGTCTTTTCTCAGTTCCTCAAATAAATCAAACTCCTTCTGAAAATAGGGCCTTTGCATGTGTTCTTCTCCCTGCCCGAACTGCTCTTTCTTCCTTTTTTACATTTAAGCTCAGCTTAGATGTCATCTCCTCAGGAAAGCCTTCCCTGATACCCAAGTCTTAAGCAGTGCTCCTTGTGGCATGCTCCCATAGCACCCTGCCCTTTTCCTTCCTTATTCATTCTGACAGTAAATATTGACTGAGTGTTGTGCCAGGTCTGGTTCTAGGATCTGGGGATACGTCTGTGTGTGAATGTGGTAAAGCCCCTGCCCTTGGGAAACTTGCATTAATAGTTGGGGATGGGGTTGGGGAGACAGGCACTAAGTAAATAAATATAGAATATGTTAATCAACCAACCGATTGCTGTTGAGTCCATTCCGACTCATAGTGACCTGATGTGTGTCACAGTAGAACTGAGGTCCATAAGGTTTTCAATGGCTGTGGCCTTTTCAGGGAGTAGATTGCTAGACCTTTCTTCCAAAGTGCCTTTGTGTGGATTTGAACTGCCAACCTTTCAGTTAGTAGCCGAGTGCTTAACTTTTTTTATCACCCAGGGATATATTGGGTGGAGGTAAATACTGAAGAGCAAAGGAAGTAGGCTAAGGGTGGGAGGAGGGCTGGAGAGGGGTTGCTGTTTTACTAAGGGTGACAAGGAAGGCCTATGGTACTAAGACATTTGAAGGAAGTGAGGAGGTGAGCTGAATGGATATTTGGGGAAAGATCTTTCCAGAAAGAAGGAGCAGTGAGTGCAAAGGCCCCGATGCAGAGTGTGCCTGGCAGTTTTGAGGAGCAGCGTGAGTGGGGAGTGGTGGGATCTGAGGTCAGATCAGACAGGACATTTAGAAGGATTTTTCATGTTCTTTTTTTTTTTTTTTTTAAATAGCAATTTTATTGATAATAGCCAGAGATTGAAACCAACACAGGTATCATCAGTGCAAGACTGGTTAAATAAATTGCAGTCTATTCATTCAGCCTTCAGCAATAAAAAGCAACAAACAGATAAACTGAAGAACACAAACAGCTCTCAAAAACACACTGTACTGTATACTTATACAAATGAGTAAATATTATATAACGTCATGTCGATGAAATTCTAGAATAGCTCAAACTAATCTTTGGTTAAAAGAAAAAAACAAAACAAAAAACAGATGGATGTTTGCTTAGTGAGTGAGGGCAGAGATCAACTGGGAAGGGAAATGAAGGAACTTTCTGGAATGGTAATGTTCTATATCTTCTTAAGGCTTTAGATTACATAAGTGTATGCATTTTTCAGAATCTACACAACAGATTTTTCCATGCTCTTATTTAAGATTTCAAAGGATTGCCCTGGTTGCTGAGTGGAGGGCAAAGGTAGAAGCAGAGGGGCCAGGCGGAGGCTGTTTCCATAGCGCAGGCCAAATGACTGGCTCAGCTCAGGGTATGGCAGGATGGAGAGAAGTGGCTGGATTCCGCAGAGATTTTTATGATAGAGCCAATAGGATTTGATGATAGGATTGGCTATGGGGGGGGGGGGGTGTGAAGAAAAAGATTTTGTCTGAACAGCTGGACAGACGGAGTTGTCATTTTCTGAGCTAGGGAAGGAGTGGGAGGAGCAGGTTTGGGAGAAAATCAGGAGCTCTGTTTTGGCCAAGCTAAGGTTGAGATGCTTGTAGATACAGAGATTGCATGGTTGTTTGGGGGCTGCTGGTTTAGCATCTCTCCCACTAGACCATAAGCTCCATGAGGGCAGGGGCTAGGCCTGTTTTGCTCACAACTCTATCCCCAGAACCTAGCACAGTGCCTAACACACAGTAAATGCTTGAGATACTGCTTGTTTACTAATTGGGTAAATGAACATGTCAGTAGCATTGATGAGAGAACAGCAAGTCTTTTTGATTAGTTGATTGAACACATACTGCCAAATGGTTATTATATATGTGTCAGTCACTGTTCTAGGGGCCAGGGATGCAGCAGTGAATGAGATAAAGTGTTTCCCTCATGGAGCTGACTCCGGCAGGGCAGTCAGACAATAAACAATAAAAAATAAAGATGATTTCAGAGCATATTAGAGTCAAGAGGAACACAAATTGCATATCAAGATTGAGAGGGACAGGACGGGAGCCAGGGTGGTCAAGGAAGCCCTCTCTGAGGAGGTGATGTTTGAGCAGAGACAGCCGTGCAGTGAGGGAACTTAGCTTGTGATGATGCAGGAAGATGGGGTTGTTGTTAGGTGCTGTTGAGTTAATGCCAACTCAGCGATTCTGTGTACAACTGAGCAAAACACTGTCCAGTCCTGTGCCATCCTCACAATGTTTGAGCCCATTGTTGCAGCCACTGTATGGAATTCAGGAAGTTCTACTGAAACCTGTCCATCATGGGTGACCCTGCTGGCATTTGATATACTGGTAGCAAATCTTCCAGAATCACAGCAACACCCCTGCCACCACAGGAGGACAAACTGACAGACGAGTGGTGGGCAGAGGCAGTAGCATGTACAAAGGCCCCAAGGAGGGGGTGTGGTTGGTGCCCTTGACAAAGAGCAAGGAGGCCAGTTGGCTGTGGCAGAGTGAGTGAAGGTCAAGGATGGGATATGAGATACCAGATCTCATAGGGCCTCATCAACCAGAGTGAGAGTTTTGGATTATATTCTTAGAAAGATGAGAAACCTTTGAGAGGTTTAGAGCAAGAGAATGACAAAAATCAGACCTACATGTTTTAAAAGGTGCTGGTAGTTGAGGTCCAGTTAGGCTGTTTTTGATTTTTGACTTCAGTTTACCCATGTGTACAGTGAGCGGGTTGGACTAACTCTTCTGAATCCAGAGCCTGAGGCCTCTCCTTGAACACAGTGAGGACTGATCCATGCACAGAATATGCTCATGTCCTCAGCAGAGGGTGGGCAGAACAAGATACAGTTGCAGCGATCAGAGCCCTGCCTAGAGGGAAGAGGGGACTTTGTCCAAGTAGCTGGGGCTGGGGACTGCTGCTGTGGACTGTGGTCCCCTGTGTGTCTGCTGGTTCACAGCAGGGCTACATCTGCCCCTCCTCTCACCCCCACATCCTGTCCTGCTGCTCCCTGCACCGTGTTCTGTTGGTCACCTGTCTGTGCTCCTCCCTGCAGCTGGTGAGTGACACACGGCGGATATCTGACATCCAGTGGTTTCAGGAGGCCTATGGGGCAGCGACGCAGGTGGTCCGCATGGTGGCATCGGAGCAGAGCCGACAGCAGCGTGGCTGGGTGTTCACACCAGGTAGGCTGCTCACAACCTTTACCCGCCAGGGCTTGGCCCACAGGTCGGCCACCCCACCTGTAGGGTACAGTTCACCCTGTGTTCTGGGTCTCCTGCTCTCTCCCTGGCATGCCTAGGTGGGGGTAAGAGTGAGGGATTATGAAGTGGAATCGGAGGCCTGGGCTCCAGATTAGGGAGTCGGATAGGGGAGGATGTCCTTGAGAAGCATAGCTCACCTTGGCCTGGGCCTGTTACCTGGGCTGGCAGGCTTCTCTGGAGTTCCGACTGTACCCACCTCCTTGATCCTTCACCTCTGCTTTCCAGCCTTGTGGGGGCTGGCAGTGGTCAGAAGGCAGGCCTGACAAGTATCACTGCTGTGTGATTAACATAGTAGCAGGTTTGTGAGAGCAGTTCTCCTAGACAGCTGTCATGGTACATGGCCAGGATCTGCTCTGTGGGCAATTCAGAGGCACAGCCCGGCCTCCTTGCTGTCCTAGGAGACCTAGTGGGCATGACCACTCCTAATGCTGCTTGCCTCCTGGGCACTCACTGCCAACCTGAGGCATTATCTCACTTTATCATCCACCAGAACCATCAGGTAGATGCTGTTATTACCAGTGTCGATTGTTAGATGAGGACCAAATCAAGCCCAACTGTATTTTGGTTACCTAGTGCCACTCTGACAGGAAAATACCACAAATGGGATGGCTTGAACAAACAGGAGTTTATTCTCTAACAGTTTGGAGGCTTTAAGTCAGAGTTCAAAGTACCAGGTTCTAGGGGCTGGGTGAAAGCCCCTCAATCTTGGGCTTCAGCTCTGCCTCCTGCTTCTGGCCCACTGAAGCTAGAGGCTTTTCTTTACTCAGACAGCTGCTGGCTGCTGAGACTGACAAACCCAAGATTGACAAGTGAAAAGGCACAGTCCCAGTGTTACCAAACCACATGGCAGGTCATTGATTCAAGTCCATCAAAAGTCCCAAGAGTGGCAGAGCATGGCAGGCTGCTGAACAAACGACATGGCTACATGCAGGGTCCAAGCATGCTATAAGCTACAGACCGTTCTCCAAGGCTTCTTATATACAGGAAGCAGACCACATCCCTAAGGCAGCTACTCAACTGCTCACAGTAGATTCCACCATGGAGTTGATTACCAGTCTCATCATGGGGAATACTACATCCAGTTGTCCAGCCACTCAACCAGGCCCAGCCAAGTTGACACACAAACTTAACTACCACACCAACCCACTGCCATTGAGTCAATTCTGACTTAGCGATCCTATAAGACAGAGTAGAACTCCTCCCATAGGGTTTCCAAGGCTGTAATCTTTATGGAAGCAGACTGCCACATCTTTCCACCATGGAGCAGCTGGTGGGTTCAAACCACTGACCTTTTGATTAGCAGCCAAATCTTTAACCAGTGCACCAACAGCTTAGAAAGGCTAAGTCTGTTTCCTAGGGTCACAAAGTGAGGGAGAGGTGTTCCTGGGACTTTTGATCCTCTGCTTCTAGCCATTGCACACACTTTTTTCTGCAAGGACTGAATCAGATTTAGGAATAGAAATCGACATAACCAGCTTCATAAAATGAACATGCAATGCTCTTTTGGGTTGTCTGTGGTTTTAGATTTAAACAAGGAGCTCTGGTGGCATAGTGCATAAGGCATCTGAGTGTTAACCAGAAGGTTGACAGTTTAAACCCACCAGCCACTCTGCAGAAGGAAGACTGGGCGATCTACTTCCGTAAAGATTTACTGCCTCAGAAACCCAAAGGGGGTTGCTATGAATTGGAATCGACTTGATGGCAGTGAGTTTGTTTGGTTTGTGGTTTGTGGTTTTAGATGGCCTAACCTGCCCTCTGTTGCATGTTGCTGTGATGCTGAACAGGTTTCAGCGGAGCTTCCAGACAGAAGTAGACTAGGAAGAAAGGCTTGGTGTTTACCTCTGAACAGTCAGCCAGTGAAAACCCTGTGGATCACAACAGTCCAGTCCTTTGTACCTGGAGTTGCCCAGGGGCCAACTGGTTGGCAGGTAACAATAACGATCTCCCTCTGCAGGCAGTGGCCAGTTAAGTCAGCAGAGACCTTCTGGGTCCTCCGGTGGCTGTGGGTGGCTATGGACTGCTGAACCTGCCTTCACAGTATTTCTGGGAATGGGGATTGCCCTCTAGAGGGCATGGACTTTGGCTCTGGGCTGGTGGAGGAGAGGAACAGGGAGGGCCTCTCTGTTGTGCGTTTGTTCAGAGGGATGGGCCTGACCTTGCCATGCCTTCTGCACAGGAGTGGACGATGCTGAGTCAGAATGTGGCCTGGACGACTTTGGACACTTTGACTGGGTCATCGAGAACAACGGAGATGAGCAGCACCTGAAGAAGCAGCTGGAGAACCTGATAGCATTTGTCCATTCCAGACTCTAGTCATCAGGTTCTAGGGGTGAGACTGTGGTGGCAAGGGTGGGGCTGACTGCCGAACCCGGGGTTGCTGATGCTGGCTGAGAGGGCCTGCGTCTAGATTTCTGGGGTATTCAAGTCTGTGACTCTCATTTCCCTGTGAAGAGGACAAGTCTGCCTATTCAGCAGGAGACCTAGAGGAGCTGGGAGTGTGAACTGGCTGTGCTTGAAGCAGAAACATTGCTGTCTACATGGGCCCAGGCCTATTGGGGCCTGTAGTCTGCAGATGCCTTGCCTCCCCTCCCAGATGCTCACAGTCCCTTATCTGGGGCAAGATCCCAGAGCTCCCTACTGTGGATACTAATAAACCTCCTTGGAGCCCATGCTCAGACTGGGTGTCTCTCATTTTCTAGATGCCAGCCTGGCCTGTGTGGGGCTCCAGAGGGATCTAGTGGCTGTGGGCCTCCTGCTTTGTCTCCCACCTGGGCTGGACCATGTTTGGCAGAGGCTGGTCTTGCCTGTGCTGTGTGAGCAACAGGCTGCTGGGTTGAGGGTGTGATGGGGGGCTATCTTAGTGCTGCTGTGACAGCAAACCCACAGGTGGGTGGCTCTCATGAGTAGAAATTTATTTTCTCACAGTTGGAGAGGCTAAAAGGCTAAATTTAGGGCACCAAGTCTAGGACTCTCCATCAGCTTTAGGGGGAAGATCTCTGTCTCTTTCAGCTTCTGGTCCTCAGTTCCTTGATGATTTTCATGTGGCATCTGTCTTCCGTGTTTGTCTTTGCTTCTGTGCCCAATCTGTTCCTTTTGTATCTCAAAAAAGATTGCTTAAGACACACTCTGGGAGCTCTTGTGGTATAGTGCCTACGGCACTTGACTGCTAACCAGAAGGCTGGCAGTTCAAACCCACCAGCCACTCCTTGGAAGGAAGGTTGGGGAATCCTACTTCTGTAGAGATACTGCCTTGGAAACCCAAGGAGGGGTTGCTATGAGTCAGAAATGACCCGACGGCAGTGAAAAAAAACACACTCTATACTGATATGGCCTTATTAACATAACAAAGAAAATCCTCTTCTCAAATGAAATTGCCTCTACATGTATGTTCTTCTTGGTGTTAGGTGTGTGGAGTCGGTCCTGACTCATAGCAGCCTTATGTATAGCAGAACAAAACACTGCCCAGTCCTGCACCATCCTTACAATTGTTGCTATGCTTGAGCCCATCGTTGCATCCCCTGTGTCAATCCATCCCATTGAGGGTCTTCCTCTATTTCACTGACCCTCCATTTACCCAGCATGATATCCTTCTCTAAGCCCTGGTTCCTTTTGACAACATGATCAAAGTAGGAGAGACGAAATCTGGCCATTCTCACTTCTAAATAACATTCTGGCTGTACCTCCTCCAAGACAGATTTGTTCATTCTAGCAGTCCATGGTACCTTCAATATTCTTTGCCAACACCAAAATTCAAAAACATCAGTTCTTCTGCATTTCTTCCTTATACATGTGGTAGGATCCACATGTAGAGGCTCTAGGATTTACAGCACACGTTTTTGGGTGACACTGTTCAATCTGTAATATCCCTGAGGGTCTTGTCTGAGATGGCCCCAACAAAGGCTCAGCGTTCCACAGAAAGCTCTGCCAGCAAGTACCAGAAGAAGCATGACAGAGGGTGTATGAGAGAGGGGTGTAGGCACCAGAGATGGGTGGTTTCCTAGTAACCATTGTGTGATCCTAGGCAAGTCATGTCCCTGTTTTGAGTCTTGGCTTTCCTGAAGAGGGCTTTGGATTTGGGGCCAGACCCTTTTTTATTTATGTAGCCCTTTACAAATTCTAGAATCTCTGGGTGTGCAAGAGGTTAACACACTTGGCTGCTAATTGGAACGTTAGAGGTTTGAGTCCACCCAGAAGCTCCTTGGAAGAAAGGCCTGGTGTTCTTCTTAAAGATCACTAGCCATTGAAACCCTGTGGAGCATAGCTCTACTGTGACACACACAGGGTAGCCATGAGTCAGCGTCGACTTGATGGGAACTGGTTGGTTTGGTTACAAATTCTAAATTTCTACCAGGTTCTTCACAACCACCCAGTGGAGTGGACAAGGAGGACATTTTCATCTGCATTTTGCAAGTAACAAGAACTCAGATAAGCAAAGCAATTTGCCTAGGGTTAGATGGTTAGTAACTTACAGCATTCAGTGTGGAACACAAGCTGCCTGACTCTGGAGCCAGCGCTTTCCCCAGCCCTATTCCTTTGGGTCTTGGAACCCTCAGGCCAAGCCTAAGCGCTTGCAGTTCTATGGCCCTGGCTTTATTCTCCTCTCACAAATTCTGTGAGTTCTCAATATATAAAGAGGACAACCAAAGACATTAATTACATTGGTTTCAGTGTGACCAAAACTGAACTCTGCACATTCTTGCCAGTTCTCCTCCCTTGGTCACCTTTCCCTGTTACTGGTTCCCCTGTTCTTCTGGTTAGCCAGGTCTGACAGCTTGGAGCACTTCTCCGTCTCCCCAGACTACCACACCCAGCCAGTTACCTAATTCTGTTGATCCTGCCTTCTCTGTGGCTTTTGGGGCTCTCACCAGAAGGTAAACTCCCTGATTTGGGGGTCATGTCTGTCTTGTAGTTGTGTCCCCAGCTCCTAGAGCCATCTTGGTCCATGGTGTTGCTCAGAGAATAGATGTGACTGGAGGCATGGTGAGACAGTCCTGCAGATGCTATGCAGGAGTCAAGTAGGTGATCATTTCATGTAGTACATATCCCCTTACCACAATCCGGAAGGTTTCTTCCCAGCTTCCAGGGCCTGGTACCTCGGTTCCCCCCTGGCATTGCACCAGCTTCATTGATGCCTTGTTTCAGGTGCGTTGGAGAAACAAGATTGAAAACCATCACTATTCCATTTGCTTTTCTGGCAACCTTGCCCACTCTTTTAGCCTTTCTTACTTATTGCTTGTAATCTTACAGAAGCCCCTTAGCTAGTTTCTTGGGCTTTACGTTCTCCCTGTTTCTTTCAAACATTCAATATTTTTCCTCCAGTCTCAGCTGGCCATTTAAAGCCTATCATTTTGGGCTTGTCTGGTCACTTCTGTTCATACTGCCTCCCTACCCCCACATGGCCTACAGGTTAATACCCTCAGCAGGCTCACACTGCTTCCTCCCCACCCAACCCTGCCTGTGCAACTCCACTATGGCCCAAGACTGGTTAAAATGCCACCTTCTCTGTAAAGTCACTCTGTTCTCCCCACCCTGCTTACCCACAAGCAAACTCTCTCTGAATTCCCAAAGCCCTGAGTGCCTCCCTTATAGCAGGTACTACCGTGACCTTGTCTCAGAGTTGCATGTGTGGACCTGTCTGCCTGCTGGCCTGGAAGCTCCTTGAGGCCAGAGACCACATCTGAGGCATCATAGAGCTACCCCCACAGAGCTCACACACTACTTTGCTCATACTCCTTTGTGAAGAGAATGCTATTTTTTTCTGATAAAAAATGCTTGCACATTTGTGTCCAAATGAGGATTTCTTCTGCAGTGGGTCCCTTGGGGTGGGGCAGGGGGAGCTGGGCAAGTGAAAAAGGTGATAGAGCTTAGTAGCTGAGAGTGTGGGCTTTATAGCGAGACAGACTTGAATTTAAATCCCAGCTCTCCCAGTAAATAATTTGTGGCCCCAGCTGGGTGAGTTATAAGAATCTCTTTGAGTCTGTTTGCTCATCTGTAAAATGGGGACAATTACATCTACCCAAGGAAGGCGTGAAGATTGACACAGATGTACAAACATATCAGCATGGGGCTGGCATGAAGTGAGCGCTTCAGTAATCAGCTCTGGTTGGTTGGGTGCTGTTGTTTCCTACTTTCATTTGCTCAGAATATCTTTGTTGGAGATGCCCTTGAGAGGTCCCTGCCTCAGGCCACAGTTACACTAATTGCCCCAGGGTTCTTGATAGCTTGGACAACCTGTGATCCTTGGGGATCCTTTCAGAGCTGCTGGCAGGGGCCCTTTTTGACCCTCCACTCCCCCATTACATCTAACTCTGCTTTATACTCATCCCAGCCTGGTGACCAAAGAGATTTTACTCCCTTTTCACCAGACTTAGGAGCTCTGGTAGTGTGGTAGTTAAGGCATGTGGTTGCTAACCAAAAGGTTGGTAGTTTGAACCCACAAGCCGCTCCAGAGAAGAAAGATGAGCAGTCTGCTTCTGTGAGGATGTATAGCCTTGGAAACCCAATGAGGGTCACTGTGAATTGGAATCAACTCAATGGCAGTGAGTTTGGTTTTTCACTGAACTTAGCCCAGTGACGTTGGCTATTTTCAGGAACCACACCAAAGATATATCATTCCAGAGTGACTCCTGAGGAGGAGTTTTAAGCAGCGGTGGCAGTGCTTCTGGGTGCAGAGATGGTACTTGCCTGGAGGCTTAGGCCTGGAGCACAGGAAACCCCAGCCTCCTTCCTGCGAGGCCCACAGAGCTCTCTTTGGCACTGACTTCAAGTTCTTGGCACTTGGCGTGGACTTCTGTGTCCCCTCTGGACTGAGAGCTCCTTGAGGAACAGACCTGTGCTGTGTTCATCTTTGTATCCTCAGGGCCTGATGTCTAGCAAGGGCGGTGGTGATGGGATGAATAATGATGATTGGTTATCAATTATTCAGTGCCATCACAAACCAGATGTCATGTTAGGTACGCTACATATATTCTTGGAAAGAGGTTTTAGAATTCATGAAAAAACAAGAACAAGTAGCGACCAGACTTCAAGCTAAGATGTTTGCTGGGTTATTATTGCTGGGCCTTGTTCCGTTTTGTGCAGAATAGGCGGTTTCATCCCCACTTACATGGGGAATGGCATTGGTTACCCAGAAGTGCATGCAGAGCCAGTGGTGGGGCCTAGTCATTCTGTCACCAAAGCCTGAGCTGGGCAAACCCATGCTTTATCGCCTTCCCCAAGGGGGGTGTCATTCAGTGTGAGGGCAGCTTCTCCCATGGAAATGGGTGGTTTCTTCTTGGTTGTGTTTCCTATGCCACTCATATTTTTCTAGCTGTTTAGGTTCAGGGATCAACCATGCAATCGGCATGAGGTGGTAACACCTACCTTGTTCCTCCTCACAGGACCCCTTGTCATGTCCCAACCTAGCTCCTTAGGTCTTTTTTTTTTTTTTCCCCTAGCCTTTTGGGTCTTGAGGGCCTCAGATTGGGCAGGTGATGTTGTGTGTCAGTGCTATTACATGGGCTGCCTCCAATGGTCGCCTGAGGAGTCTTGAGTCAAGGAAAGCCCCCACCCCCCACCCGGCTCTATGGTGGGAGGGCAGGTGAGTGATGTGCTCTGGCCTCCCTACTGGTCTCCTCTTGGTGTACAACCGATTTTCATGATGGGCTGAGGAGGAGCATCTGGTTCTTTACTGTGAGAGGCAGCGTGTGAAAGAGCAGTGCACTTAGGCCTGTTTCCAGGCTCAGTGGTACAGTGATCATTACCTGTGTGGCTCTGGACAAGTTGTGGAGCTTTCCTGAGCTTCACTTTCCTCTTCTGCAACATGGAGCCGATCCCTGTCTTCACAAGTGATGAGACTGAAAGCTCAAGATGAACGTGAACCTGTGAATTGTGGGACCAGAGTAGGAGAGCCCTGATTGTTTCTGTTAAGTTTAAGCAAAGAGGCAGGGCTGGGACAGGGGTGATGGGTCTCATATGTCCCCCGGGAGGGAAGTTGACTTGGTTTCCTAGCTCTGGGCATTTTGAGGACTCACAGGATTATGACTTGGGAAGCCAGAGGGTCCATCCCCCACCCTGTGGTTGGTTGACTGATGCCTCTTAAAATGACAACTAAGGAGCTCTGATGGCACTATGCCTAAGGCATTTGACTGCTAACCAGAAGGTTGGTGGTTCAAACCCACCAGTGACTCCAGGGAAGGAAGATGGGGCAATCTACTTCTGTAAAGATTTACCACCTTAGAATCCCAATGGGGGTCTCTATGAATCAGAATTGACTTGATGGCAGTGGGGTTGGTTTTGGTTTAATGGCCACTTAAAGTTACTTCTTGCTGGACTTGAAGATCTCTCATACTTGAAAAAAACCCACAAAAATAATTCCTGATATTTCCCTAAATATGAAAATAAAAAAAATAACACTGACTTATGTTATGATGAGGACTTTAGCTGCTTTTATTCCAAGACATCCTCCCAACTTTACTACTGCTAATCTTTGCTAACTTTGCCTGTGACTATTGCTAGTAAGTTATTTTTATATTATGTATGTTAATTTAAGAATGATAACATTCTTATAGTAACTGTACATATTCAGAATGTATGATTTAAGTTTTGACATACATGTACACTCATGAAATCTTCCCCACAGTCATGACAATGGACATGCCCATCATCCTTTAGAGTTTTGTCATGCCCTTTTGTAATGCCTCCTTCCTGCCTCTCCCTGTCCCCCCATCACAGCCCCAAGCAACCGCTGATCTGCTTTCCACCTCTATGGATTAATTTTCATTTTCTGGAATTTTATATAAATAAATCACACAGTATAAACTTTCTGTCTTATTTCTTTTCTCAGCGTAATTATTTTGAGATTCATCTGTGTTATTGCAGGTATCAATAGTTCATTCTGTTTTAATGCTGGTATGTGGTATGAATATACCATAATTGTTTATGTATTCACCTGTGGCTTGACATTTGGGCTGTTTCTAGTTTTTGGAAATTATAAATAAAGCCATTTTATGAATATTCATGTACAAGTCTTCATATGGACATGTGTTTTCATTTCTCTTGGGTCAATACTTTTTTAATTTTAAAAAACTGTCTGTTTTCCACAGTGGTTGTACCATTTTACATTCCCACCAGTAGTGAATGAGAGTTCCAACATCCTCACCAGGACTTGGTACGGTCAGTATTTTAGTATTTTTAGTTTTAGCCATTCTGATAGATGTAGAGTGATATGTCATCATCATGGCTTTCGTTGCATTTCCTTAATGTTGATCATCTTTTCACATGCTTATTTGATGTCTGTGTATCATCTTTGGTGAAGTGCCCAAATCTTTTGCTCGTTTCTTTTTTCTTAAAAAAATTTGAGAGTTTTAAAAATATTCCAGATACAAATTCTTTATCAGGTATGTAGTTTACAAATATTTTCTCCATGGCTTGTCTTTTTATTCTCTTAACTCTTTTTCAAAGAGCAGAAGTTCTTAATTTGCTGAAGTTCAATTTATCAATTTTTACTTTATGGATTGTACTTTTGATGTCATATCTAAGATATCTTTGCCTAACCCAAGGTCACAAAGATTCTCTTTTATGTTCTCTTCTAGAATTTTTAGAGTTTTACATTTAGGTCTGTGATTCATTCGAGTTTTGGCTAGCCTAGGTCCTTTGCATTTTTATATGAATTTTAGAGTCAGCTTATCAGTTTCTACAAAAAGACCTGTTGAGATTTTAGTTAAGATTATGTTGAAACTATAGATCAATTCGACAAAAATCTCATGTTCATTTTTTTTTTAATTGTGATTTGGGTGAAAATTTACAGAGCAAATTCACTTTCCATACAGCAGTTCACATACACTTTGTCTCATGACATTGACTACAATTTACCACAGTGCAACAGCTCCCTTCCCACTTCCTCCCCATAGTTACCTCTTCCCTGTGTCCATCCCTCCATGCGCTCTTGCCCCCTGAGCTGTCTCCCTGTGCATAAACAGCTCTTCTTTCTCCCATGATTGTTCTCTCCAAGGTCACATTCATTTTGGATAAAAACTAGCAAATTAGGAATCAAAGAGAGATCCTCAACCTGATAAAGAACATCCATGAAAAAACTACAGCTAACAGCATATTTAATAGTGAAATGCTTTCCCCTATGACTGTGAATAAGGCAAGGGTATGTGCTCTTACTACTATTATCATTGTTTAGAGGTTCTAGCCAGTGCAGTAAGACACGAAAAAGAAAAGGTATCCAGATTGAAAAGGAGGAAGTAAGACTGTTTTCATTCAGAGATGACATGATCTGTGTAGAACATTTTAAGGTATTTCCAGTGGTGTCTAGTAGCATCTGAATACATATAACTTCAAGAGGGGGCGATAAGAATCAGGATCAGCCCATATCTGATTCCTGTAAGTAGAGGTCAGATATACCTTCACTCTCCAACTTTTTCACCATTTCTGACAATAACTGTCCTTGCACGACACTCTCTACTTCTCTGCTGGATTTGATAATTCACTGTAGTGTCCACACAGAACTCACAGACTATACTCACAATTATGTCGTTTATTAGGGAAGTAACAGGCTTCAACTCAGGATCAGAATCAACTTGGAAGTAACAGGACACAACTCAGGAGACAGAATAGTTTGTCAGTCAAAATGGCTTTCAACCAGGGTAGCTCTCACCTCCTTCTTGGCCATGACTGCAGGCAGACATTTCTCTTGGCTATGCCAGCCAGTAGGCCTTTTCTAGGCTGTGCCAAGCCTGCAGGCCTTCTCTAGGACTTTGCCCTGCTTGGGCAAGTGTTACAGCTCTTTAGCTTTGCTGACCAGTTCTTGGAGGCATCCCACTCCATCAACAAGTCTCTTGCCTGAATACATTCAACTCTCCAGCTCATGGGCCAGCAAGTCCACTGCAGCTGCTTTGCTCCATGGGTCGGCAAGCAATACTGCAGTAGTCTGCTGGTCCCATGGTTCTTGCCACTTGCACTGTTACTGCTGGTTTTTTGCTGTGGTTGCTGCCATTTCTTGCCATCTCACACCATCTCCAGTGTTGTAACTCTCTCTCTCCTGGCTTTAGTTGGTTCTCACCAGAGAGACCTAGAGTCCAAAGGACACACTTTGTTCCAGGCTTTTCTTGATGGGCCTGACCTTTGTATTCAATTTTAAGACAAGGCCTGCCCAGTCAGACCATGAACTGACCAATCCCCTCAGTAGACCACAATCACTCAATTTGCATAGTAATCGACCAATGCCCTCAAGGTCACTTAATCCTAATGAGTGGTCTTACAGACACTTTTTGCAAAGTATACTGACCAATCTCTTGGGAGATTGTGGCCTAGCTAGTCATTCTGGCAGAATTATAAACCTAAGGCCAGAAAGGCCATATATATATATGAAACTCATTGCACTGCATCCAAAAAAGCTACTAGAACTGATAACATGTGTTCAGCAAAATTGTAGGATATGTGATCAATACACAAAAATCAATTATATTTTGTTGTATTAGCAGTGAGCAATCAAAAATTAAATAATGTTAATTACAATAGCATCAAAAATAAGAAATGGTTAGGGATAAAGCTGGTAAAAGACATGTAAGACCTGTACCCTGAAGACTACAAAACATTGCTGAGAGAAATTAAAGAAGACCTAAATGTCTGGAGACATTGTACCACGTCCATAGGTTAGAAGACTCAATATTGTTAAGATATTAATTTTTAATTGATGTATGTGTTGTTGTTGTTGTGTGCCATCGAGTTGCACCCAACTCATAGCAACCCCTCCTTGGGTTTCTCAGGCAGTATCACTATGGAAGTAGATTGCCCCATCTTCCTTCCGAGGAGTGGCTGGTGGGTTTGAACCTCCAGCCTTCTGGTTAGTAGTCAAGTGCCTTAGACACTACGCTAGCAGAGGCCCTATAATTATATAGTAATTATAATGTATTTACCTTAAATGTACATCTTTTGTTGAGTTTTGACAAATGGGCACACCTGTGTAACACAGCTCTTTATCGTGATACACTTTCATTACTCTAGAAAGTTGCTGTTTAACTCTTTCCTGTCAATCCCTGCCCTCTCAGAGACAACTACTGTTTTGATCCCTTTCAGCATAGATTAGTTTTGCCTGTCCTAGAACATATGAATAGGGGAGCTCTGGTAGCATAGTGCCTAAGGCATTTGAATGCTAACCAGAAGGCGGTTCAAACCCACCAGCCATTCCTCGGAAGGAAGATGAGGCAATCTACTTCCATAGTGATACTGCCTCAGAAACCCAAGGAGGGGTCGCTATGAGTCAGGTCTGACTCGACGGCATATAACAACAACAGGACATATGAATAATGTTAACATCAAATTTTAGACCAAATTTACAGTTACTTATTTTTTAGACATAACATTTATTGCACACTTTCAATCCTTTTATGATACCTCAACTTCCCCATTTTCTACTTTTACTCATTTTTGAACAGTTAGTACATGTCTTTCAATATTTTTTCAAACAAGGATACATGGGTGGTCTATTTTCTGAACACATGTGTGTGAGAGAATGATGTCCTCTTGCCTCTACACGTGGACAATAATTTGGCATAAACTCATGACTTGGTTCCACTGTCTGCTAGGGCTTAATGTTACAGAGTCTGAGGTCACCTTGACTTTTGTTCCTCTGAAGGTAACCTCCTTTTCCTGCCTGGATGCTTTTGGATTGTTTTGCCTTCATTTTTGAAATTCAAATTTTGGCATTCTCTAAGGCAGAGCATGGACTGTCTTAACAAGAAAAGTTGGCGGCTCATTGTTCTCTGTGAGGTGTTATTGGGTAATGAGATGGAAATTTAAATGGTCTTGTACATCCAAGAGCCTGCTGCAACCTGAAATAGTCACCTTGGGAGTTTGGGCTCAGACACTTCTGGGATGTTGCCACTATCAAATGTCTTTGGGAGCTCCTCTTTGCTTTGAGAACTTGGCCTCAATGATGGCAAATTTTTATCCCCTGAGAGTGGGTTTCTGTGTGTTTTTTGGAAACAGCCAAAGGAAATTTGGTGCTAAATTCTAGTGAGGGGGACAAGATAAGAAATGTATCTTTTGGCCAGAAAAAATTGTGTCTATACTGTAATATACTAAGGAGCTCTAGTGGCGTAGTGAGTAAGGCAGAAGGTTGGTGGTTCAAACCCACCAGCTGCTCTACAGGAGGAAGATGAGATAATCTACTTCCATAAAGATTTACAGGCTTGGAAACCCAATGGGGGTCGCTATGAGTTGGAATCACCTTGATGGCAGTGACTTTGTAATATGCTAAAACTGCCCTGAGGACAATTCTTAGATATTGGAAAAAAAAAGTTGTTTTATCTTGAATGCCTCTTACCTTGGCATATGCCATTCACTTTGTCTAAAGTGTCCTTCCCAGTTTCTTGGGCTTGGACCCCCACAGCTCAGGTAGAGTGAAGGGGCACCCAGCTCTCAACCCCAGAGTGATCCACAGTGTGTACTTTCTTCTCGTTAACCCTGTGAGGAATTAGGGAAAGGGATATTTTCCTTTTGAATCTTTGTCTGATGCCTGACACATGTTGTGTGCTGTCAAGTTGACTCCAGTTCATAGTGCTGGCACGCTGTTGTTGTTAGGTGCCATCGAGTCGTCTCCAACTCATAGCGACCCTCTGCACAGCAGAACGAAACACTGCCTGATCCTGCGCCAGGTCAATGATCTTTGCTATACTTGAGCCCATCATCGCAGCCACTGTGTCAATCCATCTCATTGAAGGCCTCCCCCTCTTTTGTCGACCCTCCACCCTACCAAGCATGACATCCTTCTCCAGGGAATGGTCCCTTCTGACAACATGACCAAAGTAGGTGAGATGAAGTCTGGCCACTCTCTCTTCCAAGGAGCATTTCGGGTGCACTTCCTCCAGGACAGATCTGTTAGTACTTTTAGCAGTCCATGGTACTTTCAGCATTCTTAGCCAGCACCACAACTCAAAAGCATCAACTCTTCTTCGGTCTTCCTTATTCATTGTCCAGCTCTCACATGCATACGAGGCGATTGGAAATATCATGGCTTATGTCAGGTGCACCTTAGTCCTCAAGGAGACATCCTTGCTCCTCAGCACTTGAAACAGTTCCTTTGCGGTTGACCTTCTGAATGCTACACGTCGTCTAACGTCCCGACTGCTGCTTCCTTTGGCATCACTTTGACAACCTCAATCTTTTCTCCATTTGTTGTACGTAACAATTTATTGTACATAACTGGCACATAGTAGGTCTCAATAAATGTTTGAGAAACTGATTTTTGTGTGTGTGTGTGTTAAAAAATAATGGCCTCCCAAATTTACTGTCTTGAACTAGTCAACATTCATTTGGATGTATAAAATAATGGTGTGTTTGAATCAACAACAAACTGACTTCTGTTTCATTATTCTTATTTATACATCTACTCCTCACATATTGACTATCTCATTTTTTGGTATTTCACATTTATGACAATACTAAAAAATCTACTATTCAACTATTTTGCACATTAATGACAAATGTCTAACAGTAATGAATGCCGAGACTAACACTGGCTGTGATGATTAAGGTTATGTGTCACTTTGTCCAGGCCATGATTCTCAGTGGTCTGGCAGTTATGTTGTTGTTATGTGCGGTCGAGTCGGACCAACTCATAGCGACCTCTCCTTGGGTTTCTGAGGCAGTATCACTACGAAAGTAGATTGCCCAACCTTCCTTCCGAGGAGTGGCTGTTGAGTTTGAACCTCCAGCCTTCTGGTTAGCAGTCAGGTGCCTTAGGCACTATTTGGCAATTATGTAATGATGAAATGTGGCAGTTACTTAATGATGTAATCTTCTTCCATTTTGTGATCTGATGTCATGCTCTGTTTTTGCATAATGACGATTTTCATATAATGACCTGGTCTTTGGAACCTAACCATGTTAATAGGTGAGGAGTGAGTGTTTATAATAATATACTGGTACATCTTTAACAGTTGACTCTTTGGGCAGCATGGGGAAGCCCTGATTTGTAATGTTTGCCAATTTTTGTGGTATAAATACTTCTTTTTTGGCTGATTTCAAGCTACCACTGTGATGTCACCTGGCTTAGCAAAGTTCCTGAACATTAAAAAATTTGTTATCACAAGCTGATAGGAGCTGACTTGAACTGGCTCTAACACTCCATTGCAAAAGTTATACACATCTTTTGCTTTTCCATCATCACCAAAGCAGCTCCAGTCCATCTGGTGGCCCTTTCATTGTTTATACAGCACTGTCTGTGCATTGTATATTTTATCCCTCACATTAATCCTATTATTACTCTTACCCTCATTTTATAGCAAGTAAAATGAGGTCCAGAGACAAAGGGATTTGTCCAAGGGAGCAAAGTTGTCCTGTCTAATCCTGGATGTAGTCTCTTTATCTGGAGTTCATTGCCTGAAGTCCAGTATTACAAGGGGCTGCAGAGATGCCCGCTTTGCCCAGCCTTCTGTTCCCCAGTGCAAACATGTAAACATGGACAGTGGAGCTTGGAAGGGTCCCTGTATGTGCCATCAGCTCACATGCTCAAGGGGCCCAGAACATTGTGGGCAGCTGAGCTGTGACAAATGCCTTTGTTCTGCCTGCTTGTGACTGATGAACAGGTAATAGGAAATTTAACAACTGTTATTAAATGGGGAGGATCTGCTATCATGTGTGCTGTCTAATTCAGCATCTGGACAGTGCCTGGTTGCTTTGTCACCCAAGTGAAATGGTAAGAACCTCCATTTACAGTTTGGGGTTTGAAACTTTTTTCTCCTAGTGGGTCCAAGGAGGATCCAGCCAAAGGTGAGTGAGTGCCTTGGGAGCCCAAGATAATGGCACTGAGGATCCCCTAGGATGTGAAAAGTGGATCTGCTGCCTGATCCTTGCTTGGCTGTTTTGTCTCTAAGGGGTTCCAGTTTCAGGGTTTGTGTAAAGTCTGTGTTTGGGACTGGTCATCACAGAAAACCAATGTTATAAGGAACCTCAGAGATCAAGTTCCACACTCATCAGATGAGGAAATTGAGGCCCAGAGAGGGCAGGTGGATTGCTCAAGGTCATATAGCTATTGCAGCAAATTGGCCCCAAGGCTCCTGACTCCCCACCCAGTGTTCTTTCCCTTGCCCTGTGTCTGAGAGAGCATGAACCTTGTGACCTTTCCCTGAGGGTGGCAGAGAAAGTTCAGCCTGAGCCCTTGAGAGCTTGGCCCAGTTCCCTGCTTCCTGGGTTTTTCCAGCCTTCCCTGAGGAGACTAGGCCACCTGGCTATGCCACCTGCTGCAACCTGTTTAGGCAAATCAGCATGTACCAGGATGAAGAAGTCACAGGGGTCATTTCCCAGAAGGGAACAAACCTGGTACAATGTGAGTAGAAGGGGTGGGAGATGTGGGTGTAGACTTGGACCTGCTGTTCTTTGGGGCCAGGCCTAGGGTTTTGACGGGGATACAATGCACAGACCCTTCACCATGGCTGCCTTCCATATGGGCTTGGACAGTCTGTACTAAGTGGAGACATTCCCAGCAATGCCCCTCTGCTCTGATGGCCTGGTGAATTTCCAGGCACATTCAGACCTGAGCCAGTGGTAGCTTTGGCACCACAGACCTGCTGCTATGGCTGGCTGGTCTAGCAACGTGGTTGGGAGGGCCCAGGACAGCTGTCTTAGATTGGGCATTGTTCTAGTGGGTCCAGGATATTCCAGGAACCATGCTATAAATCCTGTTGAGTATTGGCCAACTCAGTCAGTAAGGGCAGGGAGCCAAAGCCTGAGATTCATTTGGCAAAGTCATTCTGAGCACTGTCCCTGTTGTAGAGTGCTGGAGAGGAGAGGGGCTTAGCACCTTGCTAGGAGAGGGTCACTGGGGAGGTGCAGGGGCAGGGGAAGACATTAACATAGGCATCATGCTTTACCATTCACAATGTGATATCATGCATATTATTTGATTTGGTTCTCGAACTAGCCCTATCATTGTTCCCATTTGAAACCTGAAGAAATGGGGTCACAGGAAGGAATGACTTTGCCTAGCACACTTTGTGTCATCTTTGAGTGCTCCTGTCATTATCCACCTGTGGGACTTTGAACAATTACTTTACTTTCTGAGCCTTGATTCCTCACCTGTAAACTGAGGATAATGCTACGTCCAGGTAGCACAGTGCTTGTCTTAGCAGGAGCTCAATAACTGTTACTCTCCCCTCTTCCCCTTGCCCCAAACCATATGGCCAGAAACAGTGGAGTCAGGCCTAGAATTGAGCTTTTATTCTATTTTTAGTATCTCCCCCCCCCTTCCATTTGGTACATAGGAGATAAGGTTGGAAATTTTGGAAAATAAATTTTTATTAAGAAATAAAGGGGAAACATAGGAATATAGAAATGAATGTGAGATAAAGAGCAGAATGTTGACCCCAAGTTTCTGAAATGCTGAGTGCCAGTCTGGCCTGCCTGGGGCTCACTGTCCCTCACCTTGTTCCTTTGTGCCCCATCAACCAGTTCAGGTCCTTGGGGGTCCTTAGCCCCTCTCAGAAGCTTCTGAGAAGCCTAAATATGAACTAGCTGATGGATGGTCTGACTCCTCTGGGAGCTGGGAGGGTATGGCCAGCCAGAATCAGCCCCATAGAGCTCAGCTGCACCGTGTGGTGGCCTTGGGGCCCAAAGTAGCTTCTCAGCAACTCTCAGGACCCGAACCCTTTCCCACGCAGGTCACAGGCAATGTTTAATTGATTACAGTGGTGAATCTGGGGGGTTCACACTTGGTATGGTATTGGACATGCAAGTATGAGTCAGGTGCACTTCAGGCCCTGCTCACTCCTGATTTTCTTCTGTCAATCATTCTATATGGGCCCAATTTTCATGATGTCTGTGGGATTGAACTTGATTAGCTCAAAAAATGGTATACTGTAGTCAATTGTACCCAGATCCCATTAAGCCAAGCTGGGTATGATGCCTGGTCCTATGGTCCCATTTCATTCATTCATTCATTCAACCAACAGGTATCCATCACTCACTGCACATAAATCAGGATGTATAAAAATGAGCAAAATCCAGCCTTTGCTCTTGGGGAGCTCACAGATCAGTTGGGAGACAAGCAGAAAACTGACAATACTACATGAGGATGCTGCTGACTTAAACATGTATGGTAATGCTTTCAAGAGAGGGAGGGTGAGGTGATAGGATGGTAACTGGCAGAGTGTATGCAGTAAGATGAGTTGACTGCAAGTCTAGCAGGTCATGGTGCTGTTCTTCCCTGTAAAAATTGTGTCATGGAGGCAGCTGACCTCTAACTTCATGAAAGGGAGAAAGAATCATCATCAGCATCAGCCCAAGGCTGATTATATGAGATGGAGATCAGACATACCTCCTCTCTCCAACCTTTTTACCAATTCTGACAGTAACTGTTCCTCCCATTGGCACTCTCCACTTCTCTACTGGGTTTGATAATTTGCTGCAATGGCCACCTAGAATTCACAGACTATGCTCACAGTTACAAGGTTTATTAGGGAAGTAACAGATTACAATTCAGGATCGGAAACATTAAAAAAAAAAAACCAACACAAAACACCAAACTCACTGCCATCGAGTGGTTCTGACTCATAATGACCCCTCCTTGGGTTTCTGAGGTGATATCTCTATGGAAGTAGATTGCCCAGTCTTCCTTCTGAGGAGTGGCTGGTGGGTTTCAACTGCCAGCCTTCTGGTTAGCAGTGAAATACTTTAGGCACTATGCCACCAGAGCCTCCACTCAGGATACAGACAGTTCTTTGATCAGGAGAGCTTCTACTCAGCTGTCCCCACAGGCAGGCCTCTTTCTAGCCCTTGGTCCTTTGGGTCTCTTGGGCTGGCCTGGCCTCTGTCCTGTTTGGGTAAGTGTTACAAAACTTTTTAGTTCCACCAATAAGTGCCTGGAGGTACTCCACTCTGCCAGTGAGCCTTGGCCCAAAGGTGCTCAGCTCTTTTGCTTTATAGGTTGAACAGCCTAGCTCTACCAAGTGCCCAGAGACACCCTAGTCTTCCAGGAAGCCTCCTGTCAGAAGACAGTTTTCTTGCTCTGTGGGCTAGGAAGCCCACCATGCCATCTCCTGTCAGTCTCCTTATGCTGCTGCCTCTGCTGCTGCTATTTTCTTGCCATTGCTTCTCATTGTCTTTGATGTTTCAGTTCTCTGTTAGGAAACAGAGACTTACCCAAACAGGACAGTCTAGGAGGTTCCCAGCACGGAGACTCTAGGTCCAAAGGATATGCTCTGCTCCAATCTCTTTTTCTTGGTGATAGTCAGATTCCCCTCTGCTCTGGGAGTGGCTCTCTTTTAAGTTTAGCAGAATGTCAAAACTGGTCTATAAACCTTATTTGCATGGTCCCACCCCCCATAAGGGAACAGTAAGCCATAGGGATCCAGGTGAGGAGAGAGAACCCAGGCACGCCCAAAGCAGCAGGGTGGGAGAGCAGGAGAAGGGATTAAAAGGCCCAGGAACCAGCACAGAGGAGCAGTCAGCTTCAGGGATCCAGGTGAGGGTGGTAGGAGAGGTTTCCAACAGGGAGACAAACTTGTCTGTCAGTTTGTCCTACCATGGTGACGTGTTGATGTGAGTTTTGAGGCTGAGCCACTGGTGTTTCAAACCCAGTGGGATGCACATCGTGCACAGGCATCAGCTCAGCTTACAGACTGAGACACACTAGGAAGAAGGAAGAGGCCGTCCACCTTGCAAAGAATTGGCTGGGGAAAACCTTATGAATAGCAAAGAAACACATTACCGCACAACTTTATGAATAGTCCGGTTAGGTTAGTTGTTGTTGTTAAGTGCCGTCGAGTCGTTTCCGACTCATAGTGACCCCATGCACAGCAGAACGAAACACTGCCCGATCCCGCGCCAGCCCCACAATCCCTGCTATACTCGAGCCCATCATCGCAGCCACTGTATCAATCCATCTCCCTGAAGGCCTCCCCCTCTTTCGTCGACCCTCCACCCTACCAAGCATGACATCCTTCTCCAGGGAATGGTCCCTTCTTACAACATAACCAAAATAGGTGAGACGAAGTCTGGCCATTCTTGCTTCCAAGGAGCATTCTGGCTGCACTTCCTCCAGGACAGATCTGTTAGTTCTTTTAGCAGTCCACGGTACTTTCAGCATTCTTCGCCAGCACCACAACTCAAAAGCATCAACTCTTCTTCGGTCTTCCCTATTCATTGTCCAGCTCTCACATGCATACCAGGCGATTGGAAATATCATGGCTTATGTCAGGTGCACCTTAGTCCTCAAGGAGACATCCTTGCTCCTCAGCACTTGAAACAGTTCCTTCGCAGTTGACTTCCCCAATGCTACACGTCGTCTAATGTCCTGACTGCTGCTTCCGTTGGCATCGATTGTAGAACCAAGCAATGTGAATTCCTTGACAACCTCAATCTTCTCTCCATTTATGGTGATGGAGGTTAGAAGGCTCTCAAAATAGGCTCTCAAAATAGGACTGGGAAAGAGCTGCATCATCAGAGTAATCCCAGCCTTACTCATATGGATAAGGTAAAGCTTTTGAGACTTGGCACCATTCAAATTGAGGAGAAACAGCTGCAGACATCCATTAATCATTGGAACACAGAATGTACGAAGTATGAATCTAGGAAAATTGGAAGTTGTCAAAAGTGAAATGGAACGCATAAAGATTGATATCCTCAGCATTGTTGTTGTTGTTATTTGCCATCGAGTCAAAACAACAACAAACCCCCATAAGGGGACCATGAACCTTATTTTCATAGTCTCACCCAGTCCTTTGGTGGGAGTTTTAAGACCATGGAGAAAAAGGCCATATAAAAGAGATCCATTGCACAACACCCCCTCTGTAGATGCCATGGGGGGAGATGTAGGGAGCTGAGGTGTCCAGCAGCATTGTCTTATGTGTGCCCTACTTCTTCCACCTTCTTCATCTGGGTTTTATCCCTGCTTACATCTCAGGGAGTGGTTTGAGCTAGTTAGTGCTGGCCAGTATGATGGCCATCTCCATATCTGAACACCGTGAGTTCCTGGGACCCACCTTTGACCCCAGAATTATGGATTTTATTTAGTACACGATGCACACAGTTGTTTTGGTCCCAGGGTACAGTACCTATGGAGGCCCGTGCTCATAATTCATTTTTTGGGGGTGCTAAATATCCCAGGCAGATCCTGTTACACAGTTTCTGCCTCATGTTGTACATGGCCGTATTGGTGCTCTCCTGAATTTTTTGATCCCAGTTCCTGGAACTTACCAGACTCATGTTTACCTCCAGACTTTTGAGTTCGCTGCACCCTCAGCCTAGAACATTCTTTTCTCTCCTGGCTCATTCCTTTTCTTGCTTTTGTTCCCTGAGTATCTGTCACATTCTTTCTCAGTTACTGCCTCCCTCTTGCCTTAAGGTGAGGTGTCCTTGCTTTGCAATTCTGTGGAACCCTTTATCTAGCCTTACCATCCCTGTGAAATCTAATTAATTGTACTTTTTGGTCCCCTCTGAGCTCTGTGGGGTTGACCCTTTCTATTCATGTACTTCCCAGCACCTAGCACAATGCCTGTCATGTAGTAAATGGGCATGAGTGAGTGAGAGAATGAACCCACATCTGGTCACAAGGCTATGACTACGGAAGTACCTAGGTTTCGGGGCATACAGGTTTCCTAACTCAGATCCCAGACACACGCTGGTGGCATGGCCACACTGATGTCTCTTTTCCAGGTATCAGGAAAGCTGGGCAGGAAATGGAAGCCAGCTACTGAGCCCCAATCTGTGTACCCTTCATCACCTCCTCAACTCCATTCTTCTCCTGTCCCTCTTGCCTCAGCAGAGGGCCTGTCCCCGCTTTTCCCCAATGCTACCAAACCAAAAACCAAACTCACTGCCATTGAGTCGATTCTGACTCAATGCGACCCCCTTTGGATTTCTGAGGCAGTAAATCTTTACAGAAGTAGATTGCCCTACCTTCCTTCCAAGGAGTGCCTGGTGGGTTTGAACCATTAACCTTCTGATTAGCAGTCAAATATCTTAGGCACTGCCCCAGCAAAGCTCCTTTTCCCAATGCTTAGCTTCCCACTAATACCCCATCCCCCCATCTATGACCTTGTTGCATCAATTCGCCCCTCTCCCTTAGTTTTTCCATTTTTTCTTTTTCTCCTGCCCTGAAACAGCTTCCTTTCTTCTGCTGCCCCCTCAAGTACCTTTTCAGTTCTTTCCCTCCCTCTCTTCCTTAACTCTTTGCAATTTGACTTCTGCTCTCCTCTTTCTGTTGGAGCTGCTTCTTGAAGGTCATCCACCAGGGACAGTGGTTTCAGTTCTCACTCAGGGTCTGTCTGCACCAGTGACGTGATCGCCCACTCTCTCTTTCTTGAATTCACATTTTTGGTTCTCCTGTCTTTTCTATTTCTGACTCCTCCTCTCTTCTTGTCCTAGAAATACAGGTGTTCCTCAGGCCCTCGCCTTCTGTTCACACTTTCCCACCCTCTCTGAGCTGCAGGTTCACCTTGAAGTGCTGACTCGCACATCTTCTTGCATCTCTCCCACGGTGCCCCACTCCTTATAGTCAAACTGGCCTTGGCATTTTCCCTCCAAACCCTGCTCCTTCCCTTACATGTTCTGTTTCTATCGGTTACACTGTAATAAGGTACCCTGGCTGAGACCCAGCCTTCAGGTTTTTGAAACCTCAATGAATTGAAGAGGGAAAAATTGCCACTGAAAAGTTGCAAGGACATTTTTTTTTGTTTTGGTTTGTTGTTTTTAGAGATGGTGACTTCAATTCTCTTTTGGATCAGGTAGTTCCTTTGTTTCTGGAAAAGTACCCAAAGGGGCCCTTTCATTGTCCACGTATGAAGTAAGTGTTTATTTACACATCACTCTTGTTCATTGTTTCGTACCACACATGACCTGAAAGCACTTGCTTTACTCTAACCGTTTTGTTTGGTTATATCAACTCTTGTATTTAGCTGAGCCAAAGCTATCTCTGAGATTTTCTCACTTTTCGGGTGTTGTAGAGGGGAGAACTACTCGAATCTATATGAATTTAGGGGCACTGAGGCATGCACTTCTGTTTGTTCTTGTGGAACTGAGTGCTTCTGTTGGACCAGTAGTTGGTGGGGCATCCAGACCTGAGGTGAAAAGGGCGCTGGCAGGACACATGGTGTGCTCACACCTCCCCCTGGCGGAGAGACTGAAGTTAGAATAACCAAACCAAACTAAACCAAAACAAAACAACTCAGTGCTATTGATTCAACTCATAGCGACCCCTCCTTGGGTTTCCTAGGCAGGATCTCTACGGAAGGAAGGTTGGGCAATCTACTTCCATAGTGATACTGCCTCAGCAACCCAAGGAGTGGTCGCTATGAGTCGGGTCCGACTCCACGGCACATAACAACAACAACAACATCTTTACGGAAGTAGTTTGCCCAATCTTCCTTCCCAGGTGTGGCTGGCGGGTTTGAACCACAAGCCTTCTAGTTAGTAGTCAAATGCTTTAGGCACTAGGCCACCAGACCTCCCGGAAGTTAGAATAGTCTGGACCTAATGCAGCTCTTCCTGGACTGTATGTAGTGCGCTGCGGTGGCCCGTCTGTGTGATGATGTGTTTATTGTCTGCCTCCCTCACTAGACTGCAGGAAACATAAGGTCCATGTAGTCCCAGATCTGGTCCACATAGTGCCTGGCCAGTGTTGGTTTGGTAAATGAATAGGTGAATAAATATTGCATGCTGCTATACTTGGGGCCATAGAGCAAGAATACCTGTTTTGATAGGGTTGGGGTTTCTTCAGAAGGGATTGTCCATCATCTTGGGAAAAGGACGCCCCCAGGCTAGAAAGGCAGGCTTTTGCCTGGGTACTGGGCACCCTTCTTTTCTCTGGAGGTAGGCTGGGTGTTTGGCACGGAAGTGGGCCTGTGGGCTCTGTGGGAGAAGCCCGAGCTCTAGTAGCTGGTAGTTTAACCTCTGTGTTGTGCTTTCTTTCCATTCCCCTCATTAAAAGTCTGAAGGCGCAGCCAGCAGACCCACCCCTCACATTTGTGGGCTTAGGCAAGAGTACAAATGGAGGCCCATGTACTCCTTGTCCAAATATTTGAAAGTCGGAAATAAAATGAGAAAAAAAAAAAAACAAACAGTTGTCACTGAATTCATTCCAACTCATGGCAACCCTGTGCATGTCTCTACAGGGTTTTCAATGGATGATTTTTCAGAAGGAGATTGCCAGGCCTTTCTTCTGAGGTGTGTCTGGGTGGACTTGAACAGCTAGCCTTTAAGTTAACACTCGAGTGTATTAATTGAACTTATTATCAGCGTGTTAACTCTTTGCACCCCACCCAAGGACAAATAAAACTAACAAACTCTTTAACAAAATAGCTTCTAACTTTCCATTTTCAGCAATACACCTTTATGATGACATAATTGAAAAAGTATGTGACTCAAAGCTGGCAAAACATCAAAACTGATTGAATTTAGTTATTACTGTGCATGCCTGGGTATTCTGTTAATGAGCCAGAAATGGTTGAATGAGTAATAAAATACAGACATCATCCATAAATTATTTATTTTTTCATAAAATTTTTCTTCTTGCCTTTCTTTTAGCAAAGTCACTATCTTGATTTGGTTAAGATTTTACCTAATTTGCTATTGATAATAATGATCTAAAAATAAATATTATAAAAGGTACTTTTGTAATTTGAATATTTTGTCATTAAAATGTAAGTTGATATAAATGTAAAGCATTGAAAAATTAAAATTAATTTCCGTATGTTCTCAAAAATGTTATTTTCTCTAAAATATTCAAATGATCTATTAAAGTGGAAAAGCAAAATACCAACTAACATGAATGAATATAAAAATTTAAAGCAAAATTATTGAATAAAGCTGGCAATTTAAAATTTTATTTCTTGAAAATTTAATGTATTGACTACATGTTTTTTGAAAATAAAACATTCAAATTCTAGCACTAAATGTCCATTTGGTGGCTAACATAAAGAATCAGTATTCGTCTAGATGAAAAGAATGCATTTTCATCTAGACGTACATATTTACAAGTTTAAGAGTAGTGTGAATTATTTAACATAGAAAATATTTTTCAACCACCATGTGCAACAGTTGAGAATATGCTGCTAATTCGTGAAGACTTCCAGAGTCATGACTGAAACAGGAAAATAAGAAAGAAAATGAATACTCAGGCCACTGGCAAATGATATATTGTTGTACTATCTGAAAGAAAGATTTGACAAATAAATTTGTCTTGTTTTTCACCTGAGCAGTTTTCTGCTAAAATTCTCCCTGCACTGTAAAACAGTATTCATCTCCAACATTGGCAATGCAACACCTATATACCTGTGTGACATTTGGACTTGGTTGCCTTTATTTTGGAAGACATGAGGCAGGAGATGTGGAGAGGATGTTTGGAGCTGTGCGTTACACTGTGCCAACACTGATCTCTGGTTGCTGGGAGACAGAGGTGCTATGTGTGTATGTATTATTATAACCATTTCATTGAGATATAATTCACATACCATATGAATATTTAGGTTTCTACTTTATGGTTATTATGAATAATGCTACTATGAATATTGTGACAACTTTTTGTGTGGGCATATATTTTCAATTCTCTTGGGCATAGACCTACAAGTGGAATTGCTGAGTTACATGTGTTACTTAACAAAGCTTTTTTTTGTGTGTATATACACCAAAACAAACAAAAAACCAACAAACAACAACAACAACAAAAACCAAATTCATTGCTGTGGAGTTGCTTCCAACCCCCATTAGGTTTTGAGGCTGTTAATCTTTATGGAAGTAGATTGCCCCATCTTCCTTGCACGGAGTGGTTGGTGGGTTTGAACCACTAACCTTCTGGTTCAGTCAAATGTTTTAGGCACTGCGCCACCAGAACCAAAACTGTCTCTCCCTTATTTTCTGAGTCCTGTCACATCTCTCCCTTCCTCTCTACTCCTGTCACTGTTCTACTCCAACCTTAAATTATTTATCACCTCTTGTTTGCTCTTTATGTTGTCTGATTATAGAAGTAATACACAAATATATAATGCCCAAGCTCTGCAGAAATGCAAAATGTAGAAAGTGGAACCCCCATACTTAATCCCTCAGAAATAACTATCATCCACAGTTTGGTTCATTCTCTTCCAAAATTCTTATGCACATAATAACGTATTATTATTTCTTTCTCAAAACAAAAATAGGCTAACAATATGTATTCTGTTCATCCTGTGACTTTTTTCTCCTATCAAAATGCATTAGACATCTTTCCATGACAATACATGTAGATCTGCCTCATTTTTTTCACATAGCTACATGCAGTCTGTTGTGTGGCTGTACAATAATTTATGTAACCAGTCCTCTATTTGCAGACATTTGGGTTGTTTCCAAATTTCTGCCATTATAAACAATGCTGCAATGAATGTCCTTGTATATATGTCTCATCATGTATTTGTGGGAGCTTTTCTATAGAATAAACTCCCAGGAGTTGAAACGTTCGGTCAGAGGATATAAACATTGAATATTTTTAAATAGCTACTACCAAATTTCCCTCCAAAAGCATTATACAGTTTAAACTACCACTAATAGTTCATAAGCATACTGGTTTCCCCGCCCTTGCCAGCTCTGGGTGTTACTGAGTTTTGTCCTCTTCACTGATCTCAGCAGCATATCCTCTTGTCTCCCCTGTTGAATCAGCCCCTTAACAGATCCCTCTATTCCCAGCTTCTCTCCTTTCCAATTCATCCTGGAGACTTTTGTGTATTAATTTGTCCAAACATAGTTCTGATTATGACCTTGCCAACTCAAAAAAAAAAAAAAAAAACCTTAAAAAAAATTGAAATAGACCTGTCCAGGACACTTTTATTCATTCACACAACAGATATTTATTGACTTTAATTTTGTGCTGAGGGCAGTGGTAAAATTCTCACCTTCCACACAGAAGACCCAGGTTCAATCACCAGCCAATGTGCCTCAGGCACAGTCATCAACCATCTGTTACTGGAGGTTTATGTGTTGCTAGGAAACAGAATAGGTTTCAATGGAACCTCCAGACTAGGACAGAGTAGGAAGAGAGGCCTGGTGACCGGCTTCTGAAAAATCAGCCAGTGAAAACCCTATGGGTCACAACAGTCCGATCCTGTCTTGCATTCAGTCACCATGAGTTGGGGGCCGACTCACTGGCAGCTAACAACAACAGTTATGTGCCAGGTACTGTCCTAGGCACTGGGGACTCAATACTGAATGTTGTTGTTGTTGTTGTTATGTGTCCTCAAGTCGGACCCGACTCATAGCGACCCCTCCTTGGGTTTCCGAGGCAGTATCACTATGTAAGTAGATTGCCCCATCTTTCTTCCGAGGAGTGGCTGGTGGGTTTGAACCGCCAGCCTTCTGGTTAGCAGTCAGGTGCCGTAGGCACTATGCTACCAGAGCTCCCACCCAATATTGAATAAGAATGCTAAAATTTCTGCTCTTCTGGAATTTAATTCATGTTGGGAGAGATAGGCTATAAACAATCGAAGAAACAAAAAAATAACAGGTGGTTATTAGTGCTATGCTGAAATTTAATAGGGAGATGTGATGATTACTGGGAGGCTGGTTGAGATTAGATATTCCAGAAAAGCTTTTTTTTTTTTTTTTTTAATTATGCTTTAGGTGCAAATTTACAGAGCAGAGTTTGTTTTACACTCAACTTTTCATATACATTTGGTTCACTCTCCAATTACTATCCCTAACCCTAACCCAGTCTCCTCCCCTCCCTTCCCAGTAACCACCCCCTCTGCAGTGCCCCTCATAGTTATGCACTCCTGTGTGTCCTGCATTTTCTCCATGTGAATATTGCCCCTCTGGTGCCCCGTGGTCGATTGCTCTGAGGGATGCATCTCCATAGAGTATGTGGGTGCATCATCTTGGGTTGAGTGGTCTGCATGTATGTCTTATTTACTATTGGGCTGAGAGCCAGCCCTTGGGATTGAGTTTTATTCCAGGCCTGAAGTGTTTCCCAGGGCCATAGTATTGGGGGTCCCACCAGGCTCCATCTGACCATTAATTCTGGTCATTATTGTATTTTTGGATTTTGTTCCACATTTTTCCATCCACTTTATCTAGGATCTTGAGTTTTGATCCCTTCCCGAGTGGTTGGCATTGGTAGCCACGCACCATCTAGTTCTTCTGGTCTCAAGTTCCATCATGTCCTAGGGCTGATTGCTTCCAAATGCCCTTGGATTTTTGCACTCTTCTTCGCTTCTGACGATAGGAGACTGTTAGCTGCATCTTAAATGGCTGCTGGAAAGCTTTTAAGACCCCAGTTGCTACTCAGCAATGTAGGTTGTGGAACAAGATTTTTATGTATTTTGTTGTGCCAATTGAGTCTGGTGTTCCCCAATATTATGATCCTGAGTCGGTAGAACCATTGGATCTCTCTCCCACAGTGTCTGGCTGTCTGTGAGTGATTGCTCTATGTCTGTCTTCTGTTGTTTCTGTAAGGATTACAGGTATTTTGTATCACTGGTATCTGTGCAAGATTAGCCTCAGCTGAATCTATCCTTGGTCTAGAGTATAATCCTGTTCACTGACCCCCATCACATTTTCTCAGATGTTTATATGTTTATTTGTAGCCTGGTGTTTGGTGTTAATGGTAATGCAGTATTGTGGATATACTGTCATCTATAGCTTATGTGCACAATTTGGTGTCTTCCCTTTCCCCAGTGTTACCATGGTGGTCACAGACTCTTTCTGTACCATCCCTCCCCTTACCCACCTCAGCTTGGGCCCCCAACTAGCCTGACAAAGAAAAGAATTTCTGAGGAGAGTATTTAAACTGAGCTCTGAATGATAAGAACAAAGATCCAGAGAAGACCATGCTAGGCAGGCGGAATAGTATGTAGAAAGGCTAGAAAATAGGAAAGCACTTGGCATGGCAAGGAACCAGAAGAAGCCAGAGTGGCTAGAGTGGAGAGCATGTGTTGGACAGGGTGGGATGTGATGAGACTAGAGGTTTAGTCAGGGTCTGGATGGGTATAGTTTTGTGAATCAGGACAAGGAATATGGATTTGAAGTGTGATAAGCTCTGGTAGCATAGTGCCTAAGGGATTGACTGCTAACCAGAAGGCTGGCAGTTCAAACCCACCAGCCACTCCCGGGAAGGAAGATTGGGAATCTACTTCCATAGTGACACTGCCTCGGAAACCCCAGGAAGGGTCAACTATGAGTCGGATCCGACTCCATGGCAGCGAGTTTGGTTTTTATTTTGAGAAGCCATTGGAGGATTCTAATCAGGGAAGTAACCTCATCTGAATTACGTGTTTTAAAAGATCACTCTTACTGCTGCATGGCACATGGATCGTAACTGGGTGAGAGAGGAAGCAGGGAGATCCGTTCAGAGAGACCATGGTAGCTTGGGTGAAGGTGAAGGCAGTGCAGATGAAGGGAAGTAAAAGATTTGGTTGGAGTAACTAGGTAGATGGTGGTGGTGTTTATTGAGATGGGGAAGACTGAGGGAAGAATGGATTTAGGGGCAGAAAAACCAGAATATTGTTCTGTCCATGGTAAAGTTTGAGATTCTTTATTTTTCAAAAATGGTTTGTTTTGTTGAAAACGTACACAGCAGAATATACACCAATTCAACAGTTTCTACATGTGCAAAACATTACACTGATTGCATTCTTCAAGCTTCCTGTATATAAGCATTCTCACCTTCCTTTTCCTAATTATTCTTTCCTCATTAATATCAATTTACTGCCCCAGAACCTTCCTATCTAACCTTTTTGTGTGACTGTTGTTAGTTTGATTCCATATAGATAGTTCTTTAAAAAAGCACAGTACTCCAAGCAGACATTCTTCACTAATTAAAATAAACTCTTATTTGATTTAAAGAAGACTTCAGGGGATATTTTTGGCTTAAGATTTAAAGATCATCTCAGGGCAGTACTTTTGGTATTTTAACCAACCTCAATGGCTCCATAAAGTCTGGATTTCATGAGAATGTGAAATCCTGTTCCCTATTTTGCCCCTTTTGATCAGGGTTCTTCTATAGAATTTTTGATCAAAACGTTCAATTCTTCTGAACTGGGTACCACTCGGTTCTTCTTCAGGGCAAAGGAGCTAGTTGTTCATGGAGCCAATTAGTCACACATTCCATTTCCTTCTGTTAAGTCCTGGGAAATATGGGATTCTTATTAAATATTCACCATATGTTTAATAAGATGTTGGTATCATGTAAGCTTTCGAATATTCATGTCTAGATTTCCAAGATGTCAGTGCTATAAGTGTGGATTTGGGAGCTATCAGCATGTAGACGGTATTTAAAACCTTGAGACAGGAGGAGCTCACTTAGTGAGAATATGTGGGCAGAGATGAGAGGGGTCCTGGGACAGAGCTTTGATGTCCTCAATGTTTGAGGATAAAACAAAGGAGGAATAACTTACAAAGGAGATGAAGAAGGAGCAGTCTTGGAGGTGGGAGGAAATCCAAACTAGGAGAATGTGGACTCCAAGAAGCCAAGAGAATAATGTGAATCAAAGAGGGAATGGCTGTTTAAAATTCTGATGACAGGTAACTATTGGATTTGGCAACACGGTTGTCCTAACTGTCCCAGGCCGGAGCAGTCCCAATGGAGTGTGTTGTGACAGAAAGATGGGTGAGTAGGTAGAGATTGGGACTGTAGCAGCTCTCCTACAGTTTTGTTCTGGATGGAGACAATGGCAGAGCAGTTAGAAAGGAATAATGAGGCAGAGGGAGGATTTTTAAAGATAGAGGCTACTAGAACATGTTTACATACTAATGGGCGATTCAGTAGAAAAGGAGAAGTTAATGATGCAAGGGAGAGGACTTGGGGCTGGAGTGGTGTCCTTGAGAAGGGAAGAGAGATGAATGGGTGCAGGGACACTACTCCCATCACAGGAGGGAAGCTGAGAGGACGGTCCTCAGGTGGGGAAGCTGTAGGTCTGGTGATAGAGAGGTGAGGGATTCTTGTCTAATTGCATTGGATTTTTTCCCACGGAGTAGGAAGCAAGCTCATTGGCTTTATGTTGGTGATGTGGAGGAGAATGTGGGAGGTTTGAAGAGTGAGGAGAAAGGATGAACTTGTCGTTTTGGAGACTAGGGGAATGTCTGTTCAGGGGGGAGGGGTCACTAAGTACATTCATTTGAGAATTACTTATAAATGTCCCTAGCTTTCGTCCTTCTGTTCTTACCCACTCAACTTTCCCATCTCCACATCTTTGCTCATTCCTTTTCTCCACTGGGGTGGAAACCAAGTTGGAATCCAAACCAAGGAGATGGGCAAAGAGAAAGGCATACCCAGTGGGATAAATAGAGTGGGTTCCACCTCTCAGCTCAGGAAAGCCCCATCAGAATGCTGGGCAGTGGCAGAAGACCTAGCTGGGCTGCCCAGGCAGGGCTGGAGGCACAGTGACTAATTTTAGGAGGCCTCTGGTTCTATTGTTCTGAAGGTGTTTGGGTGGTAGGAGAGGTGGTTTCTGGCGGTGTCACCAGTGTGGGAAAGGAAGCGTGGCTGTGGTATGAGGAGGATGGAAACTGTGAGCTTGGTGTGCAGGTTTTGGCCCTGGGGAGGTCCTGCTCTGTTTCCCACAGAGCAGGTAGGAAGCTGTCCTTCCCTTGACCCTTTTCTGCCACGAGCAGCTTTCCCTTCATCCCAGCTGAACGTGGGGTTAGCCAGACCCCTGAGCTTTCACACAGCTCCACTGCTGCCCCAGCCCTTGCAGGGGACTGTTTTCCCATAGCTGGCTCTTAGGCTGGCCAAGGTGAAAACCAGCCCGTCCAAGGAGCACGGTGACCCTGATAAACTCCCTCAACCACGAGTGAGACCGATGACTTCATTTTATATGGTGGGATTTGAGGTAGGTCGAATGACTTGCTCAACGTCTCTCTTTGGTAGCAGAGGCCTCTCATTGTCTGCCAGGGGATTCCAAAGTTTTTTGAAGAACTGGATTCTTTGTTGTTCTGGTGAGGTTTGCTGTGGTTTTCATGGCAGGCCGGTCAGGCACAGTGGAGTTGATTTTCTTAGAGTTTTTGTGTCAGAAAACAGTCAGTGCAGGAGTCCAGGAATGAGCCCAAAAGGCCTGTGCTCAGATCTTGGCCACTCCAGGTATTAGCTGTGTGCCTTTGAGAAGCTTTTAATCTCTTGGAGTCTTCAGGTCCTTATCTGTTGCCAACCAAAGACAAAAACAGAATAGAACTGCCCCATAGGATTTCCAAGGCTGTAAATTTTTATGGAAGCAGACTGCTTTGCCTTTATCCAGTGGAACAGCCGGTGAGTTCGAACTGTCAACCTTTCAGTTAGCAGCTAAGCACTTTAACCACTGTGCCACCAAGGCTCCTTCATCTACTACCAGGGGCTGGTAATCCTGGCCTGTCAGCGCTGTGCAAGAAGAGACTGTTATCAATGTGAAGCTAATAGACCACATCAAAGGCTAGATTTTATTTCAGCCAGAAGGGAAAGGATTGCTTTTCAAAAGAAAAAGCAATTGTACTTATTTGAGGGTTTCACAGATATGTGTTTTTGTTCTTAAGGTCTTGTGTCCGTTAGAGAGAGGCACACAGGGGAGACCGAAGAGGACTTACCCAGGCCGGTAAAATTCCAACACTGCTGGTCTCTAAGGCCCTGTTAAAGTGGAGAGCCCATATAGTCCGGGAAAACCTCTCAGAAAACAACATGCATGATTTTAAATTCCGAGGACGACTTGACAGCTGGGTATGTTCTTTGTTGCTTAATAGGTTTTCTCCAGCTAATTCTCCTGGGTTCTTCCCATTTCCTGGGCAGTAGGAGTCAGCTTTAATATCTCCCCTCACTGGTGATAAGCTGCTGCGGGCTGAATGGAGATGAGAATGTGCAGATACTGCAGATACTCGGGGGAGAGGGGAAGGAGGAGGACCAGAGTGAAACCATTGTAGCAACAGTGCTGGAGGGAAGTTAGGCCGTCCTCAAGGTCACCTGGGGATCATGGAGGGCCTACCCAGCTGCCTGACAGTATCAGCCTCTGATCATTTTTACCTCTCTCTCTCCCCCCCTTTTTTTTAAATTGTGATTTGAGTGAAAGTTTACAGAGCAAATTTGTATTCCTTCAACAGTCCATACACATTTTGTTTCATGACATTGATTGCAATCCTCATAATGTAACAGCTCTCTAGCGACTTCCTCCCCGTGTCTACCTTTTTCCTGTGTCCTTCTCTTTCTTTCCTTTGCATTCCTGCCCTCTGAGTGATCTCCCTGTGCAAAAGTTGTCCTTCTGATCTCCCGTGGTTGATTGTTCTAAGGAGTGTACCTACCTGGTGTAATTGTTCACATTGTAGGCCTATTGTTTGGCTGGAAGGCATGGGAGTGAGCTCAGTTCCAGGCCCGAAGGGTAACTAGGGGCTATAGTCCCTCAGGTTACACTAGTCTCTATCAGACCAGTAAGCCTGGTCCCTTTTTTCTTTTTTTTATGATTTTGAGTTTTGTTCCACCTTTTTTTCCCACTCTATCCAGGATCTCCTCTTTTGATCCTTTACTGAGTGGTTGGCAGTGGTAGATGAGTAGCATCTAGTTCTCATATGGTCTCAGGGTCACGTAGGCTGAGGTTCACATGGTCCACTAGCTCCTTGGACTAATTGTTTCCATGTGTCTTTGATTTTCCTCACTCTTTTTTGCTCTGGACAAGGGGAGACCAATAGTTGCATATTAGATGGCCGGTCACACGCTTTTAAGACCTCAGTCTGTTGCTATTCATCAAAGTAGGATTTAGAACAATGTTTTCGTGTACTATGTTGTGCCAATTGAACTTGATGTCTCCCGTGACCGTGGTGCTGAGCCCATAGGCTCAGCGACTCACTCTCTCAAGGTGTTCTGCTTTGGCTAAGAAGTTATCATAACTTAACCCTCTGTTAGCTCTATTATATATATGGACATTCTTATAGCAATACAAATATGTATGTAGAAATATTGTCTGCCAAACTTATATATGGCCATGGCTATATTCCCTTTGCCTAGCCATACCTGATCATCTTCCCTGTCTACCTATGTATCCACCTATAGATTAATGTTTGTTATTACTGATAACACAGTATCACGCATGTGGAAGCATTTACCTTTGTGGTTAGTACCTCTTGTGCACCTCTCCGTGTCTTCCTTTTCCTTAGCATTATTGTGCTGGTCACTTGCTTTAGGTATATTGTCTTTCCCTTCACCCAAATCAATACTTGTTTCTTACTTATCTAGCAATTTTCCCTTCCCTCTTCTCTCACCCCTGGTAACCAACAAAGAAAGTTTCCTTCCATGTGTAAAGTTTTCCTTGACTTTTTACAATAGTAAAAATATAACACAATATTTGTCCTTCTGTGACTGACTTATTCCACTCAACATAATGTCCTCCAAGTTCATCCACTTTATGAGGTATTTTGTGGATTCTTCATTGTTCTTTAGTGTTGCATCGTATTCTGTTGTGTATATGTACCACAGTTTGTTTATCCACTGATGGGCACTTAGGTTATTTCCATCTCTTTGCTATTGTGAATAGTACTGCAATGAACATAACCAAAAAACAAACAAACAAACAAAAAACAAACTTACTGCCATCGAGTCAATTCCAACTCATAGCAATCCCTCCTTGGGTTTCTGAGGTGGTATCTCTATGGAAATAGATTGTCCAGTCTTCCTTCTAAGGAGTGGCCAATGGGTTTGAACTGCCAGCTTTCTGGTTAGTAGTCAGATGGCCTAGACACTATGCCACCAGAGCTCCTGTAATGAACATAGGTGTGCATATATCTATTCAAGTCCCAGCTTTAATTTCTTTTAGATATATACCTAGTAGTGGGATTGCTGGATCAGACGGTATTTCTATTTCCAACTTTTTAAGAAAGCACCATACTGTTTTCCACAGTGGTTGTAAAATTTTACAGTCTCACCAGCAGTGTATGAGAGTCCTTACCTCTCCATACCCTTGCTTGAATTTGTTATTTTCTGTCTTGTTGAACTTTGCTATTATTGCTGGGGTGAGATGATATCTCATTGTTATTTGATTTGTATCTCTCTAATGGCTAATGGGGGAGCTCTGGTAGTGTAGTGCCTAAGGCATTTGACTGCTAACTAGAAGGCTGGTGGTTCAAACCCACCAGCCACTTCTCGGAAGGAAGGTTTGGCAATCTACTTCATAAGTGATACCGCCCCGGAAACCCAAGGAGGGGTCACCATTAGTCAGATCCTACTCGACAACAGTGAGAATGGCTAATGGAGCTCTACTAGTGCAGTGCCTAAGGCATTTGACTGCTAACCAGAAAGTTGGCGGTTCAAACCCACCAGACACTCCACGGAATGAAGACTGGGCAATCTACTTTGTGAAAATTTACCACCTTGGAAATCCAAAGGGGGTCGTTATGAGTCAGCATCGACTTGATGGCAGTGAGTTTTAGTTTTTGGTTTTGGAATGGCTAATGGTTGTGAACACTTCTTCATGTGTTTGTTGGCTGCCTGAATATTTTCTTTGGTAAAGTGTCCGTTCATGTTTTCTGCCCATTTTTCAATTAGAAGTCTTGTCTTTTTGATGTTGAGGTGTTGGAGTTTTCTATACATTTAAGAGATAAATCCCTTGTCAGATGTACTGTTGCCAAATATTTTTTTCCCAATCTGTAAGTTCTCTTTTTACTCTTTTGGAGAAGTCTTTTGATGCACATAGAATTTAATTTTTGGAGGCCCTAGTCATCTAGTTTATCTTCTGCTGTTTGTGCATTTTGAGTTATGCTTGATTGTCTATTTATGCCATAAATTAGGGCCCCTAAGTTTGCCCCTATTTTTTGTTTGATGAGCTTTATGGTTTTAGTTTCACAGTTAAGTTCTTTGATCCATCTGGAGTTAGTTTTTGTGTATGGTGTGAGGAATAGATCTTGTTTTATTTTTCTGCAAATGGATATTGAGTATTGCCAGCATAATTGATTAAAGAGACTTTCTCTTCCCTATTGAATGGATTTCAGCCCTTTGTCAAAGATCAATTGGTCATAGGTGGATGGATCTATTTCTGGGTTCTTAGTTCCTTTCCACTGGTCTGTGTGTCTGTCATGGTACCAATATCAGAGTGTTTTGACCACTGTGGCTGCATGGTAGGTTTTGAATTTGGGGAGTGTGAGACCTCCTACTTTGTTCTTCTTCTTCAGTAGTGAAAAGCAATAAATGAAAGGTAAAAAAAGGACACACACACAAAAAAAGACAAAAGAAGCATAAAGAGAAAAAAAGGGTAAATATCTGTGGCGGGGGTGAATAAGAGAAGAGAGCAAGAGAAAAAGAATAATAAAGAAAAATTAAAAAAGTGCAAAAAGAAAAGAACAAGAAGGAAAAAAATAAAAAAGAAAGCAATCAAGAAAATGGGGGAAAAAAAAACAAGAACCAGGGAAAGAAAAGAGAAAAAAATAAAAACAAAGAAAGAAAGGAGGAAGGAAAAAGAATAATTTTAAAACAAAACAAACAAACAAAAACAAAACTGGGGGGTAGGTGGGCAGGACACCTGGCTGTTTCTGCTGGCAAGCAGGCAATGGTGAAAAGGGCACCTGGTCTTGGTTCTATTTCCTGCTTACCCAGAAGGGAACTGGAGGCAGGGTGCCTGATCTCAGATGAGTTCCTTCCAACCAAGAAGATATCTGGGGTAGGGCACTTAGACCTGCAAAAAGGTCCTGCTGGCCCAAATGTGCCTGGTTCCAGCAAGAATTCCTGCTTGCTTAAAATGTGGCTGGGGACAGGGTATCTGGTCTCAGAAAAAGTTCCTGCTGTTCCAAACGGCAGCTGGGCACAGGGCCCCTACTCCCAGAAATAGTTCCTGCCATCCCAAAAGGGGGCTTGGTGTAGGACCTCTGGTCCCAGCAAAAGTTCTTACCAGCCCAAAATGCTGCTGGGGGCAGGGCAACTGATCTCAGAACCAGTTGATAGCTACCCAGAAGGCAACTGGAGGCAGGGCACCTGATCTCAGATGAGTTCCTGCTGGTCCAAAAGGTGTCTGGAGGGAGGGCTTCTGGATGCAGAAGAAGTTCCTGCTGGTCCAAAAGATTATTGGGACCAAGACACCTAGTTCCAGAAGGAGTTCCAACTGGCTCGAAAGGCAGCTGTGGGCAGAGCATCTAGTCCTAGACAAAATTCCTGCTGTCTCGAAAGGTAATTGGGCTCAGGGTCCAATTCCCAGAAAAAAGTTCCTACCATCCCAAAAGGCAGCTGGTGTAGTGTACCTGGTCTCAGAAAAAGTTCCACCTGGCCCAAAATGTGGCAGGGAGCAGGGTGTCTAGTGCTGGAACAAGTTCCTGCTCAGACTGGGATGGAATTCCTGTTGGTCCAGAAGGTAGATTGGGGTGGGTGATGGCCACCCCTCCATTCACCAAAAAGGAATGAGGTACAAGGGGAACAATGGGAATATTGCACCTCTCTGGTCATCAGCCACCAGTGCAGTTGCCCATGCAATCCTCAGCAAGTGGAGCTAATTTTTTATTGTTGCCTGGATCAGAAGGCTGCTTGCAAATATTCAAAATAACCATGCCATTGGGCCAGCTGACAGTCCACAGCTCCATTTGTCTACTTATTTGTTGTTTTCATTCAGGCTCTTCTACTAATTGGTATTCAATCCACTTCATTATCTTTCCCTTTGAAGTTCAGGGTTCCAGGATTATCTTCTGTATCTGTTTCAATTGGTTTCTTTTTTCTTTGTTGTAGAGGATCTGTGTACCTTGCCTGCTTATTCTGCCATCTTGCCAGAAGTCTCTCATTTTTTATTTTTTTTCTGGTGAATGCCTATGCATCCTATAAATCAAGGCTAAAGTGATCTCCCCTCTAGGAAGATCTCCCTAACTCTACTAGACAAAATTAATTGGCCTTCCTCCATTCTACTATATCAGTAGGGGTTCTTTTGATTCCAAGTAACAGAGAAAAATAAATTCAAATTGGCTCAAACAATAAAGAGATTTTTAAGTCTTAGATTTAGAAGTAATGTGAGCTTCAGGCATCATTTAATCAGGACTCAGGCTCTGTTTCTCTGCAGTTCTTTAGACTGTATCCTCCTCTGATGTATTGGCTTTGCCTTCAGGTTGGTGTCTTCCAGGGAAGCAAATGGCTGCCACAGCAATGGAGACTACATTCATTTTTTCTAATGTAAAGGAGAAAGAGAGAATGTGCATAGTATATATTTCTCCAATTATTTAGGACTTCTATGATTCTTCTCAGCAATGTTTATAGTTTTCAATGTACAGATCTTGTATGTTTTGCCAGATCTGTCCCTAAGCATTTCTTATTTTTGATGCTACCGTAATTAACATTGTATACTTTAATTTTTGATAATACATTGCTAATAGTAGAAATACAATTGTTTTTTGTGTAATGACCTTTGCTTGCATAATTTAGAAGGATCAGCACCAGAGTGGTCCCTATGAGGTGTAGGTTAAAGATGCCCCAAATGTCCAACTTTTCCAAACTGCCGCACCACTCCATCATCTCTAACATTAACTCCTCCTACTTCTCTCCTCTGTACTCTCCCTCCCATCTTGTTGTTGTTATGTGCCGTCGAGTCAGACCCAACCTGTAGCGACCCCTCCTTGGGTTTCTGAGGCGGTATCACTACGGAAGTAGATTGCTTAACCTTCCTTCTGAGGAGTGGCTGGTGGGTTTGAACTGCCAGCCTTCTGGTTAGCAGTCAAGTGCCTTAGGCACTCCGCTACCAGAGCTCCTCCCATCTTAGGGTTCTGTATTTCAGTGTAACATCTCAAACTGCCAAGAAAATAGCTCATGTGATTGTGGAGTCTGGCAAGTCCCAAACCTGTGGGTGAGGTGTTGGTCTGGAGGGTTCTCCTCACTCATATGGTTGCAGGGGCTTATGAAACCAAAGTGGCAGGTCTGATGACTGACTGCTGTCTCTAGTCCCAAGAACTGGGGGTGAGATGATGACGAACCAGATGCAGGATCCAGAGTAAAAGAACAATCTTTGCTAGAGCATTCACATATGGACCCTCAAGGAACTACTCTCCACCTTACACTTTCATACACCACAAACACCAAACTCTCTGTGGTCCCTCACATTCACCACACCATTATCCTTCAGTACTCAGATCAGGCGTTGCCTCCTTCTGAGACTTGCAAGTGATCCAAGTACCTCTCTCTGGGTCCACTGTCCACTACTCCCCTTTAGTCCTCTGTGATTCTGATTTTCTGAACACCAACAAATGCTCAATAAATATTTTCTGAACTGAACTGCACCCCTGCTGACCTCTCTCCTGAGCTCCTAGTCTGTTTGATGTGTGCACTTGGTTGTCTCACAAACGCATCAATCTGAACATGTCCAATAAGGAGTGTTTCATCATCTTGCTTTGATCTCTTCTTCTCCCTGTACTCCTTATCTTGGGAAATGGCAGCAGCAGGACAGGGATGTGGGAACTACCCTTTCCCTCTTAACCCTTATGTCCATTTTGTCACCAAGCCCTGCCTATCTGATCTCCAAATATCTCCCTGACTTCCCTCCTTTCCATTCTCACTGTCCTAGTTCAGGCCCTTATCATCTCCTTCCTGGATTAGTGCAGCAGCCTAGGAGGCTCATCTCCTCATCTCCAGCCTCAATCCTGTCCTTTTCCTTCTTCACACTGTAGCCAGATTGTACTTTTTGAGAAGGTCACTCCATCGCTCAAATCCTTTAATGCTCTAGTCCCTTATCAAGTTCTTTTCTTGGTTATAAGACTCTTCCAGTCTGGCTCCTACTTAATTCTTCAACCACATCTCTTATCATGCACTCTCATGCATGTGAACTCCGACCATATGGGATTATTTGCAATTCTCAAAGCTTTCTCTTTCTGCCTTCACATGGTATTCTCTCCTGCCTTAATGTGACTCTCCTCACTTCTCCCCATGGTTGGCTCATGGATCCTCATCCTTCAGGGTCCAGCTCAGGCTTTACTGCCCTAGGAAACTCCCCATCCCATCTGTTTTCCTGGGTTGAGCTGGTGCCTTCTCTGCCCTCCACTGTCAGGAGTGCTGCCATTTAACAATGTTTCCTACCACCTTCTGTGCTGTTTATGAAGTGAAGTGGACAGGAGGCAGGAGGCGTGTGGCAAGGCTGGCTCACAGGCTTGGGGGTGGGGAGGTGGTGACGAGGTTCCATCTGAAGCTGGGGCCCTGGAATGAGGGGCTTTGAGGAAATACATCAAGAGTCTGTTTGGGACATAAGGGTCTTATCCTTCAGAACTTCTGTTTTAGTGGGAGTCGGGCATGGGGCTAGGACACTAAATGCATGGTATTTGATTATGACTGAGACAGCCCAGGAAAGAAAAGTTGTTATGAACTGTCATTGAGAAAGTCACCATGCATAACAGAATGACATGCTTCTGGCTCCTGTGGGGCTTCATCCCCACAAACGGTTGCACACTGGGCAGTTGTGATCCATCGGGTTTTCACTGGCTGATTTGCAGAAGGAGATCACCAGGACTTTTTTCCTAGTCCGTCTTACTCTGGAAGTTCTACTGAAACCGGTTCAGCATCAGAGCAACACGAGAGCCTCCACTGACAGAAACAGGTGGTGGCTGCCCCTGAGGTGCATTGCCTGGGAATCGAACCTGCGTCTCTTGAGTGGAAGGCAAGAAAAATCCTACCACTGAACTCCCACTGCCCCCATTGGAAAGAAAATTACTTTCTTTAATGTTAATGGGAGTAATAGCAGAGAACCTGTCTTAGCCTGAGGAGTTGGGGAGGGCTTTCCTGAGGAAGTGACGGTCATGTGGGGACTCTTGGGGTGAGGAGGGTTTGGTGGCCAGGTAAAGAAGATGGTGAGGAAGGGTACTGGTGAATATTCCAGGCAGAGGGACGCCTTATGGGAAGACTTGGCTCTTTGAGGAAGTGGAGGAAGTGGTGTAGCTGGAGTGTGGAGGCAGGTGAGGAGTGGTAGGATGAGGATGCAGAGCGGAGGATGGGGTCAGCCCCTGGAGGACTGTGGAGAGCACTAAGAAGGACTTTGGGTTTTATCCTGAGAGTTCTGGGAAGCCATTATGGGGTTTTAAGCAGAAGAGTGATATGATCAGACTTGCATTTTTGAAAGATTTCTCTGCTGCCCTGTGAAGGATGCCTTTGAGGGCTGCAGTGGTAGCTGTGGGACTAGTCAGGAGGTGTGAGAGCAGTGATTTGGACTCAGGGGTGGACAGAGACGAGGTGCTGTTGAGAGCTGTTTATGAGGAGAAGTGCACAGGAGGCAGGGGGAGTGTGTCAAAGCTGGTTCCCAGGCTTGAGGGTGGGGAGGTGGGGATAAGGTTCTGCCTGAGGTTGGGGCCCTGGATGAGGGGCTTTGGGAAAATACATCAAGAGTCTGTTTGGGCCATAAGGGTGAGCTCCTCAAGGGTGGACACATATCTTATTCATTTCTAATTCCCTGATGTCTTGCCCTGCAGGGGCTCATGAAGTGTTTGGCCAGGACTGGACAAGTATTTTCTGGCATTCCTGATTTGGTTTGTTGGTTGAGTGGCTAGCACACAAGTGCTGATGACACAGGGAAAGCCTCTGCTATTTTGTCTCTAACCTGGTGGGGTTGTCTGCCCAAACAGAAGGTTACCCTAGATGAGGGCACAGAGGCACATATGGGTAGTAAGTGGGTGTGTGTGTGGGTGGATATGAGAAAGAAAGAGGGAGATTGGGAACTGGGGGGAGTTATACTTAGCATTTGGAGTCCCTGGGTAGTGTAAATGGTTAATACACTCAGCTGCTACAGAAGATTGGAAACTCAAGTCCACCCAAAGACACCTCAGAAGAAAGGCCTGGAGATCTACTTCTGAAAAATAGCTATTAAAAACTCTACAGAGCACAGCTCCACTCTGACTACATGGGGTCGCCATGAACTGGCCCTTAGCATCTCATCACCATTCATTAACATTTACCGCTCAGCTGGGGGGTATCCTTCCAATCACGCAGCCTTCATTCATTCACCTGCCATGTGCCAGGCTCCACGTGGGGCTCCAGGTGTTTCAAAGTCCATGTGCATCCAGGCACCAGTGCTGCCACCATCATCAGAGCCACCTTTAGTGTCAGCTAGTGGGCTCCAGAGCACATTGTCTTTCTTTCCACCTAAGTTGGCTGGGAAGTAGCCCTTCCAGAGTCCATGGAGGATGCTGGTATTGGAAATTTCCCAACCACACATAACTACTTGCTGCGAGTTCAGAGCAGTGATGTTTATACTACTCAGCAACTGATAACCACCTAAATGCACAAGAATAGTGAACGGCTAAGCAAACCTTAAGGATCCCAGGGTGGCACAATCAATTAAGTGCTCAATGACTAATTGAAAGGTTGGTGATTTGAACCCACCTGCACGTGCCTTGGAAGAAAGGCCTGGCAATCTGCTTCTGAAAGGTCACAGACTTGAAAATCCTGTGGAGCAGTTCTACTCTGCACACATGTGGTCACCATAAGTCAGAATCAACTTCAAAGCAACTAGTTTGGCTTTTAATTTAAGCAAGCTATAGACATGGGATAGGAGAGCATGAAATTGTCTAATAAAAATGTCAAGTATGTGGGATCATGTTGATGTGTTAATGAAATGAGATTTAATGTAACTATGAGATTGCATTTAATGAAATAAGCAGAACATAAAATATCAGGTACACACTAATTAAACCAAACCAAATGCACTGTTGTCGAGTTGGACCCAACTCATAGTGACCCCTCCTTGGGTTTCCGAGGTGGTATTACTACGGAAGTAGATTGCACAACCTTCCTTCTGAGGAGTGGCTGATGGGTTTGAACCACCAGCCTTCTGGTTAGCAGTCAAGTGCCTTAGGCACTAGGCTACCAGAACACTAATTATAGCACTCTGAAACCTATATATACATGCTTTAATCTTAATTGTGTAAGGAAAATACAGTGCAGAGCAAAAGATTGAAATATGTCAAATATTAACAATACCTACTTTGGGTAAGAATCCCTGGGTGGTACAAATGGTTAAGCTGCTAACCTAAAGCTTTCTGGTTTGAACCACCAGAGGGTCCTTGGAAGACAGACCTGGTGACCTGCTTCTGAGAGCCATGGACGCCATGAACACCCCATGGAACAGTTCTACCCTGCACACATGGATTACCATGAGTCCTAATTGACTTGATGGCAACTGTTTTGTTTTTTAGTTTAGAGGAAAGGATGATGGATGATTTTTCTCCTTCTTTTTAGTTTTCTGTTTTTTCCAAACTTTTTATAATGTTGTTGTTGTTGGTGTTATGAGCCGTCGAGTTGGACCCGACCCATAGTGATCCCTCCTTGGGTTTCTGAGGCAGTATCACTACGGAAGTAGATTGCCCAACCTTCCTTCCGAGGAGTGGCTGGTGGGTTTGAACCGCCAGCCTTCTGAGCAAGTATTTATTGTGAAAATTTAGAAAAGTAAATAAAGCAGAAAATCCTCCTATGTTCACACTTCAGCATAGGTCAGAAGTATTTCCAGGGATGTAAACAAAGCTTAGGAGCTCGGGTGGTGCAGTGGTTAAGGCATTCAGCTACCAACCAAAAGGTTGGTGGTTCATACCCACCAGCCGCTCTGCAGAAGAAAGATGAGACAGTCTACTTCTGTAAAGATTTACAGCCTTGGAAACCCTATGGAACAGTTTTATTCTATCCCATAGGGTTGCTATGAGTTGGAATTGACTTGACAGCATTGGGTTGGTTTTCTTGTAAGCAGACCTTGGTGATCACTAGATTGTGTTGTTCACATTTGTAATAGACCATGTCTTGATATTTAAGGGCTGGACTAGGTGACTACTAAATGCCCTTTTTCAGAAAAGTTCTGTGATTTAATTAAATTCCACACAAGTTGAGAAGCTCATCATCTCACATTTAAGTCAGGGAGGTGGACCATTCATCATACATTCATTCACTCATTCATTCAACAAACATTTATTGAGTCCATATTATGTTCTCAAAGAGCTCTGGTGGTGTAGTGGCTAAGGTATTTGGATGCTAACCAAAAGCTCAGTGGTTTGAACCCACCAGCTGCTCCATGGAAGAAAGATGAGGCAGCCTGCTTCCATAAAGATTTACAGCTTCGGAAACACAATGGGGGGGGGGGTTGCTGAGTTGGAATCCACTGAACGGTAGTGAGTTTGGTTTTTTGATTATGTTCTCAGGAAGGAGCTCTGGTAGTGCAGTGATTAAGATATTTGGCTGCTAACCAAAAGGTCCATGGTTTGTACCCACCAGCTGCTCCATGGGAAAAAGAAGAGGCAGTCTGCTTCCATAAAGATTTACAGGCTTGGAAACCCTATGGGGTCACTATGAGCTGTAATTGACTTGATGACAGTGAGTTTGATCTTGGATTATGTTCTCAGGAGTCTCTGGGTGGCACAAATGGTTAAGCACTCAACTACTAGAAAAGGTGGGTGGTTTAAACTCACCCAGAGGTGCCTTGGAAGACAAGCCTCGCAACCTGCTTCTGAAAGATCACAGCCTTGAAAATTCTATGGAGCAATTCTACTCTGCACACATGGGGTCTCTATGAGTCAGAATCAACTTGATGGCAACATTTTGTTCTCAGGGTTCTCCCAGGTGCTGGGGAGCATAAACACATAATTACAATGCAATTTAAGAAGTGCTTCAGTAGAAGTCCCTACAAAGTATTAGGGACAAATAGCAGAGGGAACAGCTAACGCTTTTGAGGCTGTGGGGATCAGGGATGGCCTCATAAAGGAGGGGTCATTTGAACAGGGCCTTGAAGGATGAGTAAGAGTTTTCTGGGCAGCAAACAGAGGGAAACAGATACTATGCATTCTGGGAATTATTTTTAGAGATGCCTACGTGTACTATGAGGGAAAATGAACAAGTGGGTTGTTTATAGACTGTTGTCCTCATCCCAGCCACGGAAATCAGCATACGGAGTGAGTTCAGAGGTCTTCACTCACAACAACAGAATAACCCTTTTGAGTCCCGGTTGTTTCTTACCCTACATTTAACTACAAAGTCATGTGTGTTCAAGGCCTCTTTGAATAATGACCCCTCAACCCATCAGTGTCTCCATATCCAGGAACTGGAAACATCTGGATCCTGCTGGGCTGGAAAAACAGTGTGTGACCCTTAGATTTCTATCTTCATGCAGAAAGCAAGGACGGCTTCCTGAAGGTGACCTAAGGATAGGAAATTCCAACTAGTAAATACTACAATTGACGAGAAACCTTGAAAAAGTGATTGTTGGAAATCTTTCCCCTGTCTAGTTTGGTTGTTCTTCTTCCCTCTTCTCATTCATGGTCTCTCTCCTTTTCTCCTTTCTCTCTCCCTCTTTGTCACAGCTGTCTGTCTCCCTTCTCTTCTCTCTCTCTCTCTCTCTCTCTATTCTCTTTCACTCTGTCTCCTTCCATCTCTGAGTATTTCTCTGTCTCTGCTTGCTTTGCCTGCCTTTCTCTCTGTCTCTTTATTATCTTTCTATCTCTGTCTGTCTGTCTGGGGACACCCCCTTCTGAAGCAGACTCTGAGACTTAGGTTTTATCCATTTAAAGGAGCCCAGCTGGCTTTTGAGGGTGTATGGAGAGGGTAGAGTTGGGGGATGCTCTGAACTTGATTGTCTTCTCTCCACAAGCATTTCTTTTTTAAGGAGTCTGGATTTATAGCATTAAAATATAAAGCACTCTTTCATGCTGGCTCTCATATATCCCCACTTGAGCTGAAACATTTCCAGGCAGATAATCATCAGGTTTTCCTACAGGAAATTAAAGACCTCAGCACTGTGTAGCCGTGCTCCCATCACCTGCGTTGCCCGCTAAGTTTCATGAAAGGCTTTGCCTCGTTGGTATGTGACAGAACAAATCTTTAATAAGATTTCTTTCTAAATCTCTCTAATGAAGTTGGTCATATGTGTCTTCTAGATAAGCTCACAATAAAGCCAGCACTTCTCAATTTTGGTGCAAGCTGGTGCGTCACCTCTTCTTATCTGAGCTGCAAGGATACTGAGCTGGCCCATGTCCTCAGGGTCCACTCTGGGGACCTGCCCCAGAGGTTGAGAACCATTATCACCAGGTGCATTTGGACCTCTGGCTGATTGGCAGAGGCAGTATTCCACTGCTCAGAAGTTAATAACAAACCTCACTTCTTCCTTGAACTCCCACTTTGTCCACACTTTTCTGGTCAGCATCTGCTTCACAGGAGGTCAGACCCCAGTCCAGTAAATAAGCTAATTCCACCTTCGCGTATCAGTGATTAGTCGAGGGCTGAGCACATCACTCATTTCTGGCCAATGAGATGTGAAAGAAAGCCTGGGGGCTTCTGGGACAGTTTTCCTCATTATCAAAAAAGAGATTCAAGATAAGGGTGCATCTCTTTTTCATTTCTGGACTTTGAAAGCGAATGAAGGGATGTCAGGAGGTGCTGCAGCCATCTTGTGATCACAAGGGAAAGGCCAACATGCTGAGAATGGCAGAGCAGAAAGGTGAAAAACACCTTGTTTATGGCAACATTGTGCCACCAAATTAATGACCCTTGGAACAGTCCTGCCTTTGGAATTTGTAGTGCCCAGAATAAATGTCTTTGTTTTTAAATTCTTTTGAATTGAGTTTCCTTTACTGACAATGGAAAGCATCTTACCAGACACAGACATTGGGTCCAAGAAGGGCCCAATGTGTTTTGTAAGGGAGGTTTGAATTCACTAAGGGAGAAGTAGAGTGGGGAAATGAGAGCCTTGGAACAAGATAACTCCAGGTTGGAACCCCAGCTTTGTAGTCACCCTGTAACAACATGGGCCAGTCACTAAACCTCTCTGAGCTCATGTCTCCTTGGCTTAAAATGAGTATTGGGTACCACGCAGATGGTCAATAATTGTCAGTTCTCTTTCCTTAGATTTGTTTATCTTCCGGCTATTTTTAAAGGGACCAAGACATGCCAGGCACCGAGAGCTATTTAATGACATTTCAGTACAGGGGGAAATTTTGTGCAGAGACTCTTCTGAGTCCTTTACCCATAGTTTATCCAAGTGCAAACCATATCTCTAATGCCAGAACAGTGTTGAGGGAGAGGCAAATGCACCCAGTTCTCAATTCTCCATGGTGATGAGGGACGTGGATAATTGAAAACAGCAGATAATCCCCGAACCTGCTTTGAGTCACTGACTTTCACTGCCTCCCCCACCATCATTTTCCTGGTGCAGCTGACAAACTGCCACATGGCTGCATGTTTCTTCTCTTCTCTCTTCTGGAGCCTTTCTTGGCAGAGCTATTCACCCACTTTAGCACGGCCAAGGCCAGGGCATGTTGGAGAAGCAAGGGGTCTGAGCACTACCTCCCCAGAATTGCCTGGTAGCTGCATGACTGAAGTTGGCCTTGGATTTGACCTCTGTCCACCCTTTGGTAGTTTGACTTTGGTTTCTCTAAGCCATTTAGCAGGTCAAAGATGAGGGTCTGGGAACCCTGAGTGAAAGAGAGCAAGAGTTACTGGGTTCCTCCCCTCAGACAGGCCGTGCCCAGGCCTGCTGGGCACAACTAACCTCATGTGTGCACAGAGCTCCTTCCCATACACCACACATTCCTTGGTAGGGAGGGTGTCTCCCCTCTTCTGAAAATGGCATGAATCAAAAGTAATTGTAATCATTGGATTGATAATCTTGATCCAGATAATTGAGATCCTCCTTGTTTACCAAAGGGAGCTCTGGTGGCACTGTGGTTAAAGCATTGGGCTGCTAACCAAAAGGTCAGTGATTTGACCCTACCAGCCACTTCATGGGAAAAAGCTGTGGCAATCTCCTTCTGTAAAGATTTACAACCTTGGAAACCCTATGGGGCAGTTCTACTCTGTGTATAGAGTTGCCGTGAGTTGGAACCGACTCAATGGTTTGGTTTGTTTACCAAATCCCCCTTTTGAAACACCTTCACACTGAAAAAAAAAAAACCCAAACTCACTGCCATCGAGTTGGATCGATCATAGTGACCCCTCCTTGGATTTCCGAGGTGGTATCACTATGGAAGTAGATTGCCCAGCCTTCCTTCTGAGGAGTGGCTGGTGGGTTTGAACCGCCAGCCTTCTGGTTAGTAGTCAAGTGCCTTAGGCACTACACCACCAGAGCTCCCACCTTCACGCTAGAGGGATGAAAAGATAGGAGAGAAGTTGAATGTTTATTGAGTACCTACTGTGTACTCCTACCACCCACTTGTCAGTCTGTTGTACAGACAGTGGCACTGGTATTTCAAATACCAGCAAGGTCACCCATAGTGGACAGGTTTCAATTGAGCTTTCAGAACTAAGACAGACTAGGAAGACAGGTCTACTTCTGAAAATTAGCCAGTGGAAACCTTATGGATCACAACAGAACACTGTCTCCCTCTCTTGCTTTGGACGCATCACCAGGGGAGAGATCAGTTGCTGAAGGAGGACATCATGTTGGTAAAGCAGAGGGCCATGAGGATGAGGGAGACCCTTGGAGAGATGGGTTGGCCCCATAACAACCATGATGGACTCGAACCTACCAGCGATTGTGAAGATGATGCAGGACCGTTTTATTCTGTTGTGCATAAAGTCACCATGATCTACCTCTCTACTGTGTGCTTAGTACTGTGCTAAGCACTTCATATCCATGCCTTCATGGGGAGACCACATCTTTCCAGTTAGTTCTTGCCTAGCCTGAAGCAGGAGATACCCCCGACTGCTTGCTTGTTTCTGGCAATCTGTTCTTCTGGAAAATTTCTGCTTTGGTATCAATACTCACAAATCAGTTTTCTCCGTCCTAGTCCTGTGGCTCAGACCTCTCAGGATCTTTTGCTATCTTGTCTTTTCTCTCTACAGCAGTTCTATTAGCCAGGATCTGTGGGTTTGAGAGCATAGCATAGCCTACAACTTCTCTGTTGGGTTGGGGGAAGTGGATAGCTTTCTTGGCCTTTGTTGGGAGATGCAGATGTGCCCCATTGAGCAGAGTCAAGGCTCACACTGCTGGAAGCAGCTATAATAAGACATTGAGAGCTGCCAGGGCAGGCTCTCACCCTCTTTTCTTTTTTTTTTCCATTCCTGGGCCTCTTGGTGGGCTTGGAAGCTTCTATAAGGGAAGCAGCAAGAAGTATGTAGGAAGCCACTGGCCTTTCTAGCCTTTGGGAGCTTACATTTACCAGTTTCTGGGGGCCACCAATAGTCTTAATCACTGGGTTTGCAGGAGAATGGCAGTGTGCTAAGAAAGAGGATTAGCACTCACCAGGCCTCCCAGGAGCTCACATGGTGGACCACAGGGAGAGCTGGAGAGGCAGTTTGTCATGAAACCAGCCCTGGGAACACAATTTCGGAAACAATCATAGGAGGCAAGGTTTCCTAAATGGTAGGAAAAGCTCCCCAGTTAGAATAATGGCTTATTTTTGGCACAATTCTTTCTGAGGTGTATAGCCTCATCCATTCCCATTCTGAGGCGTGATTTCAAATGCTAGATGGGAAAATAGCCAAGATGAGTGTTCTGGGCCTTCAGAGTGTGAAATTCCATTATTTAATTTTGACCAGATCCCCAGGCCTCTCTGGAGCCCAGTTCCTCATCCTTAAAATGGGGATGATAATGACCATCTCACCTGAGAACCCCCACAGGAGTTAATGAACAGCACTTGGTTGGTCTCAAAAAGTGTTTATTGAATCTGATTCCAAGCTATTGACCAAACCTTGTATTGGGTCAACAGAAGAAGTGCCCTTAAGCAGGACCCACCCCACCCATATCCTCTCTCTATCCAGTGTCAGGTAGCCTGAGCTAGGTCTTCACTGGGCCTGGAAATTCAGAATAAAAATGATTCCCTTCTCTTAACCCTCAAGAGAATCAAGCTCATGGCAGGAAGAGAAGGTTGCTAAGGCAGGGTAGAGGTCACGCCTGGAAGGTTAAGATGACAGCTCACATCATCTCAAGGAGGCCAGGCTTATGTCCAGGCTGCTGCTTATAGGCACTCTTCTAAATTGAGCTTCCCTCACTTCTGGGGTGTGTGTGTGTGTGTGTGTGTGTGTGAATCCTTTTATTAGAAAAACTTCCCAGAGGCTTTGGAGCAGATTGGAGAGGCCCAGGCTGGAAATCCTAAGATGGGGATTTCTTCCCTGCAATAAATGTCTGGCTAAAAGTTAGAGTCCTTTTATATATTACAGCAGGCCCCAACATCTGAGATAAGCACTGTCTTTGAGTGCCCCTAATGGTCCAGGATGGGTAGTGGTTTGTGGTTTTCCTGAGGCACAGGTTGGAGTTCCACTCGCTGCTGAGTCAGTGGTTGGAGCGAGTCACTGCTAGTGAGTGAGCCTAGCTGACTGCCCTATGCCCACTTCTCAGGTGACTTTGTGGCCCTGTTTTCAAGGCTTAGGAGTCCCTGGGGGGTGTAACTGGTTATGTGCTCAGCTGCTAACTGAAAGGTTGGCAATTTGAGTCTGCCCAGAGACAGCTTGAAAGAAAGGCCTGGAGATCTAGTTCTGAAAGGTCACAGCCATTGAAAATCCCATGGAGCACAGTTCTACTCTGTACACATGGCATCACCATGAGTTGGAGTCAACTTGACAGTAGCTTTTCTTTCTTTCTTTTTTTTTTAAGCTTAAGCTCTGTTATTCCCATTACAGGGTTTGAAGGTAGAACAGTGCTCTGCTTCACTGCACTGAATTGTGGAAATTAAAAAATAAGAGCAGTATTGCTAAATGGAGGGATTTAGAAAAGTCTTCAGATCCCTCCCTCCATCTCTTTCCCTTTCTTTCCAGGATCTTGGTAGGGAGATGAGCTTTCCCAATACATTCACACTCTTCCTCCAGGAGCCCCCAGGGCTAATGCTTCTGGGAGCTCTGTGGTTGGGGCAGAGCAAAGCTGAGCTGGTCTCCTCACTGCCATGTTCTGACCTCACCGGGCAGTAGACTTGAGTGAGATGAGCTCAGTCTCCAGATGTTCACCCTGGCCACGATGTGTGTGTTCAGTGATCTGTAGGGCCCCCAAATGCTCTCTCTTATAGGCTCATTGTGGCCCCTGGGGGCTATGGAGGGTGACACCAACTATGCTTTGATCTTAGGTTGAAAACAGAGAAAAAAGATGCTCCAGCTCGGACCTTCCTATCCACTTGGAACTGAGGCCATGGCTGTATGGAATCTTGTGGTTCGGGTGATCTGGTCTGATGCATATGTGGGCAGCTATGGGACATGAATAGAGGTGACATCATTCTGATTTTATGGTGGAGAGCTCAGTGGCAGAGAAATGCTTTGGTTTCCTCTTGGGGACAGTGCCCTGATCCTTTAGAAGGGACACTCACAGAGATGATATACTCTAGTTTGGTGGTAACCAAACCAAACAAAAAAACCAAACTCACTGCTGTTGAGTTGATCCCGACTCATAGCAACCCCTCCTTGGGTTTCTGAGGTGGTATCTCTACGGAAGTAGATTGCCCAGTCTTCCTTCCAAGGAGTGGCTGGTGGGTTTGAACCACCAGTCTTCTGGTTAGCAGTCATATGCCTTGGTCTGGTGGTAGGGACTGCATTAGCAGTGACAGTACTCTGGTCCCATGGTGGAAACCTGGTGGGGACCATGCTCTGCTCTTATGGCAGGGAAACCAGTAATGGCAACAACAATTGGCTCTCCTGGTGGGGAAATGAGGGGGCTTATATGGCAGTGGTGGATCTGGTGCTTTTGCCTACAGGGCAGCAGATTGGCTAGGAATCCAGCTCCTGGGCCTGGGGTTGTTCTCATTTATGTAAGAGAAAAAGGGCTGTCGAGGTCTTTCCTGCAGACTTGGCTTATGCACACAGCTGTGGGGCCTCTCCTCTCCCTCTGCTTTTCACTCGAGAGACACTGGCCACAGCGATGAAGTGTTTGATTGGACAGGAAGCCTGTTAAAACACCATTGCTTTTCTAATTTTGGCTAAATCGACATTGGTTTCGTCAATCTACCTACATAGGTTGAGCTTGTTGTTTCCAATTTTGGGTGATTTCCATCTTGTCACTCTCCCTTTCTCTCTTTAGCCTATCTATTGGGCTCTTCTGGCTGCCCAGTACCTCCCGTGAGGCACCCCGGCTGCCTCCGAGGCTTTGCAATTAGAGAGTCAGACTCCAGCAGGGAGGGCAGCTCCGGATTCTTCTTGAGGTGGGAGAGCCTGAGTGCAGTGTCCATAGCAACCCTCTGGCTTTCACCTTTATGGAGAAAGAAGGAAGGCGAAAGAAGGAAGGGGAGCAGGCAAGATGCCTGTGCTTCTGCATTATTTATATCAGAGTTTGGGCATTGAGGGCCTTGGTATCTGACTTGCCTGGTAAACGTGGTGTGGGGAAGACTGGGCTCTTTTCTTTATCTGAGAGCAATGCCTTGGAGTGGAGGTGGAGCTACAAACTTCTGTTGGGATGCTCATGGTTGAGACAGAGGAGAAGGAAAGGCTGTGATGGTCTGTGCTGTTGGATGTCCAATGGCAACAAAGGGATGACCCATCGGCTGAAGGAGACACATCAGGAGATCTAGGTTTGGGTCCTGGCTTTGCCTCTAATTCACCCCCATCCCTGCCAAGTTTTTGTTTTTATCTTGCTATTGTGGGTTCGGAAGGAAGGTTGGGCAATCCTACTTCCGTAATGATACTGCCTCGGAAACCCAAGGAGGGGTCGCTATGAGTCAGGTTTGACTCAACGGCACATAACAACAACAACAACAATGTGGGTTGGCCCCGAGGCATCTCTGTGGTCCCTTTCAGACCTCCCATTCAAATAGGCAAATGGGTAGCTTCTTCCTCAATGGTGGAAAAATCCAAGGAGCCTACCAAACAGGAGTTACTTTTTCAAAATGTTCACAGAGGCTAAGCCTGACACAGGATTCAGTCCCTGGCCCTCTGTGGAAGAAGGTAGAGAGTTAGGGCCAGGTCTCCTGTTCTATTTGGGATTTCCCTCCACCTTTCCCAAGGTGCAAAGGAGCTCTGGTGGTATAGTACCTAAGGCATCTGACTGCTAACTAGAAGGTTGGTGGTTGAAACCCACTGGCCACTCTGCAGAAGGAAGACTGGGCAATCTACTTCCATAAAGATTTACCACCTAGGAAACCCAAAGAAGGTCGCTATGAGTCGGAATCCATGGCAAGTGAGTTTGGTTTTGTTTTTTGGTTCCCAAGGTGCTGGGAGTGCAAAGTTGTGCACGTGTGCTACCAGCAGAGGTCGCCACACTCCTCACAAACCTGCCAGAGGTTGCTCTGCCCCAGGTGGGTGAGCCTGGCAGAAGCATTAGCTTCAATCCCAGAGACTCCAGAACCTTCCCTCTTGAGCTGCCATTTGCTGCCTGGAGTCTGAGGAAGGGGGTTGCCGGCCAGGCGCTGGGGATATGTTTGGTTACTGGCTACCACGGGAACACTGGGGGTGCAGTGGTTAAGCGTTTGGCTGCTAACTGAAAGGTCAGCGATTCGAACCCACCAGTTGCTCCATGGACAGACAGATATGTGGCAGTCTGCTTCCATAAAGATCACAGCTTTAGAAATCCTATGGAGAGTAATTTTCTTCTGTCCTATGGTAGCATAGTGGCTAAGACATTTGCCTGCTAACCAGACGGCTGGCAGTTCAAACCCACCAGCCACTCCTCAGAAGGAAGGTTGGGCAATCCTACCTCCGTAGTGATACTGCCTCGGAAACCCAAGGAGGGGTCGCCATGAGTCGGGGCCAACTCGACGGCACATAACAACAACAACAACAACATACATAGGGTCACTATGAGTTGGAGTCAACTCGATGGGTTTGGTTTGATTTTGGCTCCATAACTAAAAGGCTTGTTCATCCAGGCCACGGAATCCTTGCCGTTGCTCTCAGCATCAGAGAACATGGCTGCCCTGATTCCTCGCTTTCCCTTGGGCATCTCAGGTGCTCTGGGTTTGGGAAACTGTTCAAGGTATTTATTTATTTATTTTCCTATGAGCCTTTTAATACTGGAGCCAGGAAGATGATTTACTCAATCAATCTAAATTGAGAGCATGCTCTATGCCAGGCACCGTTTTAGGCACTGAGGATATATCAGTGAACACAAGAGACAGAAATCCTGCCCTTGTGAAGCTAAGCCTGTAGTGGAGGAGAGTGTCCTCCATCTATACTACAGCATGAGACTGGGACGTGGACATCCCTACTGCTCCAGGATGGGCAAGTGACAGGCCTTCTTCACTGACTCAGCCCCAAGCAGGGAAGCCTTTGGAACTGCCCAGAAGTCAGGCATGAGTCTCAGAATGCCAAGTCCCAGCCAAGCAGGGGTCTATGTGGGCCCTACCTCAGTCACTGGTCCTTCTACTTGCTCAGTTCACATGGGAAGCACTTTACGGTTTTCAAAATGTGTACACTTCCATCAGCCCCTCATGAGTCTGGCAGGGCATTGTGGAGAGAGAATGTTGGCACCCTGTCCCCATTGCCCATGTCTTCTTTCCAGACATGCCATATCAGCACTTTTCATTTGATCCTTGACCCCACAAATAAATAAATGTTCCCATCCGGACTGACTCATCCAGCTGGAATAGTGAGTTCCCACACCAAAGCCACGGAAAAGAGGTCAGGAGAAGTATTGACATATATACCTTAATTTTCACAAACCAATTGTGCAAGGAGGCACGAACGGGCCCCGTTTTACAGGTTGAGAGTGGTGTGACATGCTCAACCTGGTCAGAAACAGGAAAACAGCAGCTCTGAGGCTAACTCCAATGGGCTGGATTCCCAGTCTAAGGCTGTTGCCGGTGCCCTTGCTTGGCTACCCTGCTCTAAAAACTACCCAGTTCCAATCTTCTCATCATGTCCAGTACCAGCCCAGCCTTCCATGGAGTTTCAGTGACCAGAATTGGCAGTCTTCTTTTAGACTGGTCTCCATGGAACTGCTCTTTTAAAACTCTCCTTTACTCTTTTGGTCAGAGGGGTTTCCTAGAGAGCATGGGGGCAGGGGTGGAGTGCAGAACAGAGAGTCACTGTGGAAGGAGAATAATCAGGGGCATTGGTCAAATCCAGAGAGTGGCCTGTGGAGTTGGGCAGACCTGCTGGCTCAGGGCTTGGCCCCTTTTTTCCTCTGTGAACAAGAGCAAGCCAATTGCCTTCTTTGTAACTGAACTTCGTTTCTTCATCTGTAGATTGGGGACAATACGCTTAGCCCACAAGCTTGTTTGAATGATATGTGCATAGAGTAGGCCTTAAGTAAATGTGCCTAGGTAGGGGGTCAGGACTATATGCCTGCTTTACAGTGAGACTCAGATAAGGCATACGAGTTTCAGTTTCTCTCCAGCACAGCATGGTGCTGTGAGGAGATCATGCGAGGTTAAAGAAGGCTTGGCACTAATAGGTGCCTAAGAATTGTTGGTGTGTGTCCTGGAGGCAGGTGGGGTGTACCATAGTCCTACTTCACTCTTTTGGGAGGTCCCAGCTTGCTCCCATTGTAAGTTAGGGAGGCGTGGATGGGTTTTTGTTATGAGAGGACCCTGCCCTGGGATCTGAACATCCAGGGACTCAGAGAAAGGACACGTGGACAGGAGACCTGTTATCCGCAAAGTTCTGGGTCCACTGCCCAGAATGACTTAAGCCAATACAGACACTGAGGCGAAGAGTAAGAAGCACAGCTTATATTAAGTTTGTGCACAAGCTAAGACAGAGAGGGAGGTCCTTCAGATTCTGTCTGCTTTTAAGCACCCTTTAAGCTTCTTTTAGGAGCTCTGGTGGCATAATGCCTAAGGCATTTGACTGCTAACCAGAAGGCTGGAGGTTCAAACCCACCAGCCACTCTGCGGAAGGAAGATTGGGCAACTAATTGCGTAGTAACACTGTCTCGGAGACCCAAGGAGGGGTCCCTATGAGTTGGATCCGACTTGACAGCAATGATTGAGTAAGCTTCTTTTGTATGGTGGAGATTACATCATAATCATATTATAATACAATTTCATATGATTGCATGTTAAGCATGCACAGTGAGGGGTACAAAGATGGCAATCCTTAGCATGTCTCATAATATTAAATCTTCACCTGTTGTTGTTATGTGCCATCGAGTTGGACCCGATCCATAGCGACCCCTCCTTGGGTTTCCGAGGCAGTATCACTATGGAAGTAGATTGCCCAACCTTCCTTCTGAGGAGTGGCTGGTGGGTTTGAACCGTCAGCCTTCTGGTTAGCAGTCAAGTGCCTTAGGCACTACACTACCAGAGCTTTACTATGCTAATATCCCCTGTCACCTAGATTTAGGCTGCTGCTGGGTCAGCAACTGGTAATCAGTGGTGGATGACTTTTCTCTGGTATCTGCAAAACTCTTAGTTATCTGATTTTTCTTAAAAGTTACATTTCTACTCCCCTTATCTCATTGGGAGAAACTCTGAGAAGATTTTGAGGAACACTGTGCATTCTCTTGATGAGTGGAACGTTGTGCATCAGACATACCACTTACTGATCATCACTCCTGATGGACAGTGGTACAGGTAAGGAACAGGTGATGTATCCTGGGTTATAGTGCCCCACAGTCTCACTCATGCAGAAACTCACTCACTCAGTTGTTCAACAGACAATATGGGTACTGGTAAGGTGCTTTTTATTATGTGTGTGTTTTACAATTTACACCGTAAGCTCCTGCTGCCAAGGAGATTATGGTGTAAATTAAAAGCAAGGAAGAAAAGACATGTACAGAGACAACTCTAATACAAGGCAAGAGGTGAAAAATGATCCCAGAGAAATATAAATAAAATGCTAAGGGAATTCAGAATAGGGAGATGATATCAAATTTGGGGAAAGGAACAGAAGAGGGGAGGACTGGGAAGGTTTTGGAAGGAGGCAGCATTTGAGCTGCTTCCTTACATTTAAGTAGAGCTGACATGGAGCAATGGGTGGAATGAAATGGCATTCCAGGCAGGATATATGGGAAAGAGCATGAGTCTAGGAGTCAGACGGACCTAAGTTCAAGTCCACAACTCATTAGTGACCTTGAGAAAGTCTCTTAGACCTTTCTACACTTTAGTTTATGAAGGTGAGGATGGGAGGGATGGCACAGTAGAACTTCCCTGGCTCTGCCTTCCATGGTTGCCAGGAGGTGCAAATGAAGTATGTTATGTGAAAGCAGTTGAAAAACTACAAAGTGTTATGTAAACACAAGAGCTTATTTTTATTACAAGAGCATTGATTAATCCATTAACAAGGCCCCTTGATAAGAAGACAATAATGACTGAACCTGCACAGTCCAATGAGCTCTTCAGCCCAGAGCTGCTCTGACCCAACCATCCAGGGTCTGGGGAAGGGCAGGGTTGATTTTCATGGTACTGTCTATCACTGGAAGGTTAAGGATTTCCCCCAAACATTGCTAGCTTTTCTAAAAATCAACTACTATTTGTCAATGTATCTAAACTCCCTCACTCCATCCATCCATCCATCCATCCACCCAATAAACCTTTAATGAATATATTCATAGCCAGGCACCCTGCTCAGTGCTGTGGATCAGAAACAAATTAGACCCTTTACTCTGTACTCAAGGAGCTCACAGCCTAGTAGGGGAGACAGCCATAAAACCATGAATCATTATTCTTCTTAAACTATTTCCGTCAGTTCTACCTTTTAGAAGGAGGTCCAGTGGCACAGTGCCTAAGGCATTTGACTGCTAACCAGAAGGCAGGTGGTTCAAAGGCACCAGTTGCTCCATGGAAGGAAGATGGGGCAATCTACTTCCATAAAAATTTACTGCCTTGGAAACCCAATGGTGGGGGCAGGGAGTCACTGTGAGTAGGAATCAACTCAATGGCAGGGAGTTTGGTTTTGGTTTGCTATCTTTTGGGGGTAACATGTTTCACAGACCACAGATCATAGGATTTTAAAGCTGAGTGACCTCAGAAATCATCTCTTCTACTTCACTCATTTTACTGATGAGGAAATTGTGGTTATTATTTGTTGTGGAAAGTACTATTACTTCCTCTTATTCACTCCCAAATGACCTCTTTCAGGTTTCAAGTTTGGTTTCATTCAATTTAGTCTTTATTAAGTATCTACTGTAGCTCTCTGTTCAAGAGCTACATATACCTTATACAGCATGCCCTCAAGGAAGTCACAGTCTAGGGAGTGAAGAGGACACACAAAGAAATAGCAACTCAACTGCTTGATAAAGGCAGTCATAGAAGTTAGTGCAAGCTATTGAATACACAGAAGAGGGGCCCAATCTGGATTTGGGGAATTCAGGGGACACTTCCCAAAAAGCAGATCTGTGAGCCACATCTTGAAGGTCAAGGAGAAATGTGCTTGATGAAGATGCAGGGGAAGGGCATGTCAAGCAGAGGGAGCAGTGTGAGGAAAGGCATGGCGGTCTGAACGAGCATCGTTTATAGGGAGAAGTACAAGAAGTTGGGAGCTCTGGTAGGGTAGAGTCTAAGGCATTTGACGCTAACCAGAAGGCTGGCAGTTCAAACCCACCAGCCACTCCTTGGAAGGAAGATTGGGCAATCTATTGCTGGGAGATGGTGAGGAATGAGGCTGGAAAAGAAGATGGGCCAAGTGATAGCATACCTAGTGTGGAGAGCTGGTGTGACCAAAGGCCAACTCTATCTTCCTGGGTTTGATGACTATGTCCTGACAGGAGAAACTTCTACCACACTCCCTTGGCCTTCATCTTTACAGACTGAAGAGGTCTAGTTTTTCAGCCTTTCTTTTTTTAGGGCAGTATGACAACTTACTGCCCATCCTTTAAGGTCTGGCTCAAGTCCCATCACTTTGATGAAGTCTCCCTTGACTACCTTGTACCTTCAATGAACTCTATTGTCTCCACTAGACTTTGGGATCTCTATCATTGTTCTCTGTCATCCCATGCAGTGGGTTTGGTTTTGGTTTGCTACCTTTTGGGTAGCTTGTCTCTACAGTGAGGCCATAAACTCCTTGAAAGCAAGCTATATAAGTCACATAGTAGATGCTTAGTAAATACCAGTAAAACTGACTTCTATTGAGTTGAGTTTCAGGAAACATGAAAGAGCTTGAACTTTGGTGTCAGACAGACCTGGGTTTGATTCCAATTCTACCCTTTACTAGTTAGTAATAGTGGGCAAGTTTCTTAATCACTGTAATGTCTCAGTTTCCTCATCTATAAAATGGATGATGGCCCCAACTCACAGGTTCTTGTCAAGATGTGGTTGTAGGGGAAGTGTTAGGGGCTCCCCAATAGTGGGGATTTAGACACTCAGCAATGCTGCAGAGAAACCTAAGAGTGGGATGGAAAACCTGCCCTGATGGAAAACCCTATGGTTCCCAGTGGTTTCACTAACCTGTTACAAAGGACCTTGACCTGTGCCATTTCTTTGGAGCTGAGAAAATTGAGGGTCTGAGAGGTTAATCAACTGGCCCAAGGTTATATAGCAAGCAAGTGGCCAAGCTTGTGCTGGTGAGAGGGAAAGGAGAGAAAGGGCCTGGACAGTCTTTGGAGGAGGGTGAGGTGTCCATTCCATATAGAATGATATGGGATATGCGCCAATGACGTGGAGGTGAATGTTTGGTTGTCGTTGTTAGCTCCTGTCGAGTCGGCCCCCATGCACAATGGGATTGGACCATTGTGATCCTTAGGTAAATGTTTAATACTAACTCTTTGGGCCAGGCAGGAGAGGGCAGCTCTGTTTGTTGACTTCTGTGCTGTACACACTCCCACCATGGCTGATTTCAAGCTACCAACATGACATCACTGAATGTGGAGCTGGAAAGAGACATGCCCAGCCAGCTTTTATGAACCAGTACCAGCCAGCTCTAGCACACCATGAAGGGTTCAGGGCTGCCCTGTACAGTGGAGTGGGATAGTCCTCTTCATAGTGACTTGCACCTAATGCTTCTCCAAACTCATTAGGTATCTACTCTTACCATTTTATAGAGGGGGAAGCTGAGGATCAGAAGGCAGGCATCTTGCCTATGGTCACACAGCCAACATATGGTAGAGAGGCAGTCTGACCCCAGAGCCCATGCTCTGACCATAACACTGTTCTGTTCTTGTTCTTGATGGGGGCATGAGCTGCCTCAGTGGCAACAGCTGTCAACTCCAGCCCATTCCCAGATGAACCTCTTTTCCTTGGCCCTGGCATAATTTGGCTCTCCCCCAGACCATTTCTGACCCCCAACTATGATAGGAGGACATGCTCTAACAGGCCCCATTTGGACACAGTTGGCATAGTCAGGAGAACTGGAGGCAGGAAATGGGCCCAGAAAGGTCAACCATAGCGGAAGGCAGGCCCTGGAGGGGGGTGGGGGTGGCATAGAAATTTCCAGGGCTGGAGTCTTTCCCTGAAACTTGATGTTTCACTGCCTAGAAGCTGTCTCCAGCACAGAAAACCAATCCTAATGGCACATTTCAGTAACTAACAACATAGTAATGACAGTTTATTAGGAAATCATTAATTTTAAATATATGATCTGGAGCTTTGAACAAACAGGTGGCTCTGTTTTGAGATAGAAGAGTGGAAGGGAAATCAAGAAGACATAGGGAGGGGGAAGGAAGGCAGGGTATGTCGGAAGGGGTGAGATGGGTGGGTACTGGCGAGCCTGCACCATCATGGGTAAAACCCCGGGATCTGGAGATCCCAGACTTGCATCTGAGCCTCGGAGCCATGATTTACTAAACCATGCCCACAGCTGTTGAATCTATTCTGACTAATAGTGACCCTATGGGACTGAGCAGTATGCCCCATTGGGTTTCCGAGGCTGTAATCTTTACAGAAGCAGATTGCCATATCTTTCTCTCTCAGAATGGCTGGTGGGCTCCACCCACTCACCTTTTGACTAGCAGCCAAGCACTTAACCACCGCACCACCAGGGCTCCTTCCATGACTTGTAGTAACGAACACGCCATTGATAATAACAACAATCAAGGTTATTCTGCATGAATGATCATAATTTTTCAGGTTTCTAGGGTTGTGGCTTGTATTACAAGTAATACTTAGCTCTCAGTTATTGGGACTGATAGGGGCATTGAAAACATGGAGAACTGATACACAGAGGGTACTCTGGTCTCATCTGGTGTAAGCTATGCCCCTCCCTGACTTGGCCACTTGTTGCTAAACTTTCAAGAGACCTGCTTTATCGTCCAGAGCAAAGAAGAATGAAGAAAATAAAAGATTCATGGAAATAATTAGTGTTTGCGACTGGTACACCATGTGATCCTCAGCCTATATGACTATGAGACCAGAAGAACTAGATGGTGTCTGGCTACCACTGTCAGCCACTCAGAGGGGAATCTATGTAGGAGATCCTGATAGAGAGGGAGAACAATGTGGAACAAAACTCAAAATCATTTGGAAAAAAAAGAGGGGGGGGACCATGTTTGCTGGTCTGATAGCGCCTGGTGGAACCACTGAGACTATGGTCCCGAGCTGCCCTTCAGGTCTGG
>NW_006921804.1:3201520-3208993 GCF_000298275.1 Orycteropus afer afer
ATGTGCACAACTGTGCATGTGGGTGTGCCAGTGTAAAAAGCAGGAAAAAAAAAGAGAGCTGCTTTAGAAGCTCACTGTGTATATGCATATGCGTGTATGTGTGTGCATGTGCATGTGTGTGGGCCAGCATATGCACAAGCATGTATGTATGTGCACAACTGTGCATGTGGGTGTGCCAGTGTGTGCAAACCCATGTACCTATGTGCATATGGTGTGTATAAGCATATGTGCATGGGTGCTTATACATGTGTGCATATATATATGTGTGTGCATGTGTACATGGCTCTCCTATCCTTCCTTTTTCCCATCCATGGACAGAGGCCAAAGGATGATGAGGAATCAAGAGGCAGGCAGGAAGATGCTTCCTCTTAAAATCCTAAGAATGCCTGGGGAATCCCATAACACTCCCTTCCTCCTGATACTATTGCTGCTGCTGTTATAAATGGAAATGAATGCAGCTCTAGTCCTATTCCTTTGGAACTCCCTTTGCACACAGTGGGAATGTAATAAATACTTGATGATGGTTTTGAACCTGCAAAGCCAGCAGCTGTTCCCAGCTTTGACGTCCAGAGCCCTATAGAGCAAATCAGGAAGGGAACAACCATGGGGGTCTTTAGTGTCCCTGCCAGACCCTCCTGGTGACTTCCACCTGGCTGTCAGGGAAGGGTCTGGAGGCATGGTTTACTTCACACATCCTGCTTTGGGAGGCCAGTTCTTCTTTGACACCTTTCCTCTGATTCTTTCTCTCCCATAACTTGAACAACATGGAAAGCAACCTGGCAGATGACGTGGGAGCTGTGTAATCAGATTGGCCTGGGTTCAAACCTAGCAATGTTAATTACAAGCTGGGTGACATTTGGCCAGTTGCTTCTCTGTGCTTGAGTGTTTTTTTGTTTTTTGTTATTGTTTTTTTGTTTTTACAGTTTTCATCCGTAAGAGGAAAACGATGACATCATTTTCAGAGGGTTGATGTGAGGGCTAGAAATAACAGAGAGGTGCCTGCACGCACATCGCAGGTGCACAGTCACAGTAGGTGACATTATCCACCTGGTATCACCATCTTGTAGGGTCCTGCCCTGCAGCTATGACCTTTAAGTTGTTACTCAACATCTCTGAGCCTCAGTTTCCACCTTTGTAAAATGGGAACATGATGCCCACCTCCTTGGGTGTTTGGAGGATGTAATAAGATAACGTGTGGAACACCCTATTGTAGCTGCTGGCCATTAATAAATGTTTGCCTCCTTTTCTTTCTGGCCCTGCATCAGAATGCACAGCTCCCCTCCTCAGGAGGCCCTCTGCTTCCCTCCGAACCACCCTGTGAGGGCTTACATGCCTTGCCAGGTTTTGCCATACCTGTGTCAGAGGAAAGAGGGCAGCTGCCTCAGCTCCGGAGTGGAGGAGCAAAAACTACAGCTCCCAGGCCTCGCTGCGTTCTCACTGGGGCCTGGGAGTTGCGGGCGGCAGGCCCCGCCTCTGGGGCGGAGCCTATGTGGGGGGTGGAGTTAGGAGGTGGTTGGAGAGTTAAGCCAAGCCAATGAGACCAGCTGCTAATAAGTGGGCTTGGCTTACAGTATTAACAGTGGCAGGAGGAGGAGAGCAAAGCTATAGAGCCAGCGAGGAGTGAAGCTGAGCCTGCCCTCGCACGCTCCTAGAGGACCACCTCCTGAGACAGAGTTCTTTTTTCCTCTCTTCTTCTTTCTCCAAGCTCCCCTTCTGCACTCCCTCCCTGCCCAGTACAATGCATTCTTGAGTGGCAGCGTTTGGACACCAGGCAGCCCCAGAGAACCGAAGCAAGCCAGAGAGAGGACTGGAGCCAAGACACTGGTGGGGGAGCTTGGATGCCTGGCTTTCTTTGAGGACATCTTTGGAGCGAGGGTGGCTTTGGGGTGGGGGGTTTTGCTGCAGGGAATCCAGCCAGGCCCCAAGATGGACACTTCTGGGCACTTCCATGACTCGGGGGTGGGGGACCTGGATGAAGACCCCAAGTGTCCCTGTCCATCCTCTGGGGATGAGCAGCAGCAGCAGCAGCAGCAGCAACAGCCACCACCACCACCACCAGCGCCACCAGCAGCCCCCCAGCAGCCCCCAGGACCCTCGCTGCATCCTCAGCCTCCGCAGCTTCAGCAGCAGCAGCAGCAGCCATCGCATCCCCTGTCTCAACTCCAGAGCCAGCCCGTCCACCCTGGCCTGCTGCACTCCTCTCCCACCGCCTTCAGGGCCCCCCCTTCATACAACTCCACCGTCATCCTCCACCCTTCCTCCAGGCAAGGCAGCCAGCTCAATCTCAATGACCACTTGCTTGGCCACTCTCCAAGTTCCACAGCTACAAGTGGGCCTGGTGGAGGCAGCCGGCACCGTCAGGCCAGCCCCCTGGTGCACCGGCGGGACAGCAACCCCTTCACGGAGATTGCCATGAGCTCCTGCAAGTACAGCGGTGGGGTCATGAAACCCCTCAGCCGCCTCAGCGCCTCCCGGAGGAACCTCATTGAGGCCGAGCCTGAGGGCCAGCCCCTCCAGCTCTTCAGTCCCAGCAACCCCCCTGAGATCATCATCTCCTCCCGGGAGGACAACCATGCCCACCAAACCCTACTCCACCACCCCAACGCCACCCACAACCACCAGCACGCCGGCACCACCGCCAGCAGCACCACCTTCCCCAAAGCCAACAAGCGGAAAAACCAAAACATTGGCTATAAGCTGGGACACAGGAGGGCCCTGTTTGAAAAGAGAAAGCGACTGAGTGACTATGCTCTGATTTTTGGGATGTTTGGAATTGTTGTTATGGTGATAGAGACTGAGCTTTCTTGGGGTTTGTACTCAAAGGTAGGGGCTGCGGTTTCTCTTTATACCTTGAACAAAAGACATATGTAGGTAGTGAAAGAATGAGAGAGAGAGAGAAAGAGAAGGAGAGGGAGAGAATGAGAGAGAGAGAGAGAGAAAGAGAGAGAGAGGTGGTGGTGGGTAGAGGCGTTTGCTCAATTCTATTGAACACTAACTTCCCATGGTTTTCCTTCTTAATCCTGGGAGAATTCATTCCTCGCTTTCTTTAGGGGGGCATCCCCATCCACTGTGTCTAATTTGCAGACTCTGTGTTAGGGAGGATTAAAGGATCCCTTCTGAGAAATCATTTTTTTCCTCCTGGCTCACTTGTACTAAAGCATAACCCAGCAGCTTAACGCACCAATTAATTACACTCTGCCTTGATGTGTTTGCCAGTTCCTGCGACTTCCCCTCCTCTCCTCCCCTCCCTGCTCCACTCCATTTTCCTGAGGATAAAAAGAAATAAATGTCTGGGTGGGGGGTGGGGATCCCAAACCATTCCCCTTCCCTTCCTGGCTTCCCCCTCTCGCTTCCCAAGTTTCTCTTTTCCTCCTCTTCCCCGAGAGACTCCAGGCAAAATAGAACAGCACCCGTGACCCAAGTGTCTCCCCTGGGGGCATCAGGGTAAAAATACAGGCGGAAGAAATCAGCGCCCCATCCCTCAGGAAAGAGGACTCAGAATAAACCTGCTGCTGCTTCGTAAACATCCCCTGACAAAAATGGCTACAGGTGTTACCCAGGGAGAGCAGATGGGCTCCGCCTTGGCATCAGGGGGTGGGGGGAGCACCTCTCCTTCGGATGGGATGACAGGTTTGCTGGTCAGTCCCCACCAGCCTGTGCCCCTGGTTCAGCCTGGCTCCCCCTCCCACCCCAACTCCTTCTCCCCAGGATAAATAAAGATGAGTGTATGTATGTGTGTGTGCGCGTGTGTATGTGTGAGTGTGTGAGGGTGCGCTCACACGGAGAGAACGGCAGGGATCGGCTTTGGCAGGGGAGCTGGCCTGCAGCTCCAGCCCCCAGACGGAGGAGGGGGCTCCCTCCCAGAGGGGCTTGGAAAGGAGTCCTCCAAAGGATGGGGATTGAGGAAGGTGGGTGTCTGTCACTGCTCTGTGTGCCGGGAAGCCCTCCTGCTGCTGGCTGGCAGGCTGGGGTACCTGGGAATCATCGGACAAGTGGATTTCCCCCCACTCTGCCCTCACTCCCAATTTGTTGGGGTGTGTGTGTGTGTGTGTGTTTCTGCTTGTTGCTTGGATTTCTCTATTTAATTGTCATTTTGGGCCAGGGCTGGTCAGGCTGGCCAGTGGGGAGCTGGGAGGGGTTCAGCTGTTGGAGGTTTCAAATAGAGCTTGTTTCAGGCAGGGCACAGCTGTTGCGAGACTGTCACATTCCTTGTTGAAATCCAGCCGCAAAAACCTAGGAGGTGCTGATCGGATTTCCCCCATTCCCAGCCCTGTGCTCTTGGCCAGGGATGGAGACGGGTGGGGCCGACCTGTCAGATGGCCTGAACAGCCAGAGCCAAGACTTTCAGGCCAGGTCCCAGGGACCTGACCATGGTGAGGGAGCCACCCGGGCCTAGGGTAGTGCCTGGAAGCTGTCTTTGCCTAAATAGCTCAAGGATTGGAGCCCCCCAGTGAGCAGGAGCGAGTGGGGTTTCCCCTGGAAATCGCAGCTCACTTAGTCATCCCCTGTAATGAGGCTCTGAGTCTGAGTTCTGCTTGCTGCCTTCTCAGAACCACCTCTCCCGCTGGGCGCTCGGGGGAGATGGGGCCACGAGACTTGTCAGGGCTGGCTGCCACTCTGGCCACAGCCTGGCTCCCTCCAGCTGTTCTGGGGATCGGGATCCCTGACTGGGGAAAACTGATGAAGGCCTGAGTGCTGAGGGGAGGGAGGCAAAGGCACCATCAGCACCTCCTCCTTCAGTGACCCATAGTCAGGGCTCTTAAGGAAAGGACTCTTCCTAGAGACAGTGGCGCTGCACGGTGTCCAGTGCAGGTTCCATGCACATTTGTCTTAAGTATGATGGGAGGGTTGCACTGGGCAGGAAAGGCCCTCTTCCCTGCCTTGAGCAGGTGCCACCCTGATGGCACTCAAGAAAATGGGACTTCCCCAGAGCTGAGGATGGTGGACTCTGGGTGAGCAAAGGGTGAGAAGTCCCAAGATGCTTGGCTTCATCCATTTCTGAATTGCTGATCCTCTGACTGATAGCAGCATGTGGGGGTCCTGTCTCAGCTGGTGAGATGACCACATCCTGTGCATTTTGGTTGTGATCAGCAGGACTCACTTAACTTATTCACCTGCCCACCCATCCCTCCATGTATTGAGTTATTTATAGAACAAGTGTATTCTGGTTGCCTTCTAGGTGCCAGGCCCTATGGATACAGGAGGGGGCAAAGTAGACATCTCCTTCCACTCTTGGGGGCTTTAAAGAATCGGAACTAAATTTGAATCCCAGCCCTGCCGCTCAGTTGTGTGATCTTTGATGAGTTGTGTAGTTTCTGTGAGCCCATTCCCCCAGCTGTGAAATGAGGATGGTAGCTCCCCTCTCTTAAGGTGGTTGTGAGAATTAACTAAGTGGACCAAAAAAACCAAACCAAACTCACTGCTGTCGAGTTGGATCTGACTCATAGCGACCCCTCCTTGGGTTTCTGAGGCGGTATCTCTCTGGAGTAGATTGCCCAACCTTCCTTCTGAGGAGTGGCTGGTGGGTTTGAACCACCAGTCTTCTGGTTAGCAGTCCAAATGGCTTAGGCACTACGCCACCAGAGCTCCCCAGTGGCACTGCAGATGAAAGGCCTAGCTGTTTCTGTAAAGACTACAACCAAGAAAACTGTATGAAGCAGTCCTACTTCGTAATACATAGGTTGCCATGAGTTGGAATTGACTCTATAGCAACAGGTTGATTTCTATTGCTATTGATGATGAGAGGAAAAGAGTGGTCCTTTCTTGTCTAACTCTGGCTCTATAAATTAGTTGAGACCTTAACAGGCTAGGAACTAAAGTTGGTTAATGGAGAGAGAAGCTGTGTCTTAGAGGGGAGAAGCTCTGAGAAGGGACTAGAGTCTGACTGGTGACCACCTTTAAGCATGGGTCTGTTGTGGGGGGAGTGGACATCCGTCCCTGGTCTCATGGAGGAAATGAACACAATTGTGGCAAGAGGGTTTGTGTTAGAATGAAGGAAGAATCACCACCTGGGAGAACTCAGAGATGTTCAGTGGGCCCTGGGGAGGTCTGGGTGGCAATTTCTTTTTTGGGAGAAATTTGTATGTCTGATTGGTTTTGCTGACCAGTCTGGAGGCAGGAGGATGGACAGGGTGACCTCAGGTACCCCCTGTCAGATTGGGTAATTCTGCACTGATGAAGACAGGTCCCAATGAAACGCCATTATAGGAAAGGGATGCACTTGTTTCCCCCCAAAGTAATTCAAGATGTACCGACCTTCTGCCTGGGCTGCTGCTTTTTGAAGTTCTCTGCTTTTCTCCACGAGGATGTGTCCTTCCTGTTTGTCTTTCTTTGGCTGGTAGTCTGTTATTGGGGAAGGTGTCCCCCTCCCTTCCCCCACAGGCCTGGCTCTCTCCAGAAGGAATGCAGCATGTCCACTGAGCATGTTCAAAGTTAATGCAAAAGGGAACCAGAGTGAGGAGGTGAAAAATCGGGGCAGAGCGATTCCAGGCTCCCACCTTCACCGGCTGTAGGCGATAACATGGGGAAAGAAGCTCAGCTGAGAGTTGTGAGGTATCAGCCCTGAGCAGGGGAGGTAGGGCTCAGTTCCCAGAGAAGTGTGAGCTGTTCATTATTCACCTGGTGCCCTGAGGCCAACTGGCAGAGGGATGCCTGAGATGGCTCTAACAGGGCTCTTGAGATACCCCTAATGTTACTGGGCTATCCCTGAATTGCATGAGTATTTTAGGTTTAGCTTATTTATTATTTTTTTCTTTTAATGGGTGGATTTATTCTCTGAGGGTTTAGGTGCCATGATAGGGCCAGGTCTAGAGTTCCTGTTGAGAAACCTTAGTCACGCTGCCTCTACCATATCACTGACAGGATTAGGACAATGAGGGTTTGAGGGGTCTTTAAGTTCTTCTTAAAGGCAAGGCAGTCTGCTTCTGTAAAGGTTTACAGCCTTGGAAACCCAATGAGGGTCATGATGAGTTGAAATCAACTTGATGGCAGTCAGTTTGTTTTTTAAGTTCTTCTTGGCATTCTTTATTTTCTTCCAGGGCTGGTTTTGGGCACACCCAGTTCATTGTTTTAGGCTGTCTGCTGGGCTCTCCTCCTCACTGGGTCTAGAGAGAGTTAGGGTAGGCTCTCCTACCCCCACCCTGCCATCCTACTGGTGGCTAAGCTGGCACCTCTGTCTGGCTGGCAAGTCACTGGTGGGTCTTGTTTCCAGGGCCTCAGGTTCTGGGCTGTGGGCCGTCTCAGGGGAGGCTGGAAAATGCTGGTACAGCAGGCGGCTCTCCTTTCCCACCATTTTTGTACAACCTCAAACCACTTCCCCACCCCCGGCCTCTCAAGTGGCCTTAGTTTCACCCCCTAGGCACAGCTGGTCCTCTGCCTTCCTCCTCCTGCCCTGCTTCTGCCAGTCCCACTGACTTCCTGCCCCTCTGCTCCTCCTGCTTGGTCTTGTTGCTGGGGCAACCGCAGGACAAGGGC
>NW_006921804.1:3209093-3290071 GCF_000298275.1 Orycteropus afer afer
CCCCCCCCCCGGTCTACTCTCAGACATGTTATAATTTCTCACCTTGTTACCTTCTTCCTCAGACCACCTTGTGGGAGGATATCCTGATGAGGCTAGCCTCTTTGCATGCCTAGGGAGCCCTGTCCCCTGGGCCTTCTCTCTACTTGCTGCCCGTCTCTCTGCTGACCTCACAGAGATCAATGAGCCCCTCCCCAGCCTCCAGCCCGAATGATTGAGTAGTGTCATTGGTCCCAGTTCTTCTTCCCCTCTGCCCTGCTCTGGTCATGGAGACAGCAGACGATCTTTAATCATGGGTCTGTTGTGTGTATGTAAGGGGGAGTGGAGTCAGTTTCTCAATCTCTTGGGGGGAAATGAACTCTATTTGTGACAAGACGGTTTTACTAGAATGGAGAGTCACCACCTGGGAGGACACAGCCTGGCCTTGGCTGATGAGTGACTTTCCGTTCTACCAAGCCCTGGAGGTGCTTTGGACTAGAGGAGTGGCTGTTGGGGAATGTCCTGCTGTTTGGAAAGAAGCTATCACGGCACCAGGGTCTGCAGTTTCAAACCTGCTGGGAAAGTAGGTATAGGACAGACTCCTATCCTGGGCCTTCCCTGTGGGCTGGCCTGAAGGACAGGGTTGCAAAGGCAGGAGACACTTTATAAAATGATTTGGCTAGAGACAGGAGCCTGGAAGGCAGCAGCCAAGGGCCCCTGGGCCTATGCTTTATCTTCACAGGTCACACTGTGTCTGGCCCAGAGGAGGGCAAGAGCAGCTCTGTGAGCCTGGACACGAGGCACTTCTCCTGCCCAGGGTGGTGGCGACTTTATTTATAACCTTTGTGGACAGTCTGCAAATGAGCCGAGTGTTTGTAACCCACAGAGTGGACAGCTAACTTCTTAATATATGCTTATCCTTTGCGTGTCATCACACTATTTATAACTGTCCTGGGGGGACGACTTCATAATACATCCGGACTTCCCTTCCCCGCAGGTGGTGTGGCCTGGGTGCTTGGGCACTGGTGTAATGGCTGGGGTATTTATCTGTGGCACAGGCTAATTAGAGAGCTGGTGGATGGCCTTGTATTTCCCTTCTTGAGCTTTCGGGAAGGGGGATTTGTGAGACCATGATCAAAAGATTTGCTTTAAAAAAATATAAGGTGAAGAATGACAAAATGAAAAGCTGTCTGAGTAACCTCTGTAGTGAAGCTGAGGCCCAGATAGAAATGTCAGAGAGCAGGAGGGCTTTTATTTTGTTGCAGCTATTTGTAAAGCACATTTGGGGGAGAAAATGAGTGTGTGTGTGTGTGTGTGAGAAAGAGAGAGAGAGAGAGAGAGTGAGAGCGAGTGAGAGAGGGATTGTGAGGGGGCAGATGTATATTGATGAAATACTGCTTTACTCAGCTCAGTGGCAGGCGGACTGGCGTGCTCATTCGTAGCTGTTTTTCTTCTCTTTCTTTCAAAACCCCAAAGGGAGAGAGAGAGAAAAAAAAAAGAAGAAAGCCACCTATTCCTTTTTAAATAATGAGAGTGGGGAATTCTAAGACCTGCTGTTCTTGGGAGTTATGGGGAGGAAAATTTTAGTGCCTTTTGTTTGGTGAAGAAAGTCCGAGGAGGCTAATGGGTTTTTAGGTGCCCCCTCCCTCCACCCTGTGGTTCTACCTCCAGGAGCTCAGTTGGAATCCTGGAAGAAGGAAAGGAGGAGGGGTGGGCTCAGTGACCATAGGGCTTCCCGTCTGTGCCCAAAGCTCCATCATCTCTGTCCACAAATGTGGCTGAATGACAGGAGAGGGGAAGGCAAAGGCCGTTTGTTAAGCGCTAGACCTGTTTTCCGCAGAGTCCTGAAGTAGGTGGTGGTCATGGCTGCCTTTTGTAGATGAAGTCACCGGGCCAAACTGACACGCCTAGTAAGTGGCCGTGCTGGGTTCACGCCCTTTCCCTTGCCTGCTGCTGCTGCTGGGTAAATTGCTTAACATTTTTAGGAGACAAACCAAGGTTTATGGGCCTGAGATCCATAATGCAATGTTGAGATGGCAGAAACTAGCAAGAGATGGGCAGAAAGGGGATTGGTGATGAGGGTGGAGGATTCCAGTGCAGATGCAAGAGGAAATAGTGTCCTGAGGGTGGTCAGGGTGAGAGTGGACCTCTGGGGACAGCCTTGGCCCAGAGTGAGATTGTAGACTGGCTCATTGTCAGCCCTTGTGATATCTCCCCACCTGCTCTTGGGACAATGCTGGAAAAGCTGCAAGGGGAATAAGTGTGGGTGTTACAAAGAGAACAAGAGTTCGTCCCTCAAAGGCTTGGGCTGGGCTAACCTCATGTACTGCGTGGGCTCCTGTCCCAGCCCCACAGCAACCCCTACCCACCATCCATGGAGAGCCAATGGGACTCCCAAACCTACATGACGCTTCCACACACAGCTCTCTTGCCTCCCTCTCTCTCCCTTGCTCTTCACTCAGTTGTCCTCCCTTCTCCTGTGGGGCAGCCCACATGGGCCCAGTATCTTATATCTTACATGATATTTACATGCCATTGTCTCTCATGATCCTTACGATGACCCTGAGAGTAATTACATCTAGCTGAGCTCCATAGATGAGAAAACTGAGCTGCAGAGGGGCTGAGTGACTTACTCCAGGTGCTAGTCTCAGGGAAGATGGTTCTAGAATGAGGGCTCAGGACTCTAGTGCAGTGCTCAATTCCTTGTTCCAAACCCCACCACAAACCTCTGTTGGGGATTTGAGTGAAGGGACCTCTAGCGACTTCTGTATATCTGGTTCTAGAATTTTCTTCTTCACCTTTGAGCCCCATTTCCCTACTTCCCTGCCTATGCCTTGCACCACACATTTTGCTTAGGTCAGTCGGTGGTATTTAATGCTGAAGAAAAGCCTGCCTCTGCTTTGAAGGGCTCCTGAAGAAATGCTTCCATGTCTTGCTTCCCGTTTGTTGTGTGACCTCTGTCAGGTCCCTTAACCTCTGTGGGCCTCTGTTTCTCTAGCTAAAAATGAGAGTTGGACTCTGTTGGTGAACTCCCTTCTTGCTTTGAGACTTTGTAATCTGATTCCATTGAACACACATTTATCATGTTCCATTGCAAAGATGAGTTACTCATCGTCCTCAGCCTCACGTTCTTGAGGGAGTGTCAGACGTGTACCCAGGCAACAGGAATCCTGGCTGCTCTGTGGTTTATGTTCTCGGTATGTTGCAAGGTGCTTGGGAGCATCGAGGAAGGAAACAGTAATTCAGGCTAGGGACGTGGGGGAGGCTTGCTGTAAGAGGGGACATCTGGGATGGTCCCTGAAGGACTAGATGGGTGAGTTGTGGGCAGGGGCCATTTTTGAGTTTGAGAACATTGGGAATGAGGATAGAGGGGGAAGAGTGTGCAGGGAATGGAGCTAGGCATGCAAGGCAGCTTGGAGTTCCTGCCACATGGTATACACAAGGGCAGGTAGGGAGGACAGAGAAAACTGGGATATTTTCTGGGGCTGAGTTTTATCCTGGGAGAATCTTATCAAGAGCAAAATGTTCATGTGAGGGGTGAGAGTACTGTGATGGGTTTAAGATTTAGTGCTTTTAATTGCCAGGGGCTGAATTCTGCCCTGAAGCCTTGATGGTCTTGTTTTTTTCTGAGATAGCCTTAATTGGCACAGGCAGCCTGGCATGGTAGTTAAGGGCTTGGCCTCTGGACCTGATGCCTGGATTCAAACCCTGGCCCAGTCACATACCAGTGGTGTGACCTTGGGAGTTTACTGACATGTCAAGAGGAAATCATAAATCCTACCTGAAGCATGGGGGCAGTGGCAGCTCAGTGGTAGAATTCTCACCTTCCATGAGGAAGACCTGGGTTTGATTCCCAGCCAATGCACAGCCACCACTCATCTGTCAGTGGAGAATTGTATGTTGCTATGGTGCTGAATAGGTTGCAGTGGAGCTTCCAGACTAAGATGGACTAGGAAGAAAGGCCTGGTGATCTGCTTCCAGAAATCAGCCAATGAAAACCCTGTGGACCAGAACAGTCTGATCCCCAACCACTCATGGGGATGACGCAGGACTGGGCAGAGCTTTGTTCAGTTGTGCACGAAGTCACCATGAGTTAGGGGCCAACTTGATGGCAGTTAACAACAAGCTACAGCATAGCACCCACTACAGAGTGTGCACTCACTGAGCTTCAGGATCTGCTAGCTGTTACTTTTTTTAGTCACTAGAAGATGCTTCTGTTAACCCACAGCCACCCTGCCATGCAGGTGGCTGCAGAGGAGATGGTGTCTTTGCTAGGACAAAGGGCTCTGGGAGAGATGAGAGCATGTGGGACGTGCTCCCTTTCTCATAAAATCAAATGCCCTCATCTTGGAGGGTCAAGCTACCCAGTCATGTTTCTGGATGGGTCACAGGGAGGGTGGGAGGATTTGTATGGTGAATGGAAGCAGGTGTTCCCAGGAGGCAGAACTGTAGTGGTGGCCTGGACTCTGAAGCCTTCCGACCCCATGGGGCCCAATTATCGCTCACTCAGAGTTGGCGATCTGTGGCCTGGGCACAGCTAATTGGGTGTGGACATGCAAATTGGACAGGTGGAGAGAGAGCAAAAATAAGCCCGTGGAGCCAGGCCAGAGGCTGAGGCCTAGAGGAAGGTCAGGGGGACACACAATGACCAGGCAGAAAGAGGATGAGGAGAGAGTGGGGCCACACAGAAAGGCCCAACCAGGAGGCCGACCTGGGACAGAACCAGGGAAGAAAAAGAAGTGCTATTTAACTGCTAACCAGAAGGGGTGGTTCAAACCCTCCAGCTATTCCTCGGAAGGAAGACTGGGCAATCTACTTTCGTAGAGATCCCACCTAGGAAACCCAAGGAGGAGTTGCTATGAGTTGAAATTGACTTGATGGCAGTGGGTTTTTTTTTTTTTTATGGTATGTTCAAGAGAACACAGCTTTTCCTTTAAGTTTTGAGACAAAGGTACTTTTCTCGAAGACCCTGGGGCCCTCTAGAGTTCAGGGGGGCTGTAGCGGTCTGTGAGTAGAGGTTCTTTCTGATCCCCTTCACCCTTCTTAGGGCACCAGGGCTGAACTAGCTGGACACTAGAGGGCACACAGAGGGGCTGGGTAGAGGTGGGAAGTTTCAGGGCAGGAGGGCTCGCCTGGCGTGGAAGCCATTCTTTTTATTTACAAGGTCTGGTTGCAAGGTAACTGGAGTTGTATTCTGAACCGAGCCTTGGTGACACTAAATGAACAACATGCAAATGATGTGTGAAATAATATGCAAATTGGCATCTGTTATTTTGAGTCAGCATGTTGGGCATCTTTCTTAAAGGACAGACATAGTGCTCAGTGTCAAAAGAACAGGAGAGCTGGCTTAAAGGATGCTCCCTTACAGGGGCTGAGCAGGCTGCGCCCACCCCTGAGAGCTCACAGGCACCAGGCCCCCAATCAATATCTATAAAGGGCAGTGGTTCGGTGTTTGGCTTCGGGTCATAGATGGAGACTCCCATAATGGTTGGGTGCCTTGCCCAGGGTCACACAGACAGGAGGGAGGAGGAGGCAGGTGATATACTGAATGGATTTGCTCTGAACTGAGAAGGCCCTGTCAGGAGGCAGGCAAGAAGAACCTGTACAGGATGCTAATTCTGGTCCAGCCCCTTATTGCTGGCTTACCTTAGGCCAGCGGGGTAAACTCTCTGAGCTTCAATTTCTGCATTTGTAAATGACCATAGTTTGGAATGGTCGAGTAAGTGGCCAGACTGGTGCTTGGCACATCTCAGGCTGCCAATAAATGGAGTTCTCCCTAGTGTTGCCTGCATTGGTACCTGTGTACATTCTTACAAAGTTCCATGAGCAGGGATTTTTTGAAAAACTTTTCTCCCTTTTAAGAAGATTCTTGATTTTGACAAATAGGAGGCTTAGCCATTTCTTTCTTTTTTGGTTTCCAGTGGGTAAGATATTGACTTGCCTATCCCTTCCCCAAGTAGCTCCCATGTGTGGGAATGCTTGGAGTAGCTGACATGATTAATGTTACCTTTTCCCCAAGGTGAGGGCTTAGGGTAGGTATGTTGTTTTGGGCCTAGCTACCTGGGATGGCATTGGTGGGATGACCCAGGGGAGGTCTTTGGGGACAGCGACAGCCTATTACCTAGCATGGCACCTTGAATGGCCAAGCTCCACAGGCCAGCCAGGTGTGCCAGCCTTACTCCAGGTGCACATCTCAGGAAAGATGGTTCTAGAATGAGACTCAGAACTTCTTCAGTACAGTACTAGTTTCCCTCTCACTCCTGTCAGGACCTCCTCCTCTCCTTGTGATGAAGGCAGGCTACCTCCTTCTTACAGATACCAGAGCCCAGAGAGGTTACGTGACTTGTCCAAAGGACTCAGCAGTATAAGTGGTAAGAAGTGCATCTGGAACCTAGGAGTTCCGAGTGTCAGTCCTTCCTCTCCTTTTCCTGTCCTGCTGCTCTGAAACTATCCTGAACTCCTGCTGTATGGCAGGCTTTCTTCTAGTTCCAGGAGTGCAAAGGGTCTGTACCCTTATGATACAAGTCATCTATAGAGATCTCCCTTCAACTAAATGTGTTGTTTTCTCTTGACTCCTTTCCTAAAAGAGTTCAGGCTTTTAACAAAGACCTAGGTTCAAATCCTGGCTGTGCACTATTTAGCTGTGTGGCCGTGCACAGCAGCTTCTTCATATGACCAGTGGGATTATCATTCCTCTTGCTGAGGGTAGATGTGAGGATTCAATGTGGGAAAAACCTGGGACTGAGGGCTCTTGGACCATGCTGGTCAATGGCAGCTTTTGCACTGGTTGTTTCTCCTGAGAGCTTAATGGTTGTGGAATCACACAAGGTCCCACAGCTGGACCTATGACTCCCAGCCTCGCCTGCTCTGAGCTGGACCTGGCATTCAGCGCTGCCAAGATGCTTTCCCTGCTTCTGGGGGAGTAATGGTGCTGAGCTGGGTGGGAGGACATTTTGGCACAAGGCACTGGGTCCATGCTGCGTGCCAGCGATGGAAAGATCCCTCAAGAGTGAAATGAAATTGATGCAAGCTGAGAGCAAGCCCAGAATGGAGGTTGAGTCATGAGGGTTTCCTCACGGTGAACGGGATCATATATAACTCTGTCCCCAGAAGCTCAGGAGAGTGCATTGCTCTCATAAAATGGAAACTAATTTCCCTTTCCATAAAAACAACTCCCAGGCCACTCTGGGTCTTATTCAGGAGTGAAAAGAGGGGACAGATGGGGAGGAGAATAAACATTTACTAAGGGCCTACTATGGGCTTTCAGAGGAGCTCTGGTGGCTCAGTGCCTAAGGCATTTGACTGCTAACCAGAAAGTTGGTGGTTCAAACCCACCAGCTACTCCGTGGGAGGAAGATGCATCAATCTACTTCCATAAAGATCTACTGCCTTGGAAACCCATTGGGGATCCTATGAGTTGGATTTGACTTGATGGCAGTAGGTTTCGTTTATGTGCTTTCGCACACCTCATCTCATTTAATCCTCATAGCAACACTGTGAGGTGGATGTAACTAGTTTACAGATGAGGTGGTTCAGTGGTAGAGTTCTTGCCTTCCGTGCAAAAGACCCAAGTTTGATTCCCGACCAGTACACCTCATGCACAGCCACTCCTTGTCTGTCAGTGAAGGCTTGTATGTTGCTATGATGCTGAATAGTCAATAAAAACCCTACGGATCACAATGGTCTTATCTGCAGCCCACCATGGGGTTGGTGCAGGACTGGGCAATATTTCATTCTGTTGTAGATGGAGTTGCCATGAGTTGGGGGCTGACTCACTGACAAATACCAACAACAAACAGCATTTTACAGATGATGGACCAGAGACTCAGAGGGATTAAGGGATTTGCCCAGGGTCTCACAGCTAGGAAGTGGTGGAGATGGGATTTGAATTCAGGGGTATCTCTCCAAAGCCTATGTTCTGTGATGCAGACATGCTTTTGCAGATCGCCTCATGCACTGGGCTCTTTTAGGCCAAAATGCTTTTCTGACTCCTCTGAAGCTCTCCATCCCCTGGCTCCCCTTATCATTTTCACTGTGCCATCCTTACTGCCCTGTCAGCCTCACCCGGAGCCTCAGTGGATGGTTCAGGCTCTGGGGTGGGGTGGAGGAAGAAACTGGAAAGGTCCCATCAGTTTTGAGAAGATAGATATTCTGCTACCCCACAGAGGTTTGTTGAACCTGCAGGAGCTGTAGGTACCTTGACAAGAAGGGCTGAGGACAATCTCCCATGGGTGCTGGAGCAGTCAGCTGAGTGGTCTACAGGCATCTACATAGCATCCCCACACAGGCTTTGGTGTCAGGTAAATTTAAGTTCATGTCCCAGCTCTGAGGCTTCCTGAGAAAATTGACCTCCATGAGCCTCAGTCCCCAGGCTATAAATGGGGATGATGATGTTTTCTGCTTCATGGGGATGTGTGTCCTGAGAGTAATTGAGACATGACACAGTGTGGGGCATAAGCCTTGGCAAGTGTTGGATGTTATAGCATTCATTTTTTTCATCATATAATTCTGAAAACTCCAAATAGACTTATTCACCAAAACTCAGAGGTCTATAATGAGTTCCCTGCCTGTGTGCCCTTCCTCAAAGGATCATCTGTTTGCCTGGCCTGGCCTGACCAGCAGGTGTCTCCCGTGGGCCCATGTGCCCTGTGCCTCTGGCCCCTACCCTGGTGTCATTGCAAACTCTTGCACCTTCTGTCCCCTCTCTTCTCTGCTGGTCTCTCTACATGTCCCATTCATCTGTTCACCACCATCTCAAACCATTCGCCATCACTACCAACCTCTGTTGCCCAAGCGTGGGTTAGTTGTCAGTAACTACTCATGAGGGGCCACCGTGTGCCAGGTGTTGTTCTCAGCTGTGGGGCTCAACACGAACAAAATACTCAGCTCACAGGCTCGTTAAATGAGTAATGACTAGTGGTCTCACTAGGGGAACGCATGGCTGCTGACCTCATTGAGTGACCTCGTTAGAGGGGATAACACCAAAATGTCTATAAAATTTTTGTGCAGCAGAAATTCATTATTTTTTATAAAAATATCCCTGTAGTTAGTTATAAGGAACTCTGGTAGCATAGTGTCTAAGGCATTTGACTGCTAACCAGAAGGCTGGTGGTTCAAACCCCCCAGCCACTTCTCAGAAGGAAGGTTGGGAAGTCTACTTCCGTAGTGACCCCACCTTGGATGCCCAAGGAGGGATTGCTATGAGTTGGGTCCGACTCGACGGCACATAACAACAACAACAACAATTAGTTATAACAACAAAAACATTTTTGTCTATGCTAATTTACTTTTTGGACCTTCTAATGCACTCTGGTCAGAGCTGTCATTATTGCCTAGTTTCAATGATGCTTCGATCACATGGCTTCATCTGTATGCACTACAAGCATGCACTATTGTTTTCATTGCTGCTTTTTTTTTTTTTTTTAACTTTGTATTGTGTGTGATTTGGGTGGAATTTTACAAAGCAGATTTGTTTTACATTCAATGGTTCGTACACATTTTGTTTTGTGACACTGGTTCATTCCCTGCAGCGTAACAGCTCTCCTCCCACTTCCTCCCTGTGGTTACCCTTTCCCTGTCCTTCTTATCTGTGCATTCCTGCTTCCCTACCTTTCTCACTGTGCAAATGCTGCCCTTCTGATCTCCCATGGTTGATTGTTCTAAGGGGTGCATCTCCTTGGTGTAGGTGTTCAGTTCATAGGCCTGTCTATTGTTTGGCTGAGAGAAGAGTCACTTGGAGCCATTATCTTGGGGGTTTCACCAGTCTCCATCAGGCCAGTAAGCTTGGTCTTTTTTATGACATTGAGTTTTGTTCCACACTTTTATCTCATGCTATCCAGGATCTCCAATTTTGATCCCTTTACGAGTAGTTGCCATTGGTAACTGGGCACCATCTAATTCTTCTGGCCTCAGGTTCATATGGGTTGAAGTTCTCATGGTCCATTATCCTTTGGACTGTTTCCACATGTCTTTGATTTTCTTCACTCTTCTTTGCTCCGGGCAAGGAAAGACCAATAATTGCATCTTAGATGGCCGCTCACAAGCTTTTAAGACCCCAGTCACTACTCACGAAGTAAGATGTCAAACAATATTGTATACCATGTTGTTCCAATTGAGCATGACGTCCCCTGTGATCATGGTCCTCAGCCCACAGGCCCAGGGACTCACTTCCTCTGGGTACATAGTTGTGGCTAAGAAGTTATCCTAACTTTGCCTTCTGTTAGGTTTAACCTGCATATGGACATTTTTATAGCTGCTGTGTTTTTATAGTCACTGATTTTGTCAAATTTTCTGGTGTTTTAGTTACTCTATTGTGGCAATTAGTATTTGCGAACCTATATCAATAACTTTTTTGAGAATGAAGTAGTAATTAAAGAAAAAGGAGAAAAAAAATCTGCTCAGTTACTAATAATGTTGTGATTTGTAATGTTGTGTAGAAAGATTTTATGAAACAATTTTGTTATTAGAATTCATATAATCTAAGAAATATTGCAGTTAGGTTACAACTATGTTGTTGTTGGGGAGCTCTGGTGATGTAGTGCCTAAGCACTTGATTGCTAACCAGAAGGCTGGTGGTTCAAACCCTCCAGCCACTCCTTGGAAGGAAGATTGGCAATCTACTTTTGTAGTGATACTGCCTCAGAAACCCAAGGAGGGGATTGTTATGAGTTGGGTCCAACTTGACGGCACATAACAACAACATGTTGTTGTTGTTAGGTGCCATTGAGTAGATTCTGACTCATAGTGACCCTGTGTACAACAGAATGAAACACTGCCTGGTCCTGCACCAGCCTCACAATTGTTGCCATGCTTGAGTCCACTGTCATAGCCACTGTGTCAATCCATCTCGTTGAGGGTCTTTCCCTTTTTCACTGACCCTCTACTTTACCAAGCATGATGTATAGACTTAAAACTATATTTATCACATAGTTTATGATTAAAGTTGATAATTAACATTACTAAGGATTCTTGTATGGTCTGGTATGGGAGGAAGTTCATGAGGGGCAGGATGTGACACAATGAATTACTGCACTGGGTGACACCAACCTTAGTGATGCCACTGATAGTGACATGTATGGTGTGAATTTGATAGGAGATGAAACAACACACATGTGGCCTGGGTTGGCTCAGAAGTCCGAGCCTGAGTCTCCCACTCTTTCTCTGCTTGTTCTACAGCTCTATTTCCCTGAAGGTTCATCTTACTTCCACATCTTTCATCTTCCCTCTCATCTGTCTTCCAGCCTGCCCTCTCTTTTTCATATATGAGCACACAGCCTGGAGTTAGGAGACCAGGCTTCGACATCAGACAGGCCTGAGTTTGAATCCTGACTCTGTCACTTACTGCTTATGTATTTTTGGGCGAGTTGGTTAAATCTCTGGTTGTGTTTCCTTGTCTGTAAATGCGGTTAATCATAGACCTATTTCTGGAGCTGTTATGAGGATTAAATGAGATACTGCTGTACACGAAGCATGTGACATGGGTATTGGCCCATGCTGAGTACTCTGTAAAGGTTAGCTGTACTTGTGAGGTGAAGGCAAAGCCCTGGACTAGGTAGGGGTCAGGATGCTTGGTTTCTAGTCCTCTGTTTTGTCATCTGGAAAATGGGAAAGTGAGTTTGAGGATGATGATACTTCCTCAACTGGCCATTTTATGGAGGGGGATCATGAGGCACATATGGAATTGGGGAGTGAAGAGGAAATAGGCTGATGTCCTGAGCGAAAAAACAAGTTGCTGTTCAGTGGGTGTGCTTTGGAAGGGCAGTTTGAGGAGCTTTTATTTTCCTATCCCCCAAGTGAAAACCTGTGAAGCCATTGTAGCTAAGTGGATTTTATCACTATCAGAAGACAGCTGAGAGATAGGCCTTCTGGCCAGCCTCCCTCCTGCTGCCTCCTCCCGGCAGGCTAGCCCTTGGCATGAGGCCTGTTTGTCTCTGAACCCTCCGAGCAGCAGGGATTTAATTACTATAATGTAGGTAGCCATGGCTTAAAGCCTTCTGGTGGAGAGGAAACAGATTTGTCTTTTCACTGGGAGAATAAAAATCGATGGAAGGGAAATGTACCTTCCCCTGACATACCAAGACTTGTGGTCACCTTTCCTGGGGACTGGGGAAAGAGGAACATTGGCAGTGGGCGACAGACTAGCTGCTGGGAGAGAGAAGAGACGTGGTGTCCAATGCGAGCACCCTTGGTATTTGCTTTTGTCTTTCATGGTATGACACAGCTAAGCTGCCTCTGTTTCCTCAATGACACTGGTCACATATGAGCCTGCCATTCAACAGCTGTGTGTCAGGCACCTGCTACGTGCTTGGCATTGCTCTTGAGAAACTTCCAGCTGAACTTCCTGGGCTCCCTAGCTCAGGTAGGAAAATAGATCTTTTTATTCATTTAACTAATAGTTATGCAACACCTGTTATGTGTCAGTATTGTTCTAGGCACCACAGATACAGAGGAAAACACCCACAACAGATGAAAATGCCTGCCCTGGAGGAACTTACATTTTAGTAGGTAAAACAAACAATAAGCTGTATAAATTAATTACATACTATGTAACCAAAAAAATCAAGCTATACCCACTACCATCAGGTTGATTCTGACTCATAGTGACCCTACAGGACAGGGTTGAATGCCAGAGCGTTTCCAAGGCTGTAATCTTTACAGAAGCAGACTGTCACATCTTTCTCCCATGGAGCAGCTGGTGGGTTTGAACTGGCACCCTTTTGGTTAGTAGCCAAGTACTTTCACCACTACGTCACTGCATCTCCTTACCTACTAAGTTAGATGGTAATAAGATGGCTATGAAGAAAAATAGAGCTGGTATGGGAGGCAGGAGTCCAGATGGGAGGGATGTAATTTTACATAAGTGGGCAGGAAAGGTCTCACTGAGAAGGTGACATATGAAGAAAGACCTGAAGGAGCTGAGGGAGGGAGCTTTTTGAAGGAAGAGGAAATAGAAATGGGAAAGGCCCTGGGTTGGGGTTATGCCAGGCTTGGTCCGGACAGTGCTATCCAATAGAAATATAACTTGAGCAGCATCTGTAATTTTATATTTCTTATATTGTTGGTAGCTGCTGTTGATTTGGCCCCAATACATAGTGACCCTATGCATAATGGAATGAAACGCTGCCCGGTCCTATGCTGTTCTCATGATCAGTTGTGGATACGACTGTTGCGATCAATAGGGTTTTCATTGGCTGATTTTTGGAAGTAGTTCAGTAAGCCTTTCTTCCATCTTAGTCTGGAAGCTCCACTGAAGCCTGTTTAGCCTCATACATAGCAACTTGCAAGCCTCCACTGATACACAAGTGGTGGGTGGGAATGAGGTACATTGGCTGGGAAATGAACCCAGGTCTCCTGTGTGGAAGGTCAGATTTCTGCCACTGAATGACCAATGCCTCAAATTTTTCTTAAACTAAAAACTCACTGCCATGGAATCAACCCCTACTCATAGCGGCCCCTCTTTGGGTTTCTGAAGCGATATCACTATGGAAGTAGATTACCCAACCAGTAAAAAAAAGATAGAAGTGAAATTAACTTCAATAATATTTTTAATTTAATCCATTATATCCAAAATATTATCATCTCAACATGCAATCAATATAAAAATTTATTCATGAGATATTTTACATTATATTTTTTCATACTAAGTCTTCAAAATCTGGTGTGCATTTTGCACTCATAGCCCATCTCAGTTCAGACAGTAAATTCTTCACTTGAAATATCTGTCTGTATTTACAGTTAAAAAAGTAGATTCACACACTCAAGTTGTTACAAAACAAAGGTTTCTGAGAACTGAATGGAGTATCAGTTTTAAAGTTTAAATTAATTACATTAAGAAATCCAGTTGCTCAGGTGTACTAGCAGCATTTCAGGAGCTCAGTGGCCACATGTGGTCAGTGTCTACTGTCTTGAATAGCACAGGTCTGGGCACAAACTGAGGAGGTCCATTGGGTGGAAGTGGTGAGTGGTGGGGAACATGTGGGGGTAGAGAGGATGAGGTCAGAGTGTAACAGGACTGACTGTGCAGGGCTCTGTAGGCCAATGTGAGGAGTTTGGCTTTTATTGTGGGTGAGATGTGGACAGATGGAGAGTTCTGAGTAAAGCAGTGACAAGAGCTGGGTTCCATTTTAATAGGTTCACTCTGGCCACATTGGAAACAAACAAGGAGGTGAGGAGCAAGGGCAGGGGAGACCAGTTACAAGGTTGTGGACAATCTAGATGAGAGGTGATGGTGCTTGGATCTGAGTGGTGACAGTAAATGTCGTGAGAAGTGGTTGGATCCTTGGTATATTTGGAAGGAAGGCATTCGGGGGAGGGGAGAGGAGGTAGTGAGAAAAAGGGGAAGTCACGAATGGGCCAAGATTTTTGGCCCAAACAACTAGAAGGTTTGGGTTTCCATTAATGGAGATGAAGAAGATAGTGGGAAGAAGCAGTTTTCTTGGGGAAGGTAAGGGCTTTGGGGTTGGATTTGCTGGGTTTGAGGTGAGTAATTTTAATATAATGTGGATAGCACATGCCCCAGAGGTTGCAGGAGGTCAGAGGAAGGCTTCTGGGGTCAGGGAAGGCTCCTGCATTGGACCCTGTCCCAGGACAGATGGCTCCCCACACATTCTGGAGGCCAGCTCATGGTGTAGCTGGGCATGTTATAAAAAATTCAAATAAGTTATCTATGCCTCCAGTACCATCAATGCTCATTGCTCGAAGTTGCTGAAAATTGCTAGGTTCTTTCTGGGTTAATCCACATTCAACATCAAATCTACCTGCTCTGGGCTGACCCCAAGAAGTGTGATGGATAATAAGAGGCATAAATGATCAGAAGATCCTCCAGCATGGCAGGGAAGCCTGATTTCATGGAGAGTTACCGAAACAATACAGAACTAAAGACATGCATTCCAAATTTCCCAGCAGCTTCAGCTCCACTGCTAACCAGAAGGCTGGCGGTTCAAATCCACCAGCCACTCTGTAGAAGGAAGGTTGGGCAATGTATTTCCGTAGTGATACTGCCTTGGAAACCCAAGGAGGGGTCGCTAGGAGTCGGATCTGACTCGACCGCAGTGAGTTTTTGGTTTGGTTCAACTCCACAGGGATGTGGGGGAAGGGATTAATAAGGGCAGCATGGAGAGTTGGAATAACCTCCTTAAGATCTCACAGCAGGGGAGGAGAAGAGGATAAAATGCTGGGAATTACCCACCTTGTGGCCACCATCCATGTCAGTGAGTGTCCAGAGCCCATAGAGTGTACCCTAGGTACCACCAGGCTCTCTGGGAACATCAGGGAAACCACTGCACCTGTCATTTTTGAGGCTGGGACGAGAGTGGGGAAAGGAAGCAAGAATGGCTTTTATGGCCCTCAACCAATCCTACCAGTGTGTGATGCTGGGATTTGGGCCTGGAGGATGAAGGTCTCAGGATCTGTGGATAAGGCCACCCCTGTTGGCATTCCAAGTCAGCTGGACACAGGCCAGCTGACTTGGGTTCTAATTCTGATCCTGAGCCTTATTGTCTGTGTGACTTTAGTGGTTTAATCTTTGAATCTATATGCCCATCTGTTGAGTGGGGTGATGGTGCCTGCCTTACAGGAGTTTTGTGAAATGATGTTCATGAATGGCCTTCATTTGACACTTAGTAAATGTTGACTCTCAGTACATATTGGTTCCCTTCCTCCTCTAGTGGTGAATGTAAAGCATGTCTGTAGAAAGACTGGCTCTGCCCTGGGGTGGAGGGAGGTGGTGCTGCAGGGAACGTCTGACTCAGGACTGGGCTGAAGCTGCTCTGATGGACGTCATGAGTAGGAAAGAAAGCACCGGTCTACATAGGGGAAGTGAGAACTGGAGGAGGTCTCTTCTCCTTTCCTGAGACCTGGGATCTAGCTCTGTGTCTTTAGCTTAGGGGTTTTCATCTGGGGGTGATTTTGCTTTCCAGGGGACATTGGCAATATCTGGAGGCATTTTTGGTTGTCACTTCTGGGGGATGATGCGTTACAAGCATCTAGTGGGTAGAAGCCAGAGATGCTGGTAAACATCCTACAAATGCAGAGGCCAAACCTCCACAATGAAAAATTAAAATGAAACAGTTGTTGTGAAGTCAATTTCAACTCATTGTGACCTCATATGTTTTAGAGTAGAGCTGTGCTCCATAGGATTTTCAATGGCTAGTGGCTAAAGCACTTGACTGCTAACCAGAAGGCTGGAGGTTCAAACCCACCAGCCACTCCTCGGAAGGAAGGTTGGGCAATCCTACTTCTGTAGTGATACTGCCTCGGAAACCCAAGGAGGGGTCACTATGAGTTGGGGCCGACTTGACGGCACACAACAACAACAACAACAATGACCTTTTAGAAGCAAATTACCAGTCCTTCTTCTGAGATTCCTCTTGGTGGATTCAAACTGCCAACCTTTCTGTTAGTAGCACTAGCACTTAATTGTTTGTGCTACCCACCAGCCACTCCTTGGAAGGAAGGTTGGGCAATCTATTTCCGTAGTGATACCACCTTGGAAACCCAAGGAGGGGTCGCTATGAGTCAGATCCCGTTGGACGGCAATATGTTGCATTTGCATTGCATAAATGTCGATAGTGCCAAGGTTGAGGAATCCTCTTCACAGGCTTGTTATGAGTATAAATGAGAAAATGGACAAGATTACTTTATCAACTGCAGCGTACCATTCTGACTCCTATCCTTCTATCCTTTCTCAAGGGGAAACCTTGTGTCATCAAAGGCCCTTGACCAGGAGTCAGAAGACCCAAGTTCAAGTCCTGGCTCACCCATGTCTTAGTGGAATTATTTCCTTGTTTCTAGTCCTTGGAGGACTCCACTGTAAGGGAGAGCAGTGGTGTCTGCACACTGGACGTGTTCTGGACCAAGTGCAAGCCTGTGTGGGAAAATGCTTAGTCAGCTGTGAGGTGCTGGCAGATGGGAGGCGGTGGGATTATCAACTTTATCCCTCGTCACTGGAATGATGACTCTGGGGAGGGAACCCCCTTTTGCCCCTGTGAGGCCACAGAGCTATTCTCTTAGGCTGCTCCATCTTGCTTCTTGTTTTGTGTTTCCCTGAACAGGTGGAGCTGAAATCTCCATTTGGGGAAGATGGAATTTGCAGGAAAATTCAGGGCTATTATTTCTGAGCTGCATGAGTGGGAGACTGAGCGGGATGAGTGGCAGATTTCCTGGCAAGGGGAGAAACAGCTGAGTGCACCAGCTCGGGCATTGCTAGAATCCTTTAGGGGTGAGTAGGCCAGGATTCCCCAGTGGCCACCTCGGGAAAGCATTTGTTCTGCTCAGGACTTGCCCTAGGAAAGGACTCACTGGTGGGGGAGAAGCACTGGTGGGGGAGAAGCCACTAAGTTGAAGCTCTGAGGACATTCTGGCCAAATGGTTGCCTAGGCTTGTTCTGTGCCAGGCAGCTCTGGTCTGGGGGGTGTTTGGACACAGAGATGAACAATACGCAGCCTAGGGGGTGGTCAGACTGACATAGATCTGAGACAAGGCAGACAGCGAAGCGATAAGTGCTATAAAGAGGCACAGCATCATGTTAAGGGTATGCCTGTGAATATTAATGTCTGGAGGCTTCTTAGAGGAAGTGGGGGTTGAGCTGGGTTTTGAAGGAAGGTAGGACTTCATAAGACAAATTTGCAGAGAAAGAATTATTCTGAGCTGAGGGAACAGTTTGGGCAAAAGTCCAAAGTTGAAGTGTGCCTTTTGTTCTTAGGGAGGGATAAAAAAGGTGGGTTCTCCTGGAAGTGTTGGGAAGAAAAAAATAGAAAAGGAAAAGGACCCTGCTCATGGGGGCTTTGCATGCCAGGTGGAGGAATTTGGACTTCTGTCTGAAGCCACTGGGAGCCATGGCAGGTTTAGGAGCACAGCTGTGGTAGTTTTGAGCCACAGCATGGTGAATGGGCTGTAGGAGGAGGAAGTTTTGAAGCAGGACACTTGGTTAGAAGGTTAGTGCAGTAGTTCTTTGGTGGCTGTTACCTACTGTTGAGTTGATTCTGACTCATAGCGACCCTACAGTGTACAGTGTACAGTGTACAGAGTACCTTTCAGAAGCAGATCACCAGGCCTGTCTTTCGAGGCAAGTCTGGGTGGATTCGAACTGCCAACCTTTTGGCTAGGAGGGGAGCATTTACCATTTGCACCATCCAGGGACTCCTGCAATAATTCTACAGAAGGAGGAATGAAAACGTCAGCCAGGCTGGAGGCAATGGGAAAGAAAGATGGGGAAGTCAGGTGCCCTGAGGGCTTGGGAACAGGTGAAGGCTTTAGGGAGGCAGGCAATGTGTTGGGATTCTCATTCCTCCACTCAGGATAACTAGGTTGTGGTAAGGGTTTGAAGTGAGTGCTGGGGCTTGATTACCACTCTGCTCTGCTCATTAACCAGTGCTTTCTCATAGGACGGGAAGCAGTGAGCACTCAAGCCTGCTGGTCCCAGAGAGCAGGGTGTCCTTGCACCTACACCAGCCAGCACCAGCCACTCTGTTGGGGGGCTTTCTTTCTGGATCCCATCAGTACTGGCTCCCCACCAGGCCCAAGCGAGACGGAATACACCCTCCTCATGCCAGTTTCAAAGATATGGGAGGGATGGAAGCAGCAGCGTATTGGAAGGGCAGGGTAACAGAGTGCTCAGGAGCTTTGGCTTTGGGGCCAGCTCAGGTGCTGACTGGCTGTGTGGTCAGGCAAGTTGCCCAGTCTCCCCTGACCTCAGTTTCTCTGTGTGTGAAATGACAGGATGATGCTTATCCTCCAGGGTCATTCTGAGTAAGGATGAAATAAGAGCACAAGTGTCAAATTTTTAGTTCACAAATGGCCATTGTTTCTAATTGATAAGAAGACAGGATGTGGAGGGTGGGCAGGCAAGACTGTGTGGCTGTTACAGGAGATGGGGACCTGGGAAACAGTTGAGATGGTGCGTTCTTTCTTGGATGTGTTAGCTTTGATAGGCCTGGGTGGAATCCCATTTGACATCCAGCAGAAAGCTGGGAAAGGGAATCTGCCATTGCTGGGGTCTTCCCCTAACATGGCTTACATAAGCAAACCTTACAGCCCACCTGAGGATCAATGTTTCACAAAGCCATTGTCACTGCAGGCAGGCAGCCCCAGCATAGTGTCAAGGCCACCCAGCCTCTGCCCTGCCTGCCTCATTGGCGACTCCCTTCGGTCCTCAGTGTCTACCTCTGTGACGGCATTTCCCAGAGGCTGGCTGGGGCTGGACCTCACCCAGGGCTTCTGCTGGTCCTGGCCCAGCTCCAGCTCCAGAGAGGAAAGAGCCTTGGGTTTGGAATCAATGATCTGATGTTCACCAGGCTTTCTGAAGTCAGGGTCCTTATCCCTTAAGAGGGGATAGTGGTACTGCCTTCTCAGAGATGTCAGGAGGATTCCACAAGATAAGGAATGCCCCTCTTCATGCCATTTTCAAAGATGGGAGGGATGGAAGCAGCAGCGTATTGGAAGGGCAGGGTAACAGAGTGCTCAGGAGCTTTGGCTTTGGGGCCAGCTCAGGTGCTGACTGGCTGGGTGGTCAGGCAAGTTGCCCAGTCTCCCCTGACCTCAGTTTCTCTGTGTGTGAAATGACAGGATGATGCTTATCCTCCAGGGTCATTGTGTTGTTGTTGTTGTTATTTGCCATCGAGTCAGACCCAACTCATAGGGACCCCTCCTTGGGTTTCCGAGGCAGTATCACTACGGAAGTAGATTGTCCCATCTTCCTTCCGAGGAGTGGCTGGTGGGTTTGAACCGCCAGCCTTCTGGTTAGCAGTCAAGTGCCTTAGGCACTATGCTACCAGAGCTCCCGGGTCATTGTGAGTGAGGGTGAAATAAGAGCCATGCCTAGTGCCTGGCACATAGAGGCCCTTGGTAAAGATTTGGTGAATGAATGAAGGGGAAGGTTGGGCTGGGGTGATGGGAGGCAGACCTGAGGCGAGGCCTAAGATGTGGGGGTGGGCAGTGAAGGGGTTAAACTGACATGAGCTCAAATCAATTCGATGACTGGAGGCTTTGGCCTGCTCATTGATTACCTTTACCTTTGTGTGTGTGTGTGTGTGGGGGGGGAAGTTGGGCTTGGGGGCCTGCTTAATGCCTCCTCACAGTGTGGCAATGAGTCTAGATGGATAAACAGCACCAGGAACATATAGAATATTTAATAAACATTTATTCTTCCTTTGGTAAGTACAGTAGGCAGATAGGGCTAAACAGCCTCAAGAATGCCCCTAATGCTTTTAAGATCCCAACCATGGCAGTGCAGAGGGAGAAATGGTATTTCTGAAGACCAGAGTTTCCCCCTCTGCCCTAGTGACACAATTCACTTATTCCTCCTTCTCTCTCTTCTCCTGAAACAAGGCCAACCCAGACTTATGGAAACTGGCTGCAGCAGCTAATGAATGGCATGCTGTGTCAAGGTGGGGAGGACAGCAGTGGGAGCAATAACAGGGAACATTGTAGACAATGTAAAAATAACAAACAAATAACTGAAAGTTGGTCTGCTTTTTATTATCAGCATGTACTGGCACTTCTAAACAAGGTCAGTGATAAAACACTCCTTGTCTGAGGAGTGACGCTCCACCCCTCCTCTGGGCATGCCCAATGGTACTCCAGAAAAGAGCCTCCTTGGTGCCTGTAAATATTAGGAGGGAAACTCCCTGAGTTCTGGCAGAGGAAGCCAGGGATGATTTGAAGAGTGAGCCCATCTATGATTGCCATGGCAGCAAGGATCTGGGGCCCAGGGGACCAAGGAGAGGAGAGGGCACCTGTGAAGAGAGGGTAGCGTGGGAGCTGAGGAGATGCGGGGAGTGGAGGGGACAGCTGTGAGATAAGCATTGTCTAGGCCCATTGGAAGCAGGGAGGAAGAGGGTGTATTCTGTCTCCCTCAAGCCTGGCTGGGAGCCAAGCGTGAACCCTGTGGGTTCCAGAAGGCAAGCTCCCAGTCAGAGCAGCTGGTACTGGCTGGTGTGAACCCAGTGCCACCTTGATTTCTGGGACCAGCAGGCTGCTCCAAGAGGGACTAGCTGTTTCTCTCAACCAGGGGAGGAAAGGAGTCCAGGCTGGCCTGTAGGCATGGGAGCAGGTAGGGGCTTGGGAAAGGCAGGGAACGTGTTAGGGTTCATGTTTCTCCATCCTGGACAACAAGGAAATGCTGACTGAATGTTTCAGGTGGTGCAACGGTTAAGTGCTTGGCTGCTGACTGAAGAGCTGGCAGTTTGAACCCACCCAGCAGCTTTGAGGGAGAAAAACCTGGAGATCTGCTCCTGTAAAGATGACACCCTACAAAACTCTGTGAGGGGAATTCTACTTTGTCACATGGGGTCGCTATGAACCAAAATTGACTTGACAGCACCTAACAACAACAGTAACAACATTATTCAAACTGATTTCCTTGCAGGCTGTGGGAGGGGTGCATGTGGAAAAAATATGGGAGTGGCTCTCTCTGGCTTGGAGGGGACTCAGTGGATGTCAAGGGAGAAAGGTGTGTGTCCCTGGGTCTGGCTGGCAGCATTTGGTCCCTTTTCTGGCTGAGCAACCAGGCTTAGCGTAGCTCACAGGCACTTCCCAGAAACTCAAGGCACTGTCACAGTGTGGGCTGGATGTTGAGTTGGCAGGCTATACTGCAGGAGCTGCAACCAGGTTTCATCTGAGTGTCGACTCTGAGCAATTGGTACCAGCTTCCAGAAGGGCTGTGTTGAGAAGGATTCTGAGGTTCAACCTGAATTTGGTGGGACCAAGTCTATTCTGGACTAGGAAGGATGGAGAAGAGACAAGGTATTTGCTATCCTTGGGTAGTGAACAGAATATGAAAACCTAGGTTTGATCTTAGACAAGTGACTTTTACCTCTCTGGACCTATTTCCTCACCTCTAAAATGGGTGTGAAAATGTTGCCCACCCAACCTGATAGACTTATTGTGGGGACTGAGTGAGTTGGTGGAGTGAAAATGAAAGCAGTCTGTAAAATATAAAAAAGTGATAGTTGTGGAGTAGTTGTCATTCAATTGTTTAGGAGCCCAGAATGACTTAATATGTGGAATGGTGTAGTGGATAAGGCATTTGACTGCTAACCAGAAAATCAGCAGTTCAAACCCACCAGCTGCTTAACTATGAGTTGGAATTGACTCGATGGCTGTGAGTTCTTTTTTTCTTTCTTTCCCTAGTTGCTTAGCATCCCCTGGAACCACTGCATGGTCTAAGTGCATAAGAGATGTGATCAGTACTGTGCCTGGCGCCCAGCCCCTTAATATACCTTTGGCCAAAGTGTCAACTAAGTTTGTGGTCAGCTTCCCAATGGAAAGCCACTTCATTCCTACCACTGACCCTCTCTTCATTGAAGATTTAGAGGCTATTTTTGTATTTAACTAGAAAAGGACAGAGACTCTCTCTAGAGCTCTGTCTCTTACTCTTCATTAAAGATAGCAAACTTGCTTTATAAAGTCTAAAAGCCTGACAAGAGCACATACTCATAATGCATGAATTATGCAAATCTGTGTAGTCACTTGATTTGCATAATGGAGGGGCTGGAGGAGGTGGGGAGGGGGAGGAGCAGGCTGGGGGTGAGGATGCCTGTCCAGATCTGTGTGTGACAGGGGAGCCCTGTTCTCTCCTTCCCCAAACCCTCCCTGTGGCCTGGCCAGCAGCACTTCTGGTCCTCATCCTTTCACGCTGGCCAGCTGTCTGTCCTCTGCGTCAGCTGCACTGCCACCCCTCCCATTTACAGGAGAATAACCAAGGCAGGGACACCAGCTCCCTGCTTGCCTCTCATGTGGAACTTGCTTCATTAAATCTCACAGCCGCCCCTCCACATACAGACAGCTTTCCCTGAGAAGTCCCATGGGTCATTATTTCTCCAAACGTTTGTGTCTGTCTTGCAGAGGCAGTGGACTTCGTTAAGTGCTGTCTGGAATTGTAACTATTGCCAATTGCCTTTTTCTCTGGTTCTCTGGGAAGTGAGGGTGAGAAGGTATCTCAAGGAGAGAACTCCCCTCCTGCCCTGCCTGAGCCTCTGCCCACAGCCTGGTTTCTCTCTGGGGCGTTTCAGATCATTGCTTTGAAGAGTTTCAGCCTCTGGCCATAAAACAGGCACTGTGTTCTGCTTTTTCCTAGTCTTAAAGCCACTTGCCGTCTATTGGAGTCCGGCTCATTGTGACCCCATACATGTCCCAATGTTTCAATGGCTGATTTTTTGGAAGTAGATTGCCAGGCCTTTTATTCAAGGCATGTTTGGGTGGACTTGAACCTCTAACCTTTTGGTTAGCAGCTGAGCATGTTAACCATTTGTATTACCTAGGGATTCCTTTCCCTAATCTTAGGACCTTACATTTGATGAGGGCTGAGATTGGGACTGAGGGTACTTGAGGCCTGACCCCAGTGGGTGCTGCCTGAGGATGTGGGGACCTTAGGTTAAAGGGATGCCTTGGGAGGGGTTGGGCAGTTGACTTCTCCAGAAAGTGCTGATACTTCTCCTGATGGGGCTTTTGGGTGAGCAGAGTTCTTGGGAAGCGGGACAATTCTGCACAGTGGAGGCAAGGAGTGAGCCCTGACTGGGGGTTGGTAGGGGTATGGACCATATCTAGTGCCTGGAATAGCTGAGCAAAAGGTCAAAGTTGCAAACAGGCTGGGGTACAGCTCAGTTCAACTTACTTATTAAGCATCTATTACTATAGGCCAAGGAATTCTGGTGGCGCTGTGGTTAAAGCATTGGGCTGCTAACCAAAAGGTTGGCAGTTCAAACCCACCAACCACTCTGTGGGAGAAAGATGAGGCAGTCTGTGTTCTCTGAGTGGGAATTGACTCAGTGGGCCATGGGTGGGACCAGGATCTCTACACCATGGAGCTATGAAAGCACTCACAGCTCTCATTTATCGGGCCCCTTCTGTAAGTGTCAGGTCCTGTGCTGAGCCACTTATTATATGCATCATCTCATTTAATGTTTATAACCACTTTGGGAAGTCACTACTCTTATTTTGCCATTTTACAAATGACTAAGTTGAGCCTTGGTTGCATGGCAGGAAGTAGTAAATCAGGACTCTGAACCAAGTCTTTCTGACTCCAAAGCCCATTTTTCTGACCATGATGCTTTGCTACCTGTCTCTGGGTACTCAGACCCAGACCCTTCCCTCAGGACCTTAGTGTAAGAGAGGTGGAAGCAGATGGTGGGCACTGTGCAGTGCAATGTATGCAAGGAGGAAGGCTGGAACCAGAAACAGAAGTAACTCTGAGCTATTTAATTGTTAGGGAGGGTCAAGAAAGGCTCATACAGTTGGTCCCTGAATAAGCGATGGGGCGGAGGAGCTCAGGGAGAGGCCAGTGGAGGCTGCAGACCTGCAGACTGGGGTCAGGGCTTTCACGTGAGCAAGGTAATCCAGATGCCCATAGACCCATCCTGCCCCCACTCACAGGGTGGGACTGGATAAGGTGAAAGTAATCAACTCCAGTCTTCAGGGGGTCATGTCTGGGACAGGCAGGTGGGACAGGTGTAAGCTGCTGTTCCTGGGGGCTGCCTTACCAACCTGGCCAGATAGCTCTGTGAGCTGGGGTCTGCAGGTGCCAGAAGTGTGTGTGGACTCTGCCTGCAGTGAGGGCACATCTGTTTCCACACCCACACCTGCTCAGTCTCAAGAACAGGGCTGCCATCAGCAGCCCTGCGATGTCTTTGGAGAACCCTTGGAGACTATATATTTCACCTCAAGGGATCTGAGACCCAGAGAGGGGAAGTGACTTGCCCTAAGTCACACCGCCAGTGAGAAGGATGAACTTTCAGAGCATCCCTGTGGGCCTCCCCTTATTTGCTCACTCTGGTGAGTGCCCACCCTTTCCAGGCAGAGGGGAGTGTGCCTCTCCACCCACTATCTACTCGCTCACCAACATGTGCACTCCTGTACATCTCCTCATACCTGGCCATCATCTGACCAGGCCAGGCTTTGTTCTGGAGTGAATTTAAATTAAATTGTCAGAAGAGGAAGGAGCAGAACCTACTGATTAAATTATCTCTTGACAGGCCAGGCCCTTTAGCCTGTTTCCCCACCCTGCACACATGTTCCATGGGGATCTTGCTCCTGCTTACAAGAAGTGCCCTGGGTCTGCTACCATGAGGATTGGGGAGTGGAAGTGTGTGTAGGGTGGGGTTGGAGTACCAGGTAGATCTGTAAAACTGTTTGCAGAAATTTTGGGGTGAAGGGGACTCCATGTTTGAATCCCAGAGGCATAAACTGGAATCCTGACTCAATCGCTTACAAACTGTGTGACTTTAGGATAGTTACTTAATCTCTCAGAGGGCTGATTTCCTCATTAATAAAAATGAGGGTAAGAATAGCATCTAAGGAGAGCTGGCAGGAGCTCTGGTGGTTTAGTGCCTAAGACGTTTGACTGGTAACCAGAAGGTTGGTGGTTCAAACCCACCAGCCACTCCGAGGAAGGAAGACTGGGCAATCTAATCCCATAAAGATTTAACATCTCAGAAACACAAAGGGGGTCACTATAAGTCGGAATCAACTTGATGGCAGTGATTTTTTTTTTTTTTTTTTTTTAAGGAGACCTGGTGGCACTGTGGTAAAGCTCTTGGCTGCTAACCAAAAGGTTGGCAGTTTGAACCCATAAAGATTTCATCTGTAAAGATTGTAACCTTGGAAACCCCATGGGACAGTTCTACTCTGTCCTTTAAAGTTGTTATGAGTTGGGACCAACTTGATGGCAATAGGTTGGTTTTGGTTTAATAGCACCTACCTCAGTGATTGCCCAAGATATGGTGAGAATGGTGACTTTGTCCCACCTACTTTGGTCATGTTGTCAGAAGGCACTACTCCCTGGAGAAGGATGTCATGCTTGGTAGAGTGGAGGGTCAGTGTAAAAGGAGAAGATGCTCAATGAGATGGAGTGATTATAGCAGTGGACTCAAGCATAGCAAGGATTCTGAGGATGGCACAGGACTGGGCAGTGTTTTGTTCTGTTCTACATAGGGTCACCATGACTTGGAGCCAACTTGTTGGTACCTAAAAACAATGACGATTCCCTAACTTAGATGAATTTTGGGATAAACTAACCAAAAAACCAAACCCACTGCCGTTGAGTCAGATTCAACTTGTAGCAACCCCTGCTTGGTTTTCCGAGGCAGTATCACTATGGAAGTAGATTATCCAACCTTCCTTCTGAGGAGTTGCTGGTGGGTTTGAACCACCAGCCCTTTGGTTAGCAGTCAAGTGCCTTAGGCACTATGCCACCAGAGCTTGCTTAGGATAAACTAGAGAGCTTTAAAAAATGCCAATGCCTGGCTCCTAGCTCCTGAGCTTCTGATACCTGGGTATCAGGATGTTTAAAAGCTCTCAGATGATACTAACCTGTAGCAAAGTTTGAGAACCACTGTCATAAGGCTAAGGAGCTCTGGTGGTGCTGTCGTTAAAGCATTGGGCTGCCAAATGGTCAGCGGTTTGAACTTATCAGCTGCTCTGCGGGAGGTCGAAAAGGCATTCTACTGCCATAGACAAGCTTTTGGTTAGCAGCTGAATGCCTTAACCACTACAGCACCAGAGCTCCTTCTGACGGCACCAGGGAGTCATGGTTAGGCTAGGGTATGGTGGAAGCCTGAATGTGCTGAGCTTAACACCAAGCGATCAGCAACCCCCCTTCCCCACCCCAATCTCCTTCTGGTGGCTTTGAGGACTGAAGTACTGATCCCCATGAAGACCTCTGGGAAACAGAGGCCCAAGATGCTAGTGTATGGGTGGGTCCACACCCAGTCTGGATTTAGTGGCCTGACGTCAGGGGCTCAGATGAGGTGTTGGTGAGGGCAGAGGTAGAGGAGGGGCTTCTTTGAAAATCTCACCTCTGCTCCTTGGCACCGTTTGAGTTCTGCCAACCTGAGGCTGGGGCTGTGAGGGAGGACACCTCTCTTCCCTCAACCCTCTTCCCTCATAGGAAGTTGTGCATCACTGGGCTGACAGGAAGGAGATGACTCTGCTGTGTGGAGAGAAACCGAACTCTGACTGGAGCTGAGGGAAAAGGTGTTTGCTTCTACAAGCCTTTTGTCCAGATAGGAGGACTTTTTCTCCCCTCAGGCAATTGCTCCCTGTTTATTTTCCTTTGAATGACAAAACTTGAATTTAGCTAATGAGTACTAGTGAGAGGAGAGTGAGAAGGGGTCCTGTGAGATTTCAGGAGGTGGAGAACCTTCACAGGATGAGCATCCCTCTGCTTCTAATCAGTATTTTTCTTACCCAGCTCCCTGCTTCAGGGGACTGTAAGACGACAAAGCATTTTGTGATCTCACGCGCCACTCTCCCCTCATTCCACACACCCTACCTGTGCAAATGCCTTTGATTTCTATTTCTTTTTAGCACCCAGAAAACACAGTGAATCTTTTAATAGCACATGGCCTTGTGGATCTCTAGCCTATTGGCCATCAAAGCCTACCCAAAAGTGCACTCAGAATAGATGCTTTTAATAAAATATATTGCCTTTAAGCCAGCATAAACCTGTGAAATTTGTACATTTCTTTTAGAGTATCTCTACAAATTTTATCATATTGAAATCACCATCCAGTGACCTTTCAGAAAATACTAGATAAATTACAAGAGACAAATAGGCAAACCAAACGGAGAAGAATAATTTCCAGCTGCTTTCCTGACCATTGCGCAGGCTGACTTCCCTGTGCTTCTGCCCCTTACAGCTCTGTGACCTGCCCTGTGCCCCTGCCAGCCCTCTGTCCCCTGCCCCTGCCAGGCCCCTGTCCCCTACCCTTGCCAGTCCCCTGCCCCTGCCAGTCCCCTGCCCCTGCCAGTCCCCTGCCCCCTGCCCTTGCCAGCCCTCTGTCCCCTGCCTGGCAAGGAGCTGGGAGCTGGACGTCCCCTGAGAACCGTGCACCGCTCTGCGAAGCAGCTCTGGTATGTGGCTCCTGGCATCTTGTCCCATCTGTGTTTGTCTCTGGGTTTCATTATTCAAAACACGTCCACTGTTAGCCAGAGCCACCGGAAATGCTCTTGGTAGTGACTGACAGGGACTGCTTTGGAATGGCTCAGATGCCCTGCTGGCCAGGTTGGCCTTAAGCAAATGACAATGAGTCCTTGTTCTCACCAAGTGAGAGTCCACCCAGGGTCTGAGCCCAGTGCCTCCCTGCTCAGGACATGGTTGGAGCATTCTCTGTACCTGGCCAGCCCTCGGTTACCGGTCACTGTGTGCAAATTATCCATCTTACGGATTACCTGAAGAGACATTTCCAACCCCAGGTCAAGTCCCCACTGTTGTCTGCCTGTGTTGGGCACCTTCCCTGCCCACCAGTTGGTGGTGCTCAGGGGATATAAACCAGGTGCAATATCTCCATTCTTAGTTTGTGGAGGGAAGATGGAATTTAGAAGGCAAATGGTCTATAAAATCACATCACTTAGAGCCCCCAAGGGGTCTTCTGATGACTTAGTGCTCCTTTGGGTTGTGGGATCCACTAGCCTTCCAGCTCAGATACCCAAAGCCTCAGAGCAGTGATGGGGGTGTTCCCTGAGGGTTGCTAATCATGGTTTACGTGATGGCAGTGGCTCATTTCATGCTTAGGTGAACTCAGTCCCCAGCTTGGCTACTCAGTGATCTGCCTCAGCATCAGTGGGACTTGTTACTTGGGACCCCTGGATCTCAGTTGCTGTGTTCCCCACAGAGTCACCATCTCACAGGACTCTTGGTTGTGGCCAGGAAACACTACCACCCTCCAACATGGGGAGGGAGGGAGAATAGAAAGAAAATCAGAGGCTAGAATATTCTGAGAGATGCTGGCCCTTCTGTGTATTAAGTAGCTCCATGAGGAACATAAACAAGGCGCTATCAAAGCTGCTCAGGGTTCATTCACTCCTTAATTTGATAATTAATTCCACAAACATTAATGGACTGTTTCTCACATACAAGGCAGGCACTGTGGTAGTTGCTGGAGGTAGGGAGGAAACAGAAAGATGAAAAAGACCTGATTCCTACCCTCACAGTGCTCACAGCCTGGTAAAGAGATGTGCTCAACATGTTGTTGTTGTTGTTATGTGCCGTCAAGTCAGACCCAACTCATAGCGACCCCTCCTTAGGTTTCCGAGGCAGTATCACTATGGAAGTAGATTGCCCAACCTTCCTTCCGAGGAGTGGCTGGTGGGTTTGAACCGCCAGCCTTCTGGTTAGCAGTCAAGTGCCTTAGGCACTACACCACCAGAGCTCCCAACATGGTTAGATCATTTTCCAAAGAGGCCTCCATGTACCCTGGTGGAGGAAGCACAGAAGAGGAACTAGGGAAGAAGAGGGTGGGGCAGTGAGAGTAGAAGATGCCTCACTGTGTCTTGATGGATAAGCCAAGAGAGGAAGGGCTGCCTGGCTGAGCAAGCAGCATGTGCAAAGCCCCAGAGAAAGGAGAGTGCAGTGCCTTTTGGAGAAATGTGAATAATAGCTCAGTATGGGATATGGAATGAGCACTGGTGGTGCAATAGTTAAGCGCTTTGGCTGCTTACTAAAAGGTTGGTAGTTGTACCCCCCCCCCCCACACCCGCAATGGCTACACATGAAAAAGAAGTGGCAATCTTCTCCTGTAAAGATTACAGCCAAGAAAACCCTATGGGACAGTTCTACTCTGAGTCAGAGTTGACTTAATGGTACACAACAACAACAACACGGGACATGGGGCTGGAGGGGTGGTCAGGGATCAGAGCATACAGGTGCCTTGTTTAGGAGTTCCACCTTTAGAGGCCATGGGGAAGCCACAGAAGAGTTTTAAACAGAGAGACAGTGTGATTTGTGTTTTATATTTGTCACCATGGACTCTACATCATATAACAAAAAGCACTGGAGTTCAGAATCTATTGTTTTTAGTTATCATCAGTTCGACTCTGATGATGACATTATGTGTAACAGCATCACGATTATTGTTTGCATGTTTGAGTCCATTGTTGCAGCTGTTGTGTGGTGCCTTCCAACCTACTGGCACATCTTCCAGCACTATGGCAGATAATATTCTGTTGTGAGCTTTAAGGTTTGCATTAGCTAATTTTTGGAAGTAGATTGTCAGGCCTTTCTTCCTAGTCTGTCTTAGTCTGGAAGCTCTGCTGAAACCTGTCCACCATGGGTGACCCTGTTGATATTTGAAATATTGGTGGCATGGCCTCCAGCCTCACAACAACACACAAGCAACCACAGTAAGTCAACTGACAGATGGGTGGTGGAGTCGGGGTATCTAGGGAGTTAGGGTGTAGTTCTAGATTCTAGATCTAGATCTAGGGACTGGACCTCAGTGTCCTGGCCTGTGAAGGTGAGAAGACTGGAAGGTCTGTCCCAGATTTGCTGCTCTCCATGCCCATGACCATGCTCCCTATGCCCATGACCATGCTCCCTCTTTGGTCCCCATACCTTTTGTTCTATGCTTGTCCATTCACCTCCAACAGCCTGAGTCAGAAGATAGCCAGGAGTCCTGGCTGTCCCACCACGTTCAGCAGCTGGTGGCAGCTGGAGGGAGAGGGATGAGTCCTCTAGGAAGAACGTGCATTCCTTCCTTCCCCAGCTGTGGAGCACCTTCCCTCTGGCCCCAGCCAACCTGGCTCCTCACAGCTCACAGCTAAGCCCCACCTGGACTGGCTGTGACTCTTGAATGAAACAACTCACTCCCCTTGGCCTAAGCTCTCCATCCACTTGGCCTCCAAGTCTGACAAGAGGCAGCTGATCTGGCAGAGTCCCCTCCAGGAAGCCTGTGACATCTAAGTAGAGAGATACTAGTGTGTTTGGCCAGAAAGCCTCTTTCCTCTGCTGTTACCTGGATTTTAAAGGCTCAGTATGTCAGGATCTGTGGTAGTTGCCCTAGGAGCCCCAGCACCCACCTTTCCTGCCCAGGGACCCCTGCAGCCTCTTTTGCAGGGACCCTTGAAAATGGCTGTGGGCTGACAGGTGAGTTTTCCTCCAAGCATCATTTGTCCTGTACTTTCCAGCTTCAGCGAGCCCAGTCCTGGAGTTTCTCTTGGGTGAGGAGCCCGGAGGAGGGGTTGGCTGGGGTTTCTGTTTTCCTAGGTCTTTGATCACAGCTGTTATATTTAAAGACTTAAACAACGGATTCTAAACAAACAAGTATTTGTTCAGTCAGTGGAATGAGGAAATTAAAGGTGACTCATTTTTTTTCCCTCTCTCAATTCTGAGAGCTATTTACTACCTGAATGATTAGAACTGTAGTGGAAGTAATTTTGCTGGATTTCCCCCTTCTTGGGAACTTGGCATGGCATTTAGTTCATTCATTCATTATTTATTTATTGAGTACCTACTATGTGCCAAGGTCCCTAGTTTGTACTCCACTCTTAACCTGAAGATTGGCTGCTTGGACCCATCCGATAGGACTGCAGAAGAAAGCCCTGGCAATCAACTTCTGTAAAGGTGTGGTTGTTGTTAGGTGCCATGGAGTTGATTGTCAACCCCTAGTGACCCCATGTGACAGAGTAGAACTGCCCCACAGGTCTTGGCTGTAAGCTCTATGAAAGTAGATTGTCAGGTTTTTCTCCCACACAGTGGTTGGGTGGGTTTGAACAGCCAACTTTTACAGTTAGCAGCTGAGTGCTTAACAATCATGCCACCAGGGCTCCATCCATAAAGATTACAGCCAAGAAAACCCTATAGAGCAGTTCTACTCTGTAACACAGGGCATTGTCCTGAGTGTTTGCTATGTATCAGGCCCCATGTGAGGTGATGGAGACAGGGCTATAAGGAAGCAGCCCGGAGTCTGGGGTGACCACGCAGTGGGAGCCCAGGACTGCGGGGTCTCAAGGGAGAGAGCTTCAGTTTCATTCAGACCTAGAAGCTTTAGCTGACAATCTCAACTCAACTCACCACTGTCGAGTCGGATCTGACTCGTGGCGACCCCTCCTTGGTTTTCTGAGGTGTCACTATGGAAGTAGATTGCCCAATCTTGATGGAGATAGAATTAGTGCAGAAGGGAAAAAATGTGAGTAAGGAAAGTAGGAGGGGTGGAAGAAAGGAAGCAGCACCTTCCCTGGGAGAGGTGCTCCAGATGGCAGCCCGGTTCTCTGCCTGGGTTCAGCCACAGTCAGCAAGACCCGGGTGAGGGAAGGACCCATGTCCTCTCTCAGCTCTACCCTGGGGAGCAGGGTTGAAGGATGTCCCTGCTTGGTGCCTCTGTTTCCCCATCTATAGAAGGAGAGTTTGGACTAGGTGATCTTAGGTCTGTTGAGGACACCATTCTTCATCCAGGGCAGGGTGTGGCAGATGGGAGCAGGAGCCCAAAGATGGGCACTTGCAGTAAAAGACAGTGTTGCTCTGCTTCTCCCATCTCAGCGCTGACAGACCCAGAGGGGCCTGTGGGAGTCCCGTCCTTTCCTTGCTCTCCGGTGGTGTCCTCCAGCTACTTTCTCCGTTGAACGCCTGCAAAAGGAACGTTCTGGGTTTCCACATTTGCATATCTTTCTTGTATGGACATACTCATCTTGGAGTTTCTTTTTCTTCTCTTTCATCTTTTTTCTGAGTCTGAATCTGTCAGAAAGGCCGCTTGAAACACTCAAAGTAAAGGACTGATCTGCATGGCAAACATGCATTGTTTGATGCATTTGACTCCTTTGCAGGCCTGTCTCCAGATGCCCTTCAGATAGGCCCCACATGCCTGGCAGACCCCTGCAGCCTCAGGGTCATGTTCCAAAGGGCTTTTGCAGGCAGGTCATAGTTGCTGGTCTATAGAGAAGACATCGAAATGTTTGCCCACACAGTCTTAGAAGAATTGGGTTTGAGCCCTGACTCTGCTGTTTCCTAGTTGTGTGACCTTGGGTTATTGCATGAACAGACTAAGCCTCAGCTTTCCCATGTGTGAGATGGGCATGGTGCTCCCTATTTGATCCCAGATATTGAATAGGAGATTGTACAAGAAAATGCTTTGTAAACAGGAAAGCCCCAAACCAATGTCCAGGACACAATGATTCAGTAGCAAATATATTCTGCTATTCAGCCTCTTCATGGTTACTGCCTCCTCTATGCTGAGAAATCCAAGCCACCAAGGGTTAAAACAGGCTAGGCACATGACTGAGATTGTCCGTAATTGATGGAATAAACCTTAAAGAAGTGACATATAATTGCAATTAATCCAGACATAGTGACACCACCCCGCTAAAAATAGTGTCTGCTAATAATTGCTTGGATCTAGCAAAAGGATGCCTGTCTATGAGCCTGGAGCAGGGACCCTGAGAAAGGGTTTGCCAGTGGTAACACCTCTCTTCCCGCTGCCCAAGGTGTGTGGAAGCTGGGAGACATGGGGGCAGAAAGGCTGGGAGTGGGTTCCAGTTCTTTTAGATCCTATGCAGCAAAAATGGAATATTTAGGTGATTCTATTATTCGTTGTCTAAACTGGGGCACTTTGGGAAGTATTATATTAATAATCACTATTAATATGAATAATTATGCTTAGCAACAGGCATCAACTGGACCTCCAGGCAAACTGGGATGTAAATGATGATTGTGAGTTCATAGAAGCATTTGATGGGTAGAGATTTTCATGTTCTTTATCTAGCTTTCCTTACAATAATCCTGGAAGGAAGAATTTTTACTCTCATTTAATGGGTGTTAAAGATGACAAGGACCTCTGGTGACATAGTGGTTAAGGGCTTTGGCTGATAACCGGAAGTCAGTGGTTCAAACCCACCAGCTGCTCCATGGAAGAAAGATGGGATGGTTTGCTTCCATAAACATTTACAGCCTTGGAAACCCAGTGAGGGTCTCTATGACTCAGAGTCAACTTGATGGCAATGAGGTTGTTTTTTTTTTTTTTTTCTTTAGAAAGACCATAGTAGGAGCCCTGATGGCACAATGGTTAACACTTGGTTGCTAACTCAAAGGTTGGTGGTTCAAACCCACCAGCCACTCTGTAGGAGAAAGATGTGGCAGTGTGTTTCCGTAAAGATTCCAGCCGTGACCTTTGGAGGCAGTGAGCTGACGTTAATGGAGGAGGATCAACTCAGAAAAGGAGAGTGAGAATGGCTGCACAACTCAAAGAATGTGTCACTGAATGGTACATGGAGAAGCTGTTGAGTTGGTGTATGTTTTGCTGTGTATATTAAAACAAAACAGAACAACAAAAAGTAGAGGCAAAGTCCTCAGGAAAAGAAATAAGACTCCAGCCTTGGAAATCCTATGGGGGCAGTTCTACTCTGTCCTATAGGGTCACTATGAGTCAGAATTGACAGCAAAGAGGTTTTTGGTAAAGATGGTGATGAAGCCAAGTGGATCTAGCCATAGTCTTTGGCCTGGCTTCCAGGGAACTGATCCCATGCAGGGATCAGGGAGCTTGTGGAAAGCAATGGGTCTCAGACAGACAGAACAAGCCAACTCTAGCTTCAGGGGAACATGAGCAAAGCAAGCTCATCCATGAGGAACACAGGACACAGTTCTCAGGAGAGAATTTCCCCGTCTTCTCCAGTCTTGGCCTCGGGTTTCCATTCTAGCTGTTCCACTGACTAGCTATGTGGTTTTAGCAAATTATGCCTTGTTTACTGAGCGGGTTCAGTTATTCCTTTTTGAGGATTAAATGAGATACAATACGAAAGAGAGAAGGCTTAGGGACTGCTGCGAATTAGATACTCAGTAAATACAGATAGAATTTGAGTCTGGAAAAAATTTCCAGAAGCAGTATACTTTAGGGAATCCTGGGGATCCTTCTGCCGTCTTGAAGCAGCTCTGACCTGAACCAGTTGGGGTGGAACCAACTAGGGTGCCCCAGGAAGCCCTGAGCTCAGAGCTGCCTCAAATTCTTAGGGGAAGAGTAAATAAAACAAATTTGTGGTGGAATTGGGAGATTCCCTGGCTCCCCCAGGCTATGGGTAATCTACTGTTTGCACTGTGCTAGGCAGGCTCAGGGTGGAAGGGCAGCACCCAAGAAACCTTCATGCCCTGTGATTTCCTTGAGGCTCTGCACGTGGGCTCTGTCCCCAGACCTTCTAGGCTTGTGGATGAGCTTGCTTGGACATGGGCAGCCGACATGACTTACATCATTGCTGGGATGGATGCTACCTCAAAGCAAAAGGTAACAATTTGGTGCCAGAGAGTTAGTGCGTGTGAGAGAGAATTATAAAAGTGCCACGTTACACCTATTAATAGCCTGTGTTTGGTCTCCACCACTTCTATCAACATCATCCATCACATCCAAACAATTGAAAAGCTTGTGCCAAATGACTAGGAGTTAACAACTCACGGCTGTGTTGAGTTTCTGAAAACAGTATTTCCACTTCTTACGCAGCACTGAAATGCCAATTGTTCCATGCCAACTGGTTATTTTTCCAGACCATTTCCCTTTATTTATGTTGAAGCTTTTGTATTTTTAAGGAAAAAGGAGATGGAGAACCTGAGTAGGTGTTTATTATTTCTCTTGATTTGCCCTTGAATGAGGCATAGAAGAGATGTTCATCCCCTAAACCTGAATTGAGTACCCACAGGGGGGATGGAGAGAAGAACAGGGCAGAGGCCCTGCCCCTTTTAGGAGTGCTCAGGCTGATGGACAGGCACTTTGGGAAAGCGGGACAAACACTGGCCCAGCCCTCTGAACATATTAACCTTTTCTGTGACTGGTGTGTGGCCTTAAGTTAGACAGAGCCCCACTCTGGGCCTTAGTTTCCTTGCCTGTAAAATGGGGGTGTTGGACTAGCTGCCCAGAAGGCCTGTTCCAGCTAAGTCTGTGTGTTCCTTGGGCTTGCTTTCTCATATTTATGGGCATAACCGTTGGTGTGGAAGTGGAGGGATGGGGATGCTGGCCTCAGAACATGGCTCCAGGAAGCCTGGGGATGTGGCAGGGGAAATACGGGTGGAGCTGATCATTGACTGTGAAGGTCCAGAGTAGCCTTCAGAGAGCCCTGTGGAACCTGCTGTGTGTGACTTCTGAGTGTCTTAAAATTTTCACTTGGCTTCAAGTGAGCCTTCAGGGAAGATTTTGGTGGACTGATGGAAATGGGTCTGCCTCCAGGTACCAGCCTGGGAACAGTCAGGTTTTCTCTTCCTTGGAATTTGCTGATGAAGGTGGAAGGCACAGGTGAGGGTCCTAGTATTGTTTCTGCTACCACAACAGCCTCTGTTGCAGATGGAGCAGGGACTGGAGGGAGAGAAGAGGGAGATGAATTGGAAGGAGTGATGAAGCTCAAAGATGCAGAATGGGGAGTGGACTGTAGGCCCGCATTTGTGTCTTTCAAACCAACGCCTGTTTCTCTATGGCTGTCAGGTGCTGCAAATCAATATTGTTATTTTTATATTCAGTCTGAAGATGAATTGACCTAAACTACAAACCAAACTAGTTGCTGTTGAGTTGATTCTGACTCATGGCGACCCTGCGTGTGCAGAGAAGAACTGCTCCATAGGGTTTTCATGCCTCTTGAAAGCAGATGGCCAGGCCTGTCCTGTGAGGTGCATCTGTTGTTGTGCGCCACTGAGTTGATGTCGACTCAGAGTGACCCTGTAGGACAGCATAGGACTGGGGTTTACAAGGCGGTAAATCTTTACGGAGGCAGACCGCCACATCTTTCTCCTGCAAAGTGGCTGATGGGTTTGACCTGCAGATTTTTTGGTTAGCAGCTGAACACTTTATCCACTGCATCACCAGGGCTCTTTGAGGTGCTTCTAAGTGGGTTCAAACTACCAATTTTTCAGTTAGCAGTTGGGCATTTGACCATTTGAACCACCCAGGAATTTACTGAGTTCATTGTAATGGGTTTACTACAGCTTCCGCAGAGGATCTGGGAGGTGGGTAGGTGTCAGGTGGGCAGATGGTGAGAGCAGGGTGGGAAGGAAGAGCCAAAGCCTGGGACAGGCCGGGGCTGGGCTGGTTCATTTGGAGCCAGGAACCCAGTAAGCACACAGTTTTCTGCAGCACAAAGTGATTTCCTGCCATTTTATTGGTTTAGGAGCCAGATAGTTGAATATATATATATATTTTTAAATATATGATTTTATTAATTTTGTTGTTGTTGAGCATAGCAGCTCTGGTGGTGTAGTGCTTAAGGCACTTGACTGCTAACCAGAAGGCTAGTGGTTCAAACCCACCAGCCACTCCTTGGAAGAAAGGTTGGGCAACCTACTTCTGTAGTGATACCGCCTCAGATACCCAGGGAGGGGTCACTATGAGTTGGATCCAACTCGACGACAGTGAGTTTGGTGAGTTTTGAGCATATACAAAGCAAGATATACACCAGATTCAACAGTTTCTACTTGTACCATTTAGTGACATTGGTTACAGTCTTTGAGTTGTGCAGCCTTTTGCACCCTTCTCTTCTGAGTTGTTCCTCCCCTGTTAACACATTTACAGTCCCTAAACCCACCAGCCACTCCTCAGAAGGAAGGTTGGGCAATCCTACTTCTGTAGTGATACTGCCTCGGAAACCCAAGGAGGGGTCACTATGAGTCGGGGCCGACTCGACGGCACATAACAACAACAACAACAACAAGGTTCCTATCTAATCTTTTGAGTTGCTGTCGTCAATTGGATCCCACATAGATCTTAACAGAGCACAGGGCTCAAGGCGACATTCTTTACTAGTTAAGTTAAACTATTGTTTGGTTTCAAGAAGACTTCAAGGGATATTTTTGATTTAAGGTTTAAAAATTATCTCAAGGCAGTAGTTTCAGGGGTTCAACCTTCATGGCTCCAGACAGTGCCAGATAATAAGAGAAAATGAAACTACTTTAAAGGAAGCCATCCAGAAAGCACATTTATTTGTTTTAAACATTCCAGAACATTTAAGAAAATGGCGGGGAGGTGGCTTCTGTAATCTGGATGAAATACGGGAACCATGGCCTTGGCAAGAGGAGCAGTGAATTATTTGCAAGGAAAACCCTTCACAGTGATGGCGAACTGAACAGCTTCCGGCAGGGCTCTGCCATGTCTGGGGAATGAATAAAGGCCAGCGGTCCTCTGTGACCCTGTACCCCCAGCCTGCCAGAATGGATACTGGGGCTGAGAACAGAGGCTTTCAGTATGCGCCTCTTCAGAGATGAAGGTGTGGGGTCAGGACCTTCAGGATGAGACGCAGAGTCATAGGTGTGTATTCATCAGAGACAGAGGAGGCCACCAGGGCTTTCTGACACCACAGGAGTAAGGTAATTGCTGACTGGCCAAGAGCAAGCACATTCCATGAGCAGAGAAGGGTGAGAGGTCATCGGTAGCTGACTGTGTATTGGAGAAGGAATAGAGTGGCCAGGTGAGAGGTTGGAGCATCACTTCCAGGGCAGGAGGAATAGGCTTTTGGAGAGCAGATGAATTCAGGGCTGGTTATTATATTTTCTTCAGCAGGAAAGACAAAGATGTGCAGGGGGCTACCTGCCCCTGCAAGCGTAGTCCTGGGAGTCTCAGGGCCTAGGATCTAAACTGCTCTGACAGGGGCTGCTGTATGTTAGGGTGCAGTCTAGCCTCATGGGGCCTCAGTTTCCTCATGCAGAATAGGATGTGGGACTAGCTGATCTCCAAGGGTGCCTCCAGGCCTGGGATTTGCATTTTGATGGGTATGTGTCTGGGAAGGCAGCTCATTTATTGTGAGGATCTTGGCGTGTGCACCTGGGAAACCACAGTCAGAGTGGTGCTTTGAGGGAGCACTTGTTTGTACAGCACTCGAGAAAGCTGAAGCCAGATCTTTGGAAAAGTCAGTGCTCTACAGAGCTGAGTGGGCTGCCTCAAGAGGAATTGAGTTCTTAGTCCCTGGAGGTGTTCAAGCAGAAGACAGATGACCACGTGGCAGGAATCTTAAAGAAGGATGTCATGGGCCATTGAATCAGATGGCTTTTAAGTTTCCTTCCCACCCCAAGATTCTGGAGTTCCATTGTTTATGTTTGACAGTGTGTCCTCAATGCTGTGATGGTGGCCCCAGTGTAGTGGGCTTCTTTCTTGTGCCCTACAGAAGCAATTCTCATTCCTGGGCTGCATATTAGAATAATTGAGATTTAAAAAAAAAAAAAAAAAATCAGTGCCCAGGCCTTACTTGCAAAGATTCTGATTCAATTTTCTGGGATGGGGCCGAGGTCTTTAGACTCTAGAAGGACCCATGCTGTTGGTGTCTGGTGAGTGTGCATCCCACTTTATACCCTGTTGGGGTATGGAGGTGCCAAACCCAAACCAAAGCCATGGAGTCAATTCTGACTCATAGTGATCCCCACTGGGTTTTTAAGACTATAAATCTTTATGGAAATAGATTGCCTCATCTTCCCACAGAGCAGCTGGTGAGTTTGAACCACTAACCCTTTGATTAGGAGCCAGATGCCTTACCCACTACGCCACCAGAGCTCCTTTAGGGAGGTACACTTCCATTCTATTTCATTCTGCCTCTGTGTAGAGCTCAAAAATTTAGGCTACATTACCCTTGCACATTCATTGAACATGAACATTTGTTAAATGTTTTGTGTGTCCTAGGGTAGAGAAACAAAGGGCAAACCAGTTTCTGGATAATTAGGAGCAGCAGGCACCAAATTGCCTTCAAAAAGACCCCATCACATGTGCCTCTGCCTCCCACACTGAGCACAGTGCCTGGCACATGGCAAACATGCAATAAAAAATTTCATTGAACTGCATGGAATCTTTGCCAATGTTGTAAGTGGGGCAGAAAAATAATTTATAAGCAAGCACACAATAGAGAATTCATGACATGCCAGCTCCCCTCTGCCCAGATCTTGTAAAGGACACAATCTCCTTAATTGGAATTGTATTTGTGGCCTTGTGGGGTGACCTGTCCCACTGGATATTTTGGTAGCATGGCCTCCTGAATGACCTTTCTTTGCCTTCCTTGGGGCATTGAATAGCAGGAGAGCCAAAGCCTGGGGAGGATCATTTCCTCTTAATTGGTGTCCTGGTCATCAGGCTGGCTTCACTGAGCATTGCCAGGCCACCCTCTGTGCAGACCTGAATGCCCTTGTTATTAACAGCACAATGTCTCTCAGACATCAAGTTCCATCTCCTTCTGGGAGTGACAAAGTAGAGGGCGGCAGAGAAATTCCCCAAGCCAACCTGACTTTATGAGTTTTATTTCAGGACCATTGGCTTCCTTCATTCCACAATGTTTCCTGCCTGCCCTCCCTGCCCCGGCCCCATCTGGGACAGACTTGCAGAAGACCCAAAGCCAGGCCTGACCTCAGGCTTCTAACCATCTATCACGACAGTGGGAGCCCCAGGTTCAATGGTGGCATGACCGAGGTCTTGCCAGGGATCAGGTGATGTGGGGCAATAGTCTCTCTAGGAAGACTGGGCCTTGACCGAGGCAGTCCCGGTGATTCCCATCCCATTTGTCATGAGGTTCTTTCTCAATTCACTGAGTGGTGAGAGCACAGAGCTGAGTCAGACTTGCTGGGGTTTGAATCTAGCCTCTACCTCTTCCTCACTGAGGGATGTGAGCATGTGATGTGATCCTCTGGGCCTCAGACCTCTCATCTCTAGCATGGGGTGATGGGATTGTTTAGAGGATCTCAAGCAATTGGAACAGTGCCTGGCCAGGATAAATAAATGCTCAAGAAATGTTAGTTGTTACTTTTGTTATCTCCCTTTAATTTTCATAGGAGACCCTGGATGGTGCAATAGTTAAGTTCTTAGCTACTAACCAAAAGGCTGGCAGGTCAAATCTACCTGAAAGTACCTCAGAAGACAGGCCTGGAGATCCACTTCTGACAACCAGCCATTGAAAACCCTATGGAGCCCAGCTCTGCTCTGACACACATGTACGTGGTTGATGACACACATGTATGTGGTTGATGCCACACATCTATGTGGTGGATGGCAACTTTTTTCTTTTTAGTTTTCATTAATGTGGAAGTTCAAGATGGAAAATTCTCAAAATTTTGTTCCGTTTATTTGTTAATTCAATATCGAAGTATATTCATTACATTACTATGTACCAGACAATGTTTTAGGCTTGATGATATAGAAAATAATGAAATTTAAAAATCTTGTCCATCTTGGCTTACGTCCTAGTGGTGGTGAGTGCATCAGTGGGTAAATACATGTAGATTATGAGAAGTCTGTCCCATCACCCCAGCCAAGGCAGTAGCTGCCAGGGCGACAACAGGCATGGTATGGCTCAGAAAGGGTGCAGGTGGGGCACTGGATTGGCTAGGGAGTTCTTGGCGCAGAGGTTAACCTATATAGTATTTAGGCAAGTAACAAAGCTCCCTGTTTAGGTGGTGGGTATGAGGACCTCCGGTGGAGATAGAGGCTAAGGGCACAGGAAGAGTGAGGATGGGGCTCTGAGAAACCATCTTCCTGTGGGCATAGGTCAGACCCCTGGTGAACATAATGACCTGGACCTGATGGCATCTGGGAACTGAGAAGAGAGTGTGGAGAATTTAGCTTCCTTTCCACTCTCTCTGCACTGGGAATATGCCTCAAGCATTCATTCCCCGGCCGTGAGATTTGGGGGTGAACCCATAATGGAAACTCCATGTAAGAAAGTGATTTGAATGTAGAAAAGGCAGCAGTGATGTTCAGCCCCTGCAGCCTGTGGTGAGGGCACCACTTACCCCATACAGTGGGCTCAGGACCTTAGGAAATGTGTCTGAAGCATGGCCTGTAGTGGGGAGCACAGAGTCAAATCTCATGTACTCCTTGTCTGTACAGTCTGTGTGCAGCCTGCATCCTCAGTAAATAAGTAACATATTTGAGGAGAGGGCACTCTCTGAAGCCCCCTTGCTCACGAGTTAGTCTGCACACCTCACCTCACCTTCAGGACATGGGGTCAGTCAGGTTCAGCTGCCTCTCAGGGTTAACCTCCTCTAGTCTCTGTCATGCCCTGGTCATTTAAGCCAAGAGGAACCACTTGCAGGTCTTCTTTATCAGCCTGAGCACCCACTTCTAGGCTCTTGCTTACGTATCTTGCCTTCCCCTAAAGCCCCTCCCACCCATTTCTGTTTGTCACAGCCCAACTCCTCCTCCAGGGCCCCTTTCACATGCCCTCATTGACTGTGAACCTCAGGCAGAATTGAGCTCTGTGGAGGGTGTCCAGTGGGGAGAGGATGATGAGGATAATAGGAACTCACCAACTTCACTCAGTGGGCTGTAAGGGAGAGGGGGTGATGATGGTCGGGGGAGCCCTTGTGATGAAAGCCCCTGGGCAGGATTCTAGATTCAGCAGGTTGGTGTGTGTGTGTTGGATGTTCCCCAGCACCCAACACAGCACCTAAAAAAAAAAAACAAAAAACAAACTTACTGCCATTGTCGAGTCGACTCAACCCCTTCTTGGGTTTTCGAGGCGGTATCTCTTTGGAAGTAGATTGCCCAATCTTCCTTCCAAGGAATGGCTGGTGAGTTTGAACTGCCAGCCTTCTGGTTAGCAGTCAAATGACTTAGGCACTACACCACCAGAGCTCCTAACACAGCACCTGGGACATGGTAAATGGAATGTGAATGGATGAATGAATGAATGAATTGCAGATGGTCAACAGTATCTTTCTGAAATGCCTTGGGGGCATCTTTGTAAATTGTTGCAATCACAAAATGCTGATGTTGGAGGTACCTTTAGTAGCCCAGACTCAGGTTACCTGCACTGTAATCTGTGCAGCCAGAGAAAGGGCATATGGCTGCTAGAGAGTATGAGCTTTTTTTGTGTGTGAAAAATGAGTTCTTTTCATATGTATTATCTCACTTCAGCCTCCAACACCAACACTTGGGAGCAAAGTGTGGGTAGGTCCTGTCAGTCCTGGTTTGGAGAGAAAGAAACAGAGAGGCCCAAAGAGGTTAAGTGATAAGTCCAGTGTCACAGTTAGTAGGCGGCAAAGACATGACTTGAAGTCTAGTCTTTTGATTTTAAATCCCATGTTATTTAGAAAGAGACAGTGAAAATCTTTTTTAGCCCCCATGGCTAAAAATAAGAGCCTGCTTGCTTCTGTTTGAGGAGAGGGTGGCATGAGTGGCTTTTGCCACTGGCCATTTTGCATTCACAGTTTCATCCTGTGTGGAAATGCTTGGGGAAGGGAAATTCCTGAAGACAAAAAGGCAAAGTGTGGAGTGTCCCAATGACTTGTGTGTGTGTCATGACCATTGTGTTCTTCGGGCCATAATCCATTGGGTTGGTAGGGAACTATTTGGGCCAAGAGTCTCATTTCGCTGGGGGCCTAGAAGAGTGAAGCGACTCATCCAAGGACATATGTTTACCACAGAGGAGGCCAAGTCTGGGGCTGTTCTCTAAAGCTCTCTTTGGTTATGAAGCATCCTAAGGTCTTGGAGCGTCTTTCCTCTCAGGCCTGTCAGAGACTCAGGTGCCCTCTGAGGCTCCTCTCTCCCCTCTGCCCAGTCTACCAGCCACCATCCCATTGTGACAGCATCACCTATTTCCTCTGCTCCAGGGTGGGACAGTACAAGGAAGCAGAGTCCAAGAGACCTCAGTCTGGACCAGGAGTGATGAAATAGGACTCTGGTAGTGGACTTCTGGCAGGACCCAGGCTGGGCAATTGCTCTGGGGATGCCAGGAGGGCCCATGGACCATAATTAAATCAGACAGCTCGACTTGGGAGAGAGGAGATGAAGAAACCATACCCATTGCCATTGAGACAGTTCTAACTCATGGTAACCCCAGGTGTTTCAGAGCAGAACTCTCTCTCCATAGGGTTTTCTTGGCTGTAATTTTCCTAGACATAGATTGCAAGGCCTTTTCTTCCACAGTGTGGCTGGGTGGGTTTGAACTGCCAATCTTTAGTTTAATAGTCAAGTGCTTAATTGTTTATGCCACCCAGAGACCTGAGCTGAGAGAAGGTGAGCATGAGGTAAAGATGTGAAGCATGGATGAGAAGGCAGAATCACACACAGGGAAGAATGAGAGGGAGGGAGGAAGACGGCAGGGGCTTGACATGATGTGGAAGCCCTGGGTTGAGGGAAGGGGCTGTGCTAATTCCTTGGAGAATAGCAACCAGGAGCTTGGTCTTCCCTGCCGGTGGACCAGGGGCTGGTCTAATTTGCATGGCATTAATTAGCAAGAGTGTCTAATTAGGACAACCATTACAGAGCCACAGTATTAAGCTGGTGCTGAATATCAATCAATTTTGGAACCTCTCCATAAAATTGAAGGAAAAGTTGACCTTATTAAACAGAAAAGACTTCTACATCAATTATTCCTCAAATTGAATGCACAAAACGTAATGGTGTCAGAAAGGCAGATCAGACCTTAACACAGACTTTATATGGTATCACCTCTGCCCCTTTGGGAGTTCCAGTGACAACAATAATGAATGGACACACACACACACACACACACGCACACGCACGCACACACATACTGTGGAGTGCATCAGTTTGGTTGGGGAAGGTGCCTGTATACCCTTTCCTCAGTGAAGCTAATATTTCACTTCGGTTCAGTGCCCCTCCACGGCTTTGCCTGCAAGTATAGTTTTCTGTTATTTTCAAATGTTCCGAGCAATAAAACACATTTAGAACTTCAAAGTCTCTGGGAAGATCTACCATAATCATTACAATTCTGGCCTGTCTTTGCAAGCTACAAGGCGGGCCAGGAGAGCAATTTATATGGCTGGCTCAGAAGCCAGGGAACACACTCCATCACACTGCACACTGCCTCAAGGGAGGCAGGGTAGGAGCAGCTCTGAGAAGCTGGCAGTGCAGAAATTGGAAGACCAGCAAGGTAGGTGGGCTGGAGGAGCAGGTGGGGGTGTCGGGAAATGGGCAGGTCACGGAAACTGGGGCAGAGAGAGAGAGAGAGAGAGATGGGTGTGCAACCTGAGGTTTTCAAATCTTGATTTTTTTCAAATCCTGACTTTGCCATTTGTTACATGTCTGTTATTTAATTTCTCAGAGCTACAGTTTCCTCCTATCTAAAAGTGGGCTCATGATACCCACCTTGCAGGAGAGTCCCTACAAATCAGTAAACTAGTTATCAAGTTGACTCTGACTCATGGCAACCTCATGTGTGTCGGAGTAGAACTGTGCTCCATAGAGTTTTTAATAACTGAGTTTTTGGCAGTAAGTTGCCAGGCCTTTCTTCTGAGGTGCCTCCGGGCGGACTCAAACCTCCAACCTTTTGGTTAGCAGACTATTGCACTAACTGTGTGGCTAGGGCCCTCTCAATCAAGAAACCAAACCCATTGCCAGTTGAGTCAGTTCTGATTCCTGGCAACTCCGTGTGTTAGTAAAACTTCTCTGTAAGGTTTTCTTGTCTGTAATCTTTCTAGAAGCAGATCAACAGGCATTTCTTCGGTGACACTACTTGGAGGGTTCAAACCACTGCTTTTAGGTTAGTAGTTGAATGCAAACCATTTGCACCATCCAGAGACCTTAGGACCCTATAAGTAGTGCTTTATTACTGATTGTTTTCATCAACGAGGAATCCCATATCTGTGAGGCGGTGGCTGGTTTATGGCTGGGAGCAGAGCAGGGACCACATGGATGGGGGCATCTTGCAGGAATGTGGTCCACCCTCCTCTCCTCTGCTAGGAATCTTCTCCGTAGCACACCTGACAGGTGTAGCCAGCCTGTACTCGGATGGCAGGAACTCCCATGGGAGCCTAGGTCATTTTTAAGGCAGAGGGAAACATGGTATGTAGAAAAATCTGGTATACACATATGGTTAAGATGTAGGTCATTTGTGGAGAAGTCACTTTATCCCTCTGATTCTCAGTTTCTTCATCAGCAAAATAGAGACTTGTGCTTCTCATGAGGGTTTGAGGTAAAGTACGTAAAAGGCTGAGTCTAGGACCTGGCACATAGTAGGTACTCCATAAACGTGAGGCGAAAAGAAAAGTATCGTTATTTTGTATTGTTATTTGTAAAAGTAATGTTGTTGTTATGTGCCGTTGAGTTGGACCCAACTCATAGTGACCCCTTCTTGGGTTTCCAAGGCAGTATCACTACGAAAGTGGATTGCTCCATCTTCCTTCGAGTGGCTGGTGGGTTTGAACCGCCAGCCTTCTGACTAACAGTCAAGTGCCTTAGGCACTATGCTACTAGAGCTCCTTATTAAGTACTTATTAAGCACCTGTGTACTGAGAACATTAAGTAGATTGTGGAGGTAATACAGTATAAATCTGTTATTCCATGGATTCTGGTAAATCAGACAATGAGCAATACATCACATGGGGTGTGCGTGAACCCCTCTACCCAGCCCCAGGGCTATAAAAGGCCCCAGTCCCCACCTGGCAGGCAGGGATAATTTCATGTTATGAGTTGATGATGCTGACATTTTATAGAATGATAATAGGAAACAGGTATCAAGTAATTGAAATGATATTTGAAGACTGGAGATTCAGGTCCTTTATCTCCATCAAAAGGATGGGCTAAAGGCTTGTGTGTCACCCAAGACAGGGCCCTGCCATGTCACAAATAAAGATGAATCACCCATCTGCATGGAAGCCTCTTTCTAGCAATCTAAAGCACAGGTTTTTTTTTTTTGAAACCACTGTCTGATGATAAAAATAGTATATTCTCACTGTAAAATTTTTTGGAAAAACTGAAAACAAAAAGAAGGAAAAAGAATCACAGCAGCTAAGGGTAGTTAATAAAGTTTCACAGCCTCTTTCTACTAACAAGTAAAAAAATTAAAAATAATTGAAAATTTGCCATATATACAGCTTTGGGTTCTGATTTTTCCTCTTAATATTTTATCAGGGCACTTTCCCCATGTCCCCAAATATTCTTAGACAAGTGATTTTTAGTGGTTGTGTAGTGTTCCATCACTGAATAGCCCCATATTTATTTAATATTGTTGGGTATTTAGAAATAAATGACTTTTTGAAGAAATGAAATATTTCCTATGCATTTCTATGTGTTAAGGGCTTTTACTACGTTGTCAAGAAGTACTGAATTTCAGGGGGTAAAAGGATTGACCAGTTGACCTCAGGACTCTCACCCTGCCCCATGAGTCTCTGTGCCCTGAGGTGGGAGTGGGTGGAGGCAGAGTGGTGTGGCAGGCATCCCACCATGGGGTGTGATGGAAGCTAATTAACCAGTCTGGTGTTGGCACCAATAGCCAAAGAGCCACATCTATTTCAAGCTTCACTGAAATTCAGACAGCAAAGAAAAGATAATAACTCAACATTTTAACAAATAGAAAACATTTCTAGTCTAGCCAGACTTCTTTGACATGCTTTTCAGTTATTAAAAATGTTTGATGGTTTATTTTTTGTTGACATATGATGGAGAATGCAAGGAAATCTATAAAGTAGTCGGCATCCTCATTGATCAACCTCATGACAACCATGTGGGGCTGGAACCTCCAGGAGGTTGCACTGGCCAAAACCAAAGAGGCAGGGGAGTTGCCTCTTATGTAAAGGCTTTAGGACAAAGGAAGGGGCTCAAAGGAGAAGAAACAGCGTCTGGCCCCTTTCCCTTCACTTCTTCCTCTAAAAATGATGCAAATGGACTTGGATTCTGATTTCAGTGAATTTCTGCCAAAACAAATAAATTAGAGGTTGAAATGTGCAGCCGCTCCCAAACCTTTCCCTGGGGAGGCGTGATGCTCCACAGATGCCTTCAGACCCCTTTGAGAAGAAAGATATGGTCATTTTTGGCTCATAAACATTGTGAGTTATCCCCAGTTAGTTCCTGTAGGGAGGTCTGTGCCTGAATTCACTGCCTGCTCTCTTCAGCCCCATCAAGGTCTGGTGCTTTGGGTGGTGTTTCAGGCACAAACGGTTTGTGCTCAACTACTAACCTAAGGGTTGGTGGTTCGAACCCACCCATGGAAGAAAGGCCTGACAATCTTCTTCTGTAAAGATTACAACCAAGAAGACTCTATGGGGGTGGTGGTGGTGGTGGTGGTGGAATACAACCCTATGGAGCTGTAATACATGTAATACATGGCCATGAGTCAGAATTGGCTTGACAGCAATGAGTTCAGGCATCCAGAAGTGCTTTCAAAGAGTGGAACCCTCTTGTGGGCAGGAACTATGCTCTTTCTTTGTGCTCACATTTGGACAGCACAACACCAGTCCTCTCTTAGATTCCTCCACAAATGTGAGCTGAGTGAAGGATTTCGGGCTGCTCTTCATTAAGCTGTAGAACATGGGTGAGGATAAAGGAAACCTGGGTTATATTTAGACCATCTTGTGGGCAGCATAGATTGGAGATTTTACCCAAACTGCACAACCCCAGACAGCGTAGAAGGTTGGAGTCTATGCATGAGCCAGACCAGAAGCTTCTGGGGTACTAGGACTTTCCTTCTTTTTTTAGATAAGCTACAGAAACTATCATTGTAAAGTGCTTTAAAACTTGATCCCAAGCAATATGCTTTTTTTTCTTTTAATTTTTATTGTGATTTGATGAAAGTTTACAGAGCAAATTCGTTTTCCATACAGCAGTTCATACACATTTTGTTTCATGACATTGACTGCAATTCCCCACAATGTAACAGCTCTCTTTCCACTTCCTCCCTCTTCCCTGTGTCCTTCTTTCCTATGCATTCCTGCCCCTTGAGCTATCTTCCTGTGCAAATACTGCCCTTCTGTTCTCCCATGATTGGTTGTTCTAAGGAGTGTATCTACCTGGTGTAAATGTTCACCCTATATACCTGTCTGTTGTTTGGCTGGAAGCCACAGGAGTAGGTTAAATTCCAGGCCTGAAGGGTAACTAGGGGCCATGGTCTCAGAGATCTTACCAGGTTCTATCAGACCAGTAAGGCCGGTCTTTTTTTTTTTTAATGATTTGAGTTTTGTTCCACATTGTTCTCCTACTCTATCCAGCATCTCCTCCAATGTTTCCTTTTCCTAGTGGTTGACAATGGCAGCCAGGCACCATCTAGTTCTGGTCTCATGGTCACAAAGGCTGAGGTTCACTTGGTCCACTAGTCCCTTGGACTAATTGTTTCCATGCATCTTTGGTCTTATTCATTCTTCTTTGCTCCAGATGAGGAGAGACCAATTGTTGCATCTAGATGGCTGCTTGCAAGCTTTTAAGACCTTAGTTGCTACTTGCCAAATTAGGATGTAGAACAATGTTTTTATGTAGAATGTTATGCCAGTCGAGTTTGATGTTCCCCACAACTCCACGTGGTCCTGAGCCCACAGGTCCAACTGCTCACTCTATCAGGGTGGTTGACCGTGGCTAGGAAGTTATCATAACTTTGCTCACTGTTGTTGTCATGTGCCGTCGAGTTGGACTTGACTCATAGCAACCCCTCCTTGGGTTTCCAAGGTGGTATCACTACAGAAGTAGATTGTCCAACCTTCCTTCCGAGTTAGTTCTATTTACATGGACATTCTTACAGCACATACAGATACGTATGAACAAATATCAAAGGACTTTCTTTATATCTCTTACAGCATCTAGCACACTGTTGGACATGCTTAACAAATGAGAACTGGATGAAATTAAGAGTGAATGAATAAGCAAATGATCAGCTTTATTAGGTCTCCATTGTATCCCCAGCATTAGTGCATACCTGGAACAAAGTCAGCTTTAACAACTGTATCAAATAAAGGAATGGTGAGATTTATAGATACCAGGGTAAATTGCTTCCATTCTGTTTCAGGCTGAGCAGGGTGGTTGAAAGCATGGACTTGGGAATCTGGAAGTCCTGGGTTCAAATCCCAAGCCCTTCATTTACTCTGTCGTTGTTGTTGTTAGGTGCCATTGAGTTGGTGTTCAACTCATGGGGATCCCATGTGACAGAGTAGAACTGCCCGGAGGGTTTTCTAGGCTGTAATCTTTACAGGGGCATATCACCAGGCCTTTCTTTCATGGAGCTGTGCTTAACCAGCAGGGCTCTTTTCTACTTACTCTCACAAAAACTCCAAACTCACTGCCATCGAGTTGATTCCACCCATAGTGACCCCCATCCAGATTCCAAGGCTGTAAATATTTACAGAAGCAGAACACTACATCTTTCTTCCATGGAGCGGCTGGTGGGTTTGAACCACCGACTTTTTGGTTAACAGCCCAAATGCCTTAATCACTGCACCACCAGAGCACCTTTCCATTGACTTTAGTGGTTGCCATATTGGACAATACTGCCTAGCTCCATAAGTCTCAACCACCACTCACATCCCATCTCTATAAGCTTTCTCTGCTCTGTCCACAGTGATGTTTCCGCCCCTCAAACTACCTTTGCTCTGTTATAAACTTCACTTGACAATCACATCTTATCTTTGAAATATCTTCTACTGTTGTCTTAAACTGTCATTTAGGTCTGTTTAAATGGACTTTTCTTACACTTCTATTCGTTTCCCATTGGAGAGTATAACTGAAGGCTTGTGAACAATGCCCTAGGCTGAGAGTCAGAGGCCCTGGCTTTGAACTCTGGCACAGGATGCTACCCTACCACCTCTGCCTGTAATGGCTGTAAAATTGGGAGAGGGGCCAAAGGTTGTTATGAGGATAGATGAGAACATTTATGCAAATCGACCTTGTAAACTGTAAGGTGCTTTACAGAAACAGGGCATTATGGTGATTACCAATCGCTTGAGGCCAGGGCCTGTTTTGATGTGACGTGCATTTCTCCATACTGAGCATAGGACCAACACACAGTGCCTGCTCAGAAGTGCTGGCCCAACTCATCTGCTACCTCAGCTCAGGGCTGTGTTCCCATCTTCCTTTAGGACTGGAAGCCATCGGTACCTCCTACTTTCTAAATATCCAGAAGGGAACCAAGTCTCCAACCTGGGTGACTTGAATTTATAGAGGATGCAAATAAATGATATTTATTAGGAGCTAACCCTTTACTCTTGTTCTGGTTACCTAGTGCCGCTCTGACAGGAACAGATATACCACAAATGGGGTGGCTTTAACAAACAGGAATTTATTTTTACAATTTTTGGAGGCTAGAAGTCCGAGTTCCAAGTGCCAGGCTCTAGAGGCTGGGTGAAAGCCCCTCGACCTTGGGCTTCAGCTCTGCCTCCTGCTTCCGGCCGACTGAAGCTAGAGGCTTTTCTTCACTCAGACAGCTGCTGGCTGCTGAGACTGACAAGCCCAAGGCTGACAAGTAAAAAGGCACAGTCCCGATGTAACCAAACCATCAGAGCATGGCAGGCTGCTGAACAACAACTCGGCTACCTTCAGGGTTCAAGCATGCCATAAGCTAGGGACCATTCCCAAAGCTGCTTCTTAAATACGGGAAGCAGCCCACATACCCAAAGCAGCTGCTCAGCTGCTTGTGGTAGATCCCACCATGGAGATGATTGCCAGTCTCATCATGGGAAATAACTACCACCAGCTGCCCAGCCACTCAACCAGGCCTAGCCAAGTTGACACACCACAACTATTGACTACCACAACTCTTTTTTAAAAAATATTTTTTTATTGTGATTTGCGTGAAAATTGACAGAGCAAATTGGTTTTCCATGCAACAATTCATACACATTTTGTTTTGTGACATTGATTGTAGTCCCTACAATGTAACAGCACTCTTCCCACTTCCTCTCTGTGGTTACTGTTTGTCTCCGTCCTTTCCTATCCCTTCCTGCCTTCTGAGCTTTATTCCTGGGCAAATGCTGCCCTTCTGATCTCATGTAGTTGATTGTTGTAAGGAATGCATACCTCCCTGGGGTTATTATTCACCTTTGGGAGCTCTGGTGGTGTAGTCCCTAAGACATCTGACTGCTAACCAGAAGGCTGACGGTTCAAACCCACCAGCCACTCCTTGGAAGGAAGATTGGGCAATCTACTTCCATAGTGATATCACCTCGGAAACCCAAGGAGGGATCGCTATGAGTCAAATCAATTAGACGGCAGTGAGTTTGGTTTGGTTTTTTAGGCCTATCATTTGGTTGAAAGTTGAGCTATGGTGGGAAATTATAGTCAATGTCATGAGACAAAACGTGTATGAACTGCTGTGTGGAAAATGGATTTGCTCTGTAAACTTTCACCCACCTCACAATAAAAATTGGAAAAAAAAAAAAAAAGGTGAGCCACAGTGGTTAGGTTCAGTTTCACTACTGAAGGGAGAAAAGTTTCGAGAGTTGCACCAGCTTCTATCAGACCAGTAAGCCTGGTCTATTTCTAACCTTTTACTCTTACATAGCCACGTATTGTCCTAGGCTCTTTACATATACTACCTCCTTTATTTTTTATAACAACTCTGTGAGGTAGTACTGATATTATCTCTGTGTTACAGATGAGGCAGCAGAGTGCAGAGGGTTGGAGTAAGCAGCTTAAGGTTCTGTAGCCAGTATGTGACTATTAGGATTTGGACTCTGCTGTCTGGCCCCAACACCCTTGCTCCTAATCATGTGGCTGTAGGTTCACTAAGCTGCCCAGGGGCTGGAAGGCTGCTCTGAAGGCTGTGAGCTCCATCCCTGCCCACAAGGATCCCCCTCAGCAGAAGGGACCCTCAGGGTCCTTTTCCTGCCTTGGACCCCTCTCTGATCCCATGCTGCCCCCATTACGCCGGCTTCCCTCCCCTGCCCTTGGCCTAAGCCAGGAGATGAGAGCAGCTGCCAGGACTTTCTAATTCATTCCTGAAAGAACTCTGCATTGTTAGAGATGGAAGGTGCCTCCAAATCTTCCGATTCAGGTTTGCTGAGAGAAAACAGAGACTCAATCTGACACATTGTATTGATACCCAGACCATAGAATGAAACAACAACAAAAAAATTCACTGCCAGTCAAGTCAGATCTGACTCATAGCGACCCCTCCTTGGGTTTCTGAGGCGGTATCTCTACGGAAGTAGATTGCCCAGTCTTCCTTCTGAGGAGTGGCTGGTGGGTTTGAACCGCCAGCCTTCTGGTTAATAGTCAAACACCTTAGGCACTACGCCACCAGAGCTCCCAGACCATAGAATAGTGGTACAAAAAAGAATTATGTTCCTATGACTTATGAGCATGGAGGAGAAGTTATGAATAACACATCAACAAAATGAATCTAGCCATGTGTAGCAACACAATACATCATGCTCAAGTAGGGTGCATCCTAGGAATGCGAGTATGTTTTCACCTAGAAAACAGAGGCTGGGGGCGGTGGGCTGCTGAGAGAGCTGGCCCAGGGCACGACTCAGGTTCTTTTCCAGCTTAGGCTAACTTTGGGCTGTGTCCTGCTCCCAGAAGGGGCTAATGGCAGTCTCTTTCCCTCACTCCTCCTCACCTCCTCCTCAGAGTAAAGTGAAACAGTTGTTTCCTGGAATCCCCTAATTCTCTTTCCATTTCTCCTGCAGGATTCCATGTTTTCGTTGGCCCTGAAATGCCTTATCAGTCTGTCCACCATCATCCTTTTGGGTTTGATCATCGCCTATCACACACGTGAAGTCCAGGTAGGTGCCTTGACCCTCCCCACTCAGGCAGTGGCAGGGCTTTTGCCTTGCTGTAGGCTGAGTCCAGCCTTACACTAAAATCCACCCCCTAAGAAGCTCCTTGGGTAATTCCATAAGATAGTGCCTAGCATCCTGGCTCTTCTCTTCTAAGCTGGACCCTAATGGCAGAAGAGATTGTGAGGCCACCCTGTGGCTTTAACAACCGTGACATTATCTTCATCTGGAATCATGGTGTCATGATTTGGGAGGGGGCCGTCCTGCCCAGAGCCCTTATTTAGCACTATTGTAATGTGAGAGCCCTTACGAGTTACTTTGCCTTTTCTATTTCTTGCTGGATCTTTTCTGAATTTGAGCTCTGAATCCACCCAGTGGAGTCAACTTACCTCATGTTTTCCTGACACACATTCCACAAACTCACAATCATACATACACACACACACACTCTGTCACACATGCACACTCACGCCTACACACACACACTTATATACACACATACACAGAGATACACAGTTTCTCACACTCACACTCAGACTTACATACACACATTCATATGCAATCATACACAGACACACTGTCTTTTACATGCACACTCACACTCATACATACACACTCACACTCATATACATTCACACACACACACAGTCTCTCACACAGACTCACACAAATTCACACACACTCACACACTCACACATAGTCGCTCACTCACACTGACACACAGGCGCTCACACACATACTCGTCCACTGTAGCAAACGTCTTTTGGGAGTCTGCTTCCAAGGGCTGCAGACTTTATCCCTGCTGGAGTCGGCTAGGCTAGGATGTATCATTTTCTAGATAGAAGCCTGGTGTGGTCAAGGAGGTATCTGTTTATTGCTGCCCAAGAGTGACTTGGCACCTGGAGGAATATTGGCCAGGGCTCCATGGTGTGCTTCCAGTTTGGCTGACATAGGGAGCTAGGTTTCACCTGGGCTGGGAGGTCAGATAGGAGTGGTCAGATCGCCTTGTGACACTGAGTCTTCTTGTCACCTGACCCTGTAGGCTGACTTGCTGCACTGTGGACCTCTCCAGTTGCTTTTTTTCATATGTATGTGAATCTGGAAACAATCTTGGTCCTTTGGCCAGAGAAGCACAGATCAATCCACATCTGGGCAGCAGGCAAGATAGAGACAAAGACCAGAACTCAGAATCAGAAAAACTGGGGTTGCAGCTCGGCCACGGCCTCTTCTTGCTCTGTGTCTTTGCCCAGACTTGTAACCTCCCTGGGCCTAAGTCTCTTCATCTCGAGCATGGGGGCTTTTATTCTGACTTTGCTGGGATGTTGTGGGGATAGAATGAGGCAGCATATGTGAGAGTGCTTTGTAAACTGTAAAACCTTATTTGCATCCAGTCCGTTTTGTCACTCAGAATTTTCTGAGTGGAGCAGCTGTGTAGATGCGGGTGTGAGTGCCTCTTCCTTCTAGCGGGTGGTGTCCACTCCCCGGCGAATGTCAGGGCAGGGCTGTGGGGAGGCGGCCCTCCTCGGTGGCTGGCTGACTGCAGAATCCTTGGCTTTGGGCCATCTTGCCAGCTCCTGTCTGCCAATGACCAAAGGACACTCATCTAGACAGTTGGGACTCTAGCCTCTGGAGGGTCACAGGTGCTTCGACAGGGGTTGTGCTGTGAGGGCGGAGTCCCAGAGCCTCTGAGCAGCTTCCTTCCTAGAGTCTGAACTGAACAAAGCTGGTTGACTAATCCAGATCGTTGCTGAGTCAAGCCCAGAAAGGAGCCAGGAGTATACGCAGAAGGAGCAGGGACGAGGGACCAAAATAGTCCCAGAAGTCAACAGTCTGGGCTCCAGACCAGGTTCCATCCCACTCAAAACCAGCCACATGACTCAGGTAGTCCTCATCTGTAGGGAGCCTTTATTAATTGTGTATTGTCTTGACCTGTGTTGGAAGGTGTCGCACAGACTAAAGACAAAAGGCAGAATCATAAAACTCAGTTAAGATCCAGGCTTGAGGCAGAAGGAGTAATAGAAGCAGCTCCTAGCCTCAACCCCACACTACAGTTCCTCAAACTTGACTATTTCCCCTTTCTCCAGCAGGCACTGGGATAGGTATAGTCAGGTGTCGTGCTCTCAGGTTCCCCTGGGAGCCTTGTTCCTAGCCCAGGACCTGCAGCCCTGGCTCTCAGACCTGAGCTGGCCCAGAACTTCAGTTCCGGCCATTTTACTGACAGGCCACCTAGCTGGGCACTCTTTGCCCCATCCTTAGCCATGGTCCATCTCTGTTCCAGCTCTAATCATGGCCAGTAAATGATGCTATTTGGATCACTTATCTTGGCCTGACACTCATGGTTTAGAGAACAGAGTGAAATTGATGGCATTGAACTCTGACTCAGACACTTCAGCCTGAATGACATTGGGTTGGTACCAATATGTTCACATCTGAGGCATTGGGATTCACTTAGCTAAATACTTAAGAGAGTTGGTACTAGTGTAGAGTACAGAGTGGGTTTTCATGAAAAGGAAGTATGATTCCTTTCTTCTGACCTTTGTTCCACTGCTTCCAGCTGGGCCCCAGTCCATGTGCCATCTGGGCCCACCAGATAGTCACTGACATGACTGCCTGGTCCGGGCAGGTGGGCAGGCTCTTCCTCCTTACTCTGGCCTAGCCCTGCCTGCACTCTCAGCTCCCAAGGCGCAGGCCCTTATCCTGGACCCAGCGTCATGTGGGGGAAATCACCAGCACCTAGCACCCTCTGTCCCTCTTGTCTGGTAAAGTTCTTTGAACAGATAGCTGGACCTTCTCCTGCCAGAGGGAAGTGGGAATGTTTTGGGCCCAAACAGTCAGAAGAGAGAGGTTGTTCTCTTTCAATGTCCCTTGTATGCACCTCACCCAGCTTTATGGTATTTTCCTGTTCTCTGTCCTCCCCAATCTCATTTCCAGCCCCCTGCCACTCATGTCTGACAAAGAGCAGGTGTTTTCATTTCATTCATTCAGTTACGAAAGAGTACTGGATTTCAGAAATCTGGTTTCCAAAGCCAGTTATACCATTAGCTGTGGCCTTGGGCCTCAGTTTTCCCATCTGTTACTTGGGGGTCCTAAATCCCCAAAGTCTGTAATTCTCTGGGCTAGGACTGCAACATGATTGGCTGGGGGACCTGCTTCCTAAGAATGACTATTCGTTGTTAGTTGCCATTGAGTTGGCTTTGACTCATGGCGACCTTATGTATAACAGAATGAAACATTGCCTGCTCCTGTGACATGTTCGTGATGGTTGGTATGCTGGTATGATCCTATTGTTGTGCCTATTGTGGCAATCCATCCCACTAAGGGTTTTCCTTGTTTTCACTGACTCTCTACTTCACTATACGTTCCTGAGACTGGAGGGAGGAGTTATCCCAAGCCAGGCTGACTGTGGATATACAGAAAGGAGCTCTTGGAAAACATCCATCCGGAAGGGAAAGGCCGGCTGCTGTTCATCTGCAGGGAAGCAGGGCAGGGTCAGGGTGCATGCAGCTGTATCATCTCCTCTGTGGAGTGATGTTGGTTTTTTTTTTTTTTTTGTTAAGAATCTGCTCACGACTTTCTTCATCCATAACAGTTGTTGGTCAGTTGGCTAAATTTTAGCAGAGACCAGATGACTATTGTTCTGGTTACCCAGTGACACTCTGACAAGAAATATACCCCAAATGGGATGGCCTTAACAAACAAGAGTTTATTCTTACAATTTGGAGGCTTTAAGTCCAAGTTCAAAGTGTCAGGCTCTAGGGGCTGGGTGAAAGCCCCTCAACCTTGGGATCCAGCTCTGCCTCCTGCTCCCGGCCCACTGGAGCTAGAGGCATTTCTTCACTCAGACAGCTGCTGGCTGCTGAGGCTGAAAAGCCCCAAGTCTGACAAGTGAAAAGGCACAGTCCCGATATTACCAAACCACACAGCAGGCCATTGACTTAAGTCCATTGTAAGTCCCAAGGTCGGCAAAGCATAGCAAGCTGCTGAGCAATGACATGGCTTCATGCAGCGTCCAAGCGTGCCATAGGCTAGAGATCATTCCCAAGGCTTCTCATTATATACAGGAAGCAGACCACATTCCAAAGGCAGTGACTCAGCTGCTTGTGGTAGATCTCACCATGGAGTTGATTGCCAGTCTCATCATGGTGAATAACTATCACCAGCTGCCCAGCCACTCAACCAGGCCCAGCCAAATTGACACACAAACATAACCATCACAACTATGTCCCCACCTCCTCCCAACACTGTCCTTGATGCTCACATTCAGGCCACAGGCCTTGGTCTAGCACACATGCGAGGCTGAGAGTACTTTCTAGAATTTCCAGTTGCTGTTAAGTGATTACAACTGATGGCGACCTCATATGTATCAGAGTAGAACTGTGCTCCACAAGGTTTTCAATAGCTGATTTTTCAAAAGTCAATCACCAGGCCCTTTTTCTGAAGTGCCTCTGGGTGGACTTGAACCTCCAACCCTTTAGTTAGCAGCAGAGCAGATAAACCATTTGCACCACCCAGAGACTCTACCTTCTAGAATAGTATTCCTATTTGTTCGTTTAGACAACTTATGTTTTTGAGGCAGAAGAATTCTGAAACATTATTGGCTAACTCTCAACCAAACTCTGGCTTCAAGTTATGGAGCCTCAGGATTGGAAGGTTTTTGGAGGTGACTTAGTTCCATTCTCCTACCCATGTTCTTTGTGTTCTCTGCTGATGCCGTGGTGCCCACTGCCTCTTGAGGTAGGCTCTTCCACTATTGGGCAGCATGAGCCTTTAGCAAGTCTTCTTCCCACTGAGGAAATAGGCCTCCCTATAACTTCCACTTTGCCCTAGTTCTGTGTCTTGAGCAGGGAAAAGAAGACGCCGTGTTTTCCACAGGGAGCACTCGTGGTGTGATTAAGTGCTTGGCTGCTAACTCAAAGGTTGGCAGTTCCAATCCATCAGCTGCTAGTGGGAGAAAAATATGACAGTCTGCTTCCATAATGATTACAGCCTTGGAAAGCCTACGGGACTCTGTGTTAAAGGGTCACTATGAGTTGGAATCAACTCGATGGTAAAGAGTTTGGTTTGTTTGTGGTGTTTCCCATGTGGCAGCCTTTGTAGTTTGAAGATGGTTCTCCCTACCTTTTCTCAGTTTCTTCTCTCAGCACTTATGGGGCAGGGAGCTTTCAAAGGCTTGGATATCTGTTATCCTAGGCTTCCTGGTGTATATGTTGTTGTTGTTGTTATGTGCCGTTGAGTTGGACCTGACTCAAACTCCTTGGGTTTCCGAGGCAGTATCACTACGGAAGTAGATTGCCCCATCTTCCTTCTGAGGAGTGGCTGGTGGGTTTGAACTGCCAGCCTTCTGGTTAGCAGTCAAATGCCTTAGGCACTACGCTACCAGAGCTCCCTGGTGTGTATAGGGGAATACAACAACAACAAAAAAACCACAATGGATTTATTATTATTATTATTTATCAAAACTTTGACTGAAAACCATGCTGTCCCCTGGAGAGTGCATTCACTCCTGGGGTTTGATGGTCTCCAGTGACTCCCAGATCAACAGTGCAGCCTCCTCTCCCTAGGAGGCAGACTCTGTTTTAGACGCCGTTGACACACATTCCCAAACTCAACATGTAAAATGCAGAACTTTTTATTACTCCTCTAATATCCTTCCCTTCCCTACTCTTGATTACCCAGCTAGCTCCTTTGTTCTTTCAACATATATTTAACAAAGTCTGCTCTGTGCAGAGCATGGGACAGTAGCCCAATTCTCTGGGCTGTTGTTATTGTTGTTATGTGCCATCGAGTTGGACCAACTCATAGTGACCCCTCTTTGGGTTGCTGAGGCAGTATCGCTACTGAAGTAGGTTGCCCAACCTTCCTTCCAAGGAGTGGCTGGTGGATTTGAACCGCCAGCCTTCTGGTTAGTAGTCAAGTGCCTTAGGCACTACGCTACCAGAGCTCCTAATTCTCAGGGCTAGAAACCTTGAAATCACCTTTGCTTCTTTCCCACAATTCCCCTCCCCTCTTTGTCTGCAAGGGCTTCCAACTCCGAGTGAATCTACAGCTCTAACAAATGTTTCTGGTACCATTGCTGGAAGGCAGGGCAACAGGTGGCTGAGAACACCAACTCTAGATCAACCCAGCTTGGGTTCAAATTATGCTAATTGTTTTATGTAATCTCTCTTAATCCATTTCCTTTCTATAAAATGGATCCAATAATAGTACTTATCACAAAGGGTTGTTGTGCAGATCAGATAAACTAATACATGCAAAGCCCTTAGCTTAGATGAAGACTTATTTGCCTAGCAGGACAACCCAGGCAGAGGTCTCAAAATAAGCAAAGACAATGAGATGGGGAACCAAGTGCATTGGGAATGTATTCCAGGATAAGTTCATGGAGAGTCCCAACGTGCTGGACAGAGCCTGGCACATAGCAAGTGCTCAGTTAGTGTTTGTTGAATTAAACTAAGGGGGATGACTGTGTTTGCAGGATAGGGCATGGGGCAGTAGCAGAGCTTACATCATTTAATGGGTGGGATGGGGACTTTAAAGCCAGTTGCTGTCAAGTTGACTCCAACTCATGGTGACCCATGTGTGTCAGAGTAGACCTGTGCTCTGTAGGGTTTCCAATAACTGATTTTTCAGAAGCAGATCACCAGGCTTTTCTTCTGAGACGCCTCTGGGTGAACTCGAACCTGCAGCCTTTCAGTTAGCAGCTGAGCTCTTAACTGTTTGTACCACCTGGGGACTTCTCTGGGAACTTCAACTTTAACTTTAGTATGGAGCTCTGGTAGCATAGTGCCTAAGGCACTTGACTGCTAACCAGAAGGCTGGGGGTTCAAACCCACCAGCCACTCCTTGGAAGGAAGGTTGGGCAATCTACTTCCATAGTGATACCACCTCAGAAACCCAAGGAGGGGTCGCTGTGAGTTGGATCCCACTCAACAGCACATAACAACAAACAACAACATGTAGTTACTAAATAACTGCATTTGCCTTCAAAGTAAAAGGCATTAGTCAGGACAATGGGGGTGGATGGATATCATTCTTGTTTGGAGCATTGAACCCCTCAAGAGCTGACCCTTGCCTCCAGAGGCTTCCAGTCCACTTCAAACTCCAAAGAAACAAACTGATAGTGATGAGAAATGAGCCTTCAACCTCATAAAAGGGATGAAGAAAAAGGGACAGTTTTAACTTATATATATACAAATGGATATTTTTTTCTTAACTACCAATAGAGTTCTCAGCTGACAGGGAAATTACTTCAAATTATAGAGCATAAATTATATACGAGAGACAGCTCACAGTATAAAGACTCATCCGTCAAGACATGATGGTCCCTTAGGTCAGAGCGCACTCCCAGGTGCCTACAAAGTGGCTGTTACAGGGACTCAGCATCTGGCATGCAGGACGTGCTCTGGGCTCCCACGGCTAAATAGATTGATTGGGGGTTAGTGCTGTTTTCTGGACAGGGCGGTTCAGGACAAGTCTTGCTCTCTGTGCTCACCCTCCCTTCTCTCTAAAACAGTGTGGGCTCAATTTGCATCTGGAAATGTCCGGGTAAAGCAACCTGGCACCGAGAGACAGCAGAACTGTTCACTGACATTTGACTGCTAACCAGAAGGCTGGTGGTTCAAACTCAGCAGCCACTCCTCAGAAAGAAGGTTGGGCAATCTACTTCCGTAGTGATACCACCTCAGAAACCCAAGGAGGGGTCACTATGAGTCAGGTCCAACTTGATGGCAGTGAGTTTTTTTGTAATACAAAAAAGAAATAGGGTCACCATGAGTTGGAATCAATTCAATGGCAGTAGGTTTGGTTTTTTTTTGGGGGGCTTAATACAAAAAATGGTGGGTCCATACATTCATAGATAAGCATTTATTGTAAGTTTGTGTCAGGCATTGAGCATTCAGAAAAAATTCAGAGCCAGTCCCTATCTCTGGGAGCTGACTGTCCTAGACCTTTTTGCATTATGACACAGGACTGTTGTTATTGTTAGTTGTCGTTGAGTCAATTCTGACTCATAGTGTGTCTATGCAACAGAGTAGAACTGCCCCATACAATTTTCTAGGCTGTAATCTTTACAGGAGCAAATTGCTGGGTCTTTTCTGTTACGGAGCCACTGAGTAGGTTTGAACTGCCAACCTTTCAGTTAGCAGCCGAATGCTTAACTATTGTGCCACTAGGACTCCTTGATGGGAGCTCTGGTGGCATAGTGCCTAAGGCATTTGACTGCTAACCAGAAGGCTGGCAGTTCAAACCCACCAGCCACTCCTTGGAAGGAAGCCTAGGCAATCTACCTCCGTACCGATACTGCCTTGGAAACCCAAGGAGGGGTCACTATGAGTCAGATCCGACTCGATGGCAATGAGGACTCCTTGTGACCCAAAGTAATAAGTGCTATATGAGGTGTGTGTGAAATGCCTCATGGCCACAGAAGAAGGAGTGATGCATTTCTACTAGAAGAGCCAGAGCAAGTTTCACAGGGAGATGGCACTTTAGCTGAACCTTAATTTTCACCAGAGCAGTGACCTTGCATGTTTGGGATAGACCTGGTCTGTAGCAATCCAGGGAATTAAGAGAGAAGAGCAGGCAGCTGTATCTGTCCTCCAGGGTAGATGGCAGCTACCCAACTCCAGTGGTGCTGAGAGACTTTCCCTAAGGGGTCTCTGGCTGGTTGGTTGATGAATTTGAGTTGTTGCATGTGCTAAAAGATGAACCAATGGCCAAGGTTCTCCTTTTGAGCTGAACAGATTGGGGTCCCTGAGATTTTGGACCCCCAAACAGACCTCTCAGCCAGTCTTGACCTGAGGACATCTGCTCCTTAGCCAATGTGATGAGCAGAGAGGAAAGGAAAGCTCCATGTTTTCTGGCTAGCAACCTCTTCTGCCAAGCTTACTTCCATTTCCTGCCCCGCTTTAATTAAGGCTCCCTTGATAGAGCTTGACACACACAGGAAATTGAAAATGAGGAGTGTGTTCCAGGGGGCAGTGTCCAGCCTGGGCCTTGGCTCTGAGGTAACACTCTTTACAGCCCTGCTTTCCCTGGGCTCTGGCTGCAGTGGCATCAGCTGAGGGCACGGCTGCCCCTGCCCGGCCCACTCATGCCTGGGGGGGCTGGAAAGAAAGGAAGAGAGAAGAGGCCAGGAGAAGACACACCAAACAGCAGAACACCATGAACTCTCTGCCAGACCACCTTGTGAAAACAGAATGTTATGGGTCCTAGAGGCTGACACATTAGCAACCACCTTAGTGAGGATGGCATCACCACATCATGTCTAGTGCTTTGTATTTCTGGAGTGTTTTCACATGTGTGTCAGACCTTTTGCCTGGCTGACTTCACCTCCTTAACTTTTAGGTTTCAAGTAGAGACACTTCCTCCTCCAAGAACCCTTTCTGGCCTCTCCTCCACCCTCCTCAGGGCAAGTTTTCCCCTTCTAGGGGTTGACTTAGCTTCTGACTTTTTCCCCTTGTCATTGCACATCTTAGGTTGAATGCTATTTTCTTGCCTGCATTCACTTATCTGGCTGTGGGCTCTGTGGTGATAGGACTGTATTAGATTCATTGTGGTATCCCAAAGCCAAGGGAGTGAGTGTCCAGCACATAGTTGTTGTTGTTAGGTGTTGTAGAGTTGATTTTGACTCATGGGACCCCACATGACAGAGTAGAACTGCCTCACAGGAATTTCGGGGATACAGTCTTTGTGGAAGTACATCATCAAGTCTTTTTCCTGAGGAACCACTCACATGAGTTTGAAACACCAGTCTTTCAGTTAGCAGCTTAACCATTGTGCCAACAGTGCATAGTAGGTACTCAATAAGTGTAGGTTGAATGGATGAATGAATAGACAACAGACTTATAGAATAGGGGTGGCAGTTTTATTATGTATAGAAGAGGAAATGGAGTCTCTGGAAGGTTGAGAGACTTCCCTGAAGCCCACAGCCTCTGCTTTCTGTCCTATGCTCTTTGGATGGTATGGGGTTGAGGTCTCTGCAGGCTGCCACTGTGAGCCTGCCATGTTCACTGTGGCCCTCCCTGCCACCATCTTGTTGGCTCACTCAGTCTCAGAACTTCTTCACTCGGATCTGCCACTGGCCAGGGATTGCCATGGTTACCACACCAACCTTAGCAGTCTCTGTGTGACGTTTTGGTTTTATTTGCTAAATTATTTAAACACTTGGGTTTAATGCTTTCTGCCTCAAGTGGGCTTTTCTGCCCCTGTCACCCCCTTCTGTTAGGTGTGAAGGCCTCCTGCTGCTCCCTAGGCCCTGATGTCTTATGACAACCCAGAGCTCCTGGGGCTGGTATGCTCAGCATGACAGCAAGGCCTGTCTCTTGGCTGCCTGTGTTGACTTTCTGTTTTGTCACTTTGAAATGTCACCCTGTATCAGGTGTCTTGACAGAGCATGTGCTGTGTCTGTTAACAGGTGTGAAAAACCACTGCCCAGGCATGCTGAGACTTGTCCGACCAGGAGGGACAGTCCCACATCCCTCGGGTCAGCCTCTTGGGGCTCTACTGACCTCTAGGCAAACCCCTCTGGCCAAGCCCTCCAGTGGCTTCCTCAGTTCCAAGGAGGCTTGGATGTTAGGGGTGCTCTGTTCTTGAACCCTGGCAGGAAGAGGGGAAACTGGCTTCGGGAGGAGTGAGTGCTGGTGAATGAAAAGGCAGTTTCACCTTGCCTCCCACTCCTCTGCTGACTCAAGACAAGTCCCGTTGAGGAGGACTTGAGGGGAGGAGGTGGCTCTGGGAGGCTGAATCCACCCCATCTGTATGTTACCTTAGAAACCACACACTTGTCCTGGCCCTGGGCCATGTAAAATGAGGAGGCCATGGGCACGCTTCTCAGGAAGCTTCCAATGTAATTCAGGGATTTAGGAACTCACCTTCCCAACATGAGTAGCTAAGTGAATGAAAGGATTCTGAGATATCCCCCACCACAAACACCTACATACCTCTTCCAGTGCCTGCCCTACCTGAAGGGCTTCCACCCCAGCAAACCTTTGCCACTCTTACATGCTACAAAAGGACTATGTCCTCATCTGTCTGGGATACTGATCACTGTGTGAGCTTGGACAAGCCATGTCTCTTCCAACCTCAGTTTTTCCATCTGTAAAATGGGCAGATTGGACCAGATAATCTCTGGGGCGTTAGAATTCCATGGTGTATTCAGTGACAAGGAGAGGAAAGGGTAGGAATAGTAGCTGTGAACAGTTTTTAGAAACAATGACCGATGATATCATTTGTATTCAGGAAGCACTTGTGGGGTGCCATCCAAGCAACTTTGTCCCTTCTCTTAAATGCTTTGTCTCTTGGTCCAGAAATGGAGCTGGCTATCCCCTTAATACAGCTTCAAACTTGAAATAGTAAACAATGAAAAAGACAGTTCTTTGGCTCAAACGTTTTAAGAAGTTTAAAGGTGACTTCTCTAAAGTCTTACAAATGTAAACTGGTCAGACATTTTAAAGCTTTTAGGATGATTAAAGTAAGTGACTGACTTCCCTTCCTCAGTGCTCACATCCAAACTCCTTCCATGAATGCAAACTCCCACTTTTCCAGAGTTGCTGAGGAAGGAGTATTCAGTTTAATAGAATATTCTATTTTTCTGACAGTGCCAATATATACCGCCCATGGTTTCAGAGTTAATTCATCCTATTTTGTATTGTTCTTGTTACTATTTTTTTTCCTTTTAATGACTTCTTTTTCTTTTTTTTTTTAATTGTGGTAAATACATAGGTAACAACACATATACCCTTTCAACCATCTCCACGTGTACAGTTCAGTGACATTAATTGTGTTCATCATGTTGTTCAACCATCAATCACCCTTATCCATTCCCCAAACTTTCCGTCACTCTTAATGGAAACTTAGTGTATCTAAGCACTGCATCTTCCTTTCTCTCTCCCCCTTTACTGTTTTTCAATGATTGTGTTTCTCCCACGACAGCAGTTCTCAATCAGGGGTGTGCATCTGATCCCCTCTGCTGTGTTTGGGCCCCCCGCAGGCTGATGAGCCCCACTCCTTGGTGATGTGGGTTTGAAACTCCCCCAGGGGTCCCAGGGCACAATCCTGATTCAGAAACATCGTGTTCAGTGACAGACTTGGTGAGGGCAGCATCTCGTCTTAGTCATCTTTGTAGCCATCCCTGCAATAAAGGGCATTGTACATAGTAGGAGCTCAGTAACTCAAAAAGGGAGCTAAAAATAATTGGCTTTCTGAGCATTTGGAAAATTGGAAGGCACTGTAGAATTTTTAGTGTTTGGAAGCTTCTTTACAATGACCATTGCACTGTACTCCCAAGAAGATTCTGATCATTCTAGTTTCCTGTTTATCAGGAATCTAGTAAAATGACATTTTCCTGTTTCTAAAAGAAAGATGGCAAAATTCTCCAAAACCTAATCATTCAATTAGAAGAACTATGGACTGTCCAGGCTTATCTTTCAATTAAAGAATTCAATGTCATCGAGCAGAGTTCTGTTTCCTCTGAACACATCACCCAATGCAAACCCTTGGGTGATGGGAGGGACACTGAGCTTGCAGGCCATGGACCTGGGTCCAAGTTGTGACTTTGTGATTTTTTTATGTAACCTCAGATGAATCACTTGATGGTTCATGGGTGGGCGTGTCCCCGTTGAGGCCCTGACCCACAGTTGCAGGCGAGACTTCCTTCATACTCCCATTTCCTATGTGCATCTCCCACCGCACCAGCCCCTGAACTACGTTTCCCTTGTCCTGACACCCCAACATCACAGGCCAGCCTTCTGATTCCAACTTGAGATTTGGACAATGGTTTGTTGTTCTTGTGTGCCACTGAGTTGATTCCAATTCATAGCGACCCTGGAGGACAGAGCTGAACTGCCCTGTAGGGTTTCCTAGCCTGTAATCTGTATGGGAGCAGATTGCCAGTCTTTTCTCTTGCTGAGTCCACTGGGTGGGTCTGAACCACTGACCTTTCAGTAAGCAGTTGAGCGCTTGACCATTGTGCCACCAAAGTTCCTGGAAAGTGGTGGTGACACCACAAATAATAATAATAATAATAATGGCAGCCTCAACTTGTTGATGTCTTGAGGGCCAGAGTTTGTGCTAAACTCTTTATTACCTCAATCTTCATGACAGCCCAGGGAAGGTTCTATTATCTCCATTTTATAGATAAGGAAACTGAAGCCTAGAGAAGTTCAGTGATGTGTCCAACTTCATGTGGCAGTTGAGTGGTGATCAAGCCAAGCTGACTGTCTCCAAAGCATTAGGCTTCACTATTTGGAGGAGAGAGCGCATCCTTAAACTGTTTCTCCCACCCCTAATTCCTGAAGTGCCCGACAGCAGCCTGGAAGGTGGCCGAGGCCCAAGGATTCCCCTTCAAAACAGGGCAAGAAGAGTAAACGTGAGGAGATCTGTACATTGGTTCAGTTCTGTGGCCTCCACTCCGGCCACACCCTGTCAATGCTGTGCTCTACAGTGGCTTGTTTGCCTATTAGAGAGCCCTTCCTTACCCTGGCTTCTCTACTGTCCTCCCTTTGGGTCTCAGGCTTGTCCCAAAGCTGAGGTCAAGCACCCTTAGGGGTGGAGGTAGGACTCACTTCAGGATAACTCTCAGAACTAGAACTCCGCTTCAATTTCCCTGACTAGCCTACTGATTCCACTCTTCCTTGAAGCCCTGGATGCCTGGCTGGGCCCCGTACTGGGTGTATTTCTTGGAATTGCCATACAAATGACCACAAAGTAGATGGTTTTAAACAACAGAAATGTTAAATTCTCTCATGGTTCTGGAGGCCAGAAGCCTGAAATCAAGGTGTCAGCAGGTCCATGTGCTTTCTGAAGGCTCTAGGGAAGATTCTTCCTTGCCCTTCGGAGCTTCCAGGAGTTCCTGGCAGTGGTTGGTGTTCCTCAGCCTTGCAGATGCACCACTCCAGTCTCTGGCTCCATCTTCACATGGCTGTCTTATCTCTGTGCATGTGTCTCCGTCTCTGTGCCTCTTCTCTTTTACAAGGACACCATTTGTATTGGATAAGACCCACTCTACTCCAGTAAGACCTCATATGTTAACTTAACGGACAGCACCTTCAAAGGCCCCATGTTAAAGAAGTTCATGTTCATAGGTACCAGGGGTTAGAAACTCAATATAACTTTTCAAGAAACACAATTGAATCATAGCACAATGCCTTATTCTTTCTTGACTCCTCACCCTTTGAGGGGCCAACTCATCCTTCCTGTGCCCATTCTCTGCTTACCTGGGGCCATGGTGTCTCTGCTAGACCCCTGGCCCACAGAAGCAGACCTATCCCCCTTCCAAGCCAAATCTTGCCTGGGCTGAGTCTGGTCTTCCTTGGACACTATGTCTTAGGCTACCAGTGCCTCAGGTGGATCAGGCTTCTCCAGTCTTCCTAGTTCCCCTGCCTCACTACTTCCTCTTCTATCTGCCTGGAGCCTGTGGTAAGGTACCTGCAGCCTTATACCCAAGCCTCTTGAATTGGATACAAGATTTCCCAGGGTCTTCTCTTCCCCGGATGAAACATCTCCAGTTTCCTTGGTGCCCATAGGAGCCCTGCCTTCACCTGGTCCACTCTCTTCCCACCAGGATCCCCTTGGTTTATACCTGTGCAGGGGTGTGGTGCCACAGTGACCACCACACACTGCTGTGATCTGGCTAGCACAAAGGGTCTCTTGTCTCTCATTCTATTATTGCAGCCAAAGTCGGCCCCACACCCTTTGTCTTCCATAGCACCCTGGGAATTCACTTAGAAGCAAATATTCACTGAAACCCCTCTGTCTTCCTCACAAAGCCATAAGGTCCCACCCCCTTCCCTGATCATCAATCCTTGCTTGTACAGTTGGTTTTGGGGGCAAAAGCTGCACCTTTTGTCTGCCTATGTTATGATTTCCCATGTACCTTCCAGCCCTTCTTTCCAGATTGCCAGGGTCTTTTAGTATCTCACTCAGCTCTGTGTGTCTGGGGCCCTCCCAGCTTCCTGTCCTCTCGTCTTTGATGAGCCTGACTATGATAGCTTCTTCCAAACCATTGATACCAATGTTGAACCAGAAATTGAATTTGGGGAAGTAAACTTTCTTTTGTTGGAGTCAAGCTGGAAGGAATGGAGAAAACCAGAGTGTGGATTTGCAAATCCTTTTCATTCTAAAAATGTGGCCTCCCCTTGTTGTTGTTAGTTGCCATGGAGACAGCCCCCAACTTATGATGACCCCATGCACAATGAAAGAATTGCTGCCCCGTCCTTCACCATCCCCGTGACTGGCTGCAGTCATACCATTATGATCCGTGGGGTTTGTATTGGCTGATTTACAGAAGCCTTTCTTTGTAGTCCATCTTAGTCTGGAAGCTCTGCTGAAACCTGTTTAGCATTGTAGTAGCATACAGGCCTTCACTGACACACAGATGACAGCTGCACATGAAGGGCATTGGCTGGGAGTTGAACCCAGGTTGCCCACATGGAAGGTGAGAATTCTAACCACTGACCCACCAATGTCACGTGGATCCCCCTTAGGCTATGGATGGTTTTGTACCTTCTTCATTCCAGCCCCATTGTAAGCCCTACTCTGCATATGTATAACCCTGCATGTATATAACTGGTGTTTACAACCCACCACTCTGTGAGGTGCTGGAACAGAGCCGTGAACTTCAGAAGGAGACCCTGTGTTCGTGCTGCTCACAGGCTGTGAAGTGTAAGAGTGATATGCTGCTTAGCGGCCCGGCAGGTCTGGGGTGTAGCAATGTTGATCTAATAGGCTGTGTCATAGGAGAGTGTTGAATCATGGCCACATGTCCCTGTGGTTCAGACATTCCTGAAGACACTGTTCAGCCACAGCCCTGGTCGGGGCTGCTGATCTGTTACTTCACTGGCCTCAGGCACAAACCAGAGATCAGTCACCAGTCGCAGTGGAGCCGTTCGCCAGGTGCTGCATAGCCACAGCTTCTGAACTTAACACCCGGAGATGGCTTTGCAGGACCCCTGGGCAGAGAGTCAGATCTGCACCTGCCACCTGCCTGTGTGTTATTGTGGACAGGCTGTGTCCCTCACTGCCCTCAGTTTCCTCATTTGTGCAACCAAGGCAGGGAGCCAAGTGCTCTCCAAGGTCCCTCCTAGCTCTCTGTGTTGCCTCTTGCTAAAATGTGCTAGAACCCTCATGATTTGAGAGTAAAGAGAAATTGCCACCACTGGGTGTATATGTGTGGAGTAGGGGGTGGAGGGAGAGTGGGCAGGGCAGTATTTGTCTTCCTGCTGCTGTTGGAAATAGCAACTGTTCTCCACCTCCCCTGAGGACTGGACAAAAGGTGATTAATTCATATAACACAGGGCTATTGAAGGCCTGTTCTGAGCAAGGGGGGTGTGTGTTACAGCAAGGTCCCTGCCCTAAACGGGCTTGTGATCTAATGGGGAGATAAGCACACAAGGACTCAGGCACCCTGGCTGCAAGTACTGAGTGCTATGCTCAGATCGGGAGGGCACACCTGCCATCCCCCCAGGCAGGAATGGGGGTGCTCTGTATAGGCATTTGGGCCTGGAAGGCTATGCAGTGTTAGCAGATGCAGGTGGGTTAGGGCATATCAGGGCAAGGGACTTACCTGAACAAAAATGAAGGCCTGGGAATGCTTAGGCCTTCTGGGAAATGGGAGGCATGCAATTGGCCACAAAGGGTATGGTGAGAAGTAGGAATGAAAAGGAAGGTTGGAGCCAGATCCTGGTGAGCGGGAGCAGAAGAGATTAGGCATCCAGGTCTAAATTGGTAGCAGCCCAAACTGTCTATTAAGGATTTGTTGTTGTTAGTCATCATTGAGTTGATTCTGACTCATGGCGACCCCATGTGTGCAGAGTAACTGCTCCATAGGGTTCGGAAGCAGGTCCCAGGCCTGCCTTCCGAGGTGCCACTGGGTTGGTTTGAATGCCAACCTTTAGGTTAGTAGTTGAGTGTTTAACTGTTTATGCCACCCAGGGATTCAGGGATAGTAATCTGATAGGAGCTCTGGTGGCGTAGTGCTGAAGGCACTTGACTGCTAACCAGAAGGCTGGCTGTTCAACCCACCAGCTGCTCCTCGGAAGGAAGCCTGGGCAATCTACTTCCATAGAGATACCACCTTGGAAACCCAAGGAGGGGTCACTATGATTCACTTTCGACTCAACGGCAGTGAATTAGGTTTTGGTTTGGAATCTGATGATAGTGTAGGAGCTAGGGCATTTGGCTGCTGAGCATAAGTTCAGAAGTTTGAACTCACCAGCCCTGCTCTGTGGAAAAAAGATGAGGCAGTCTGCTTCCATAACGATTTATAGGCTTGAGGGTCGCCATGAGTTGGAATCAACTTGATGGCAGTGAGTTTGGTTTTTTGGAATCTGATGGGGAAAGAGTGTGGTTAAGGCCCTTGTCTAGAAGTTGCATTGGTGAAGCATTGTATATAACATTGAGAAAATATCAGTAGTCACTGTCAGACACCAAGGGGTGGGGATGAAGTGGGGAGACCAGTGTAGATTATGATGGAGGCTGAGCCCACCTCCTAAGCCCCGCAGGCAGCCTTTGGATCTGTGGCACCAGCATTGACTTTAATGCCCAGGATTCGCTCGACGAAAGGTTGAAGAATCTCCTTCCTTGGGGAATCTTTGGAAATCAAGACGACAGCCATCTGGCACCCTGTTGAAGAGACAGAGGACAGGAAACCCCCTTGCCACTCAAAATCGTGAGGCTCCATGATAACAACCCTTTGAGGAGTGAGGGGCTCATGGGGAGCCCACTTCTGTCTTGCTCTGTTGGGTCTTTTTCGATGTTTAGCAGAAGCTACACTGATCAGTCTTTACAAGAACCTTTCCATCTCACCCTTCTCTTTCCAAACCAAGCCTACACCAAATAATACACCATGTCAAGCAGCCGTGGGGACTCAGTTCTCCTCAAGGCAGGGAGTTAATATCCCTCCTTCACCTGCAGTGTCTCACAGGCTTGGCAGGGTGGCTGGGAACTGCCATCATCTTAGAATGTCCCCAAGGCCTGGCTGTTGCCTGCAGCAGCAGTGACAGCACCCAGAGCTGATGTGGGGGCCTTCTCAGTTTGCAGTGGGCTGGAAAGGGGCACATGCAGGGTGAAGGTCGGAGAAGGTGTGCTTTGTGGGGCTTGCAAGGGAACAGCTGATGGTGGACAGACCTGGCTGCAGCTCATGCTCGTGCTGCTACGGGGCTTTAGAGTAAACGTTTACCAGCACCATCCTCATACATTTCTTCCTTTTCTCACTTTCTCTACTACCCTCTTATCAGCACCACCTAAACCTCCATCTGCCTCCTCTTAGATGTTCTCTGACTCTCCTTTCCCGCTCGCTTCATCTCCTATCTTTCCTATCTGGATGCATGCTGTCTGTTGCTGTGGTTCACTTCATGTGTGTGTGTGGCTTTCAAGCTGAACTGGCAGGACCAAATTTTACAGCTGATACTGTCTAGCTCTGGAAAAAGAGAAAGGGGAGGACAATGACGGACAGGAGCTCTTGTAGCAGAGAACATTCTGATCCGGTGTCCTTTCAGGATAAATTTAGTTCCTAGGGCTGGTGCAACATTCTAATTTGGTGGGAGTCCTTGAGTGCTCACGGTGGGGAGTGGAGACGTCTTCTCTCACCTGTCGGGTTGACTTCAAGGGCTACAGGAAACCCAAGGGTGAGGAGCATCTTGCAGAATGGTAATCATGGCAACCCTGAACTGACACAAGATTTATTCACCTGGCACCAAATTTCCTTCAGGCTCCTTTCTCACTGTTGGCAATTCTTGAAGCTTCTGCATTTTCATGGCTGGCATATCCCAAGGAGGAAATAGAGATTCATGGTCTGTACTAGTAGAGTTTTCATGGTCTCAGGATTAAATCAGTAATGACCAAAATAATTGAGGCTTCATTCAAATAAAATGAAATATGGTATGGAGTAGAATATTCTAGATTTGGAATCAAGAGTTTGAATCTCAGTTCTGCTGCTGTCTAACAGGTGAATAACTGCACTTCCTCAAGTCTCAGTTTCCTCCTTTGTAAAGTGGTATCATAATGCTGGTCACAGGGAGATGTGGGCATTGGCTAAGAGAGCTTTGCAAAAGGGCCCCTGAGGGCCTGGAATGGGCAAGCAGCTTGACGAATGTTTGATTTTGGTCCCTCCTTGTCAAGGAGATCGTGGTCATAAACCTAAGCTCAGCCCTGTGCTCACGGTGAGGTGGTACAGTTCTCACCAGCCATTGGCACCTATTGAGGAGCTAGACACCTATAGTGTTTTTAGGATGAAATCTCTGAGGTTCCTTGTTGACCATTCCCATGGCCCCTTCTTAACTGGTATTCAGGCACACTCCCTGGGGACGTCCTTACACCAGTCTTGTTTCCTGTTGTTTCTTGTGAACAGAGTCAGGAAGCAGAAACATTGGTCCATGTTGTGTTAATGGGTACCATGAGGCTCCAGGGAGCCTCTTGCCCTGTCTAACAAAGGCCAGCCAGTTCTCATCAGCCCAGGCCCAGGTCATAAAACAAAGCTTAGAACTGGCATGCGAGATGTGGGACCACTCAGCCACCCCAGGAGCCATGGAGTGAATCTAGGGATGGTGGGCAGAGAGTGGGCAGATACTGCTGCAGCTGCCCAGATCACAGGAGGTGGCAGCTTCCTGACAGGATGGTTGACAGTGATGGTGCCAGTAAACATAATGCAGTAAAACCTGTGAAAGCCAGAACTTGTGTAAGGCAGGAATCTGCCAGAGAAGAAAACCTCAAATATTTCCCACAAAAATGAGTGATAGAAAAGTGGCAAGACTGTACTCTGTCAAAGGTGGAAAACTTGTGAGACCTGGAAAAATTAGACAGTCCTGTTGTGTTCCAGATCTCTAGCTTTCACTGTGATGTTGTTGTTGTCGTTAGGTGCCATCAAGTTGGTTCTGATTCATAACAACCCTTTGTATACAACAGAATAAAACACTGTCAAGTTCTGTTCCATCCTCACAATTTTGCTATGTTATGTTTGAACCCACTGCCTGGAAGGAAGGTTGGCCAATCTACTTCCATAGTGATACTGCCTCGGCAACCCAAGGAGGGGTCACTATGAGTCAGGGCCGACTTGATGGAACATAACAACAGCAACAACAAGAACAACACGTTTGAACCCATTGTTGTAGCCATTGTGTCAGTCCATCTCATTAAGGGTCTTCTGACTTTTTGCTGACCCCGTTCTTTACCAAGCCTGACGTCCTTCTGTAGGGACTGTTCCCTACTGATAACATGTCCAGAACACATGACATAAAATCTTGCCATCCTCCCTAAGGAGTATTCTGGCTATACTCATTCCAGGATAGATTTGTTCATTCTTCTAGCAGTCCACGGTATACTTAATATTCTTCACCAACATCATAATTCAAAGCTGTCATTTTTTCCTCAGTCTTCCTTATTCAATGTCCAGCTTTTGCATGCATATAAGGCAGTTGAAAATTCCATGGCTTGGATCAGTACACCTTAGTCATCAAACTGACATCTTTGCTTTTTAACACTTTAAAGAGGTCTTTTGCAGCAGATTTGTCCAATGCAATATGTCCATGTGTATGGTTGCTGCTGGTATGTGCCCTTGAGTCGGACCTGACTCATAGCGACCCCTCTTTGGGTTTCCAAGGCAGTATCATTATGGAAGTAGACTGCCCAACCTTCCTTCCAAGGAGTGGCTGGTGGGTTTGAACCACTGGCCTTCTGGTTAGCAGTCAAGTGTCTTAGGCACTACGCTACCAGAGCTCCTGTCCATGTATATAGTCGCTGTTTATGTTGTTGAAAAAAGATATTTGCAATGAATAAGTTTTTGGTCCTGAAAAATTGTCTTATGCATTTTCTGGTGTTGTTTCTATCACCGAGGCCATTATTTTCCAACTACTATCCTTCTTTGTTTCCAATGCATTCCAATCACCAATAATTATCAATGCATCTTGAATGAATGCTTGATCAATTTCAGATTGCAGAACTTGATAAAAATCTTCAATTTCTTCATCTTTGGCATTAATAATTGGTGCATAAATTTGAATAATTGTCTTAGGCTGGATTCTCTAGGGAAGCAAAACCAGTGAACCTTAGAGAGAGAGAGGGAGGGAGGGAGGGGGAAGGAGGGAGGGAGACAGAGAGAGAGAGAGAGAGAGATTTATCTCAAGGAAATGGCTCACAAAGTTTTTGAGGCTGGAAATCCCAAGTCCATGGGTCAGATGTCAAGCTGAAAGCTTCTCCTGTCTCATGTAGCTGTAGGGACGGACAGACCCAAAATTGGCAGGCAATACAGCAGGCTGCTGGCTTCAGATGCTGACAAATCCAAGGCCCGCAGGTAAAATGGCAGGTTGTTGGCTCATAGACTATGGAGGCAACAATTCTAAGATCAGTAGGCAATATAGGAGGCCACTGGTTCAAGTCCAGATGATGATGAGCCAGATGCAGGGTCTCAAGCAAAAAGCCAGGATGCTTTGCCAGAGCTTTTCCATATATAGTGGAAGCAGGCCACAACCCAAAGAAAACTCCCTTTAAACTGATTGACTGCTCATAGCATATGTCATCATGGAGGTGATTACATTATCAGATCTCATCACAGGAGAGAACTAATCATAATTGCTAAGCTACTTAGAATCATGGCCTAGACAAGTTGACACACAATCTTAACTATCACAGTTGTATTAATTGGTCTTCCTTGTAGGCTTATGGAAATTATCTTGTCATTGGTAGTGCTGTACTTCAGGATAGATTTTGAAAAGTTCTTTTTGATGATGAATGTGAGCCATTCCTCTTCAACGTGTCATTCCCAGCATGGTAGACCATATGGTTGTCTGATTCACAATGGCCAGTATCAGTCCATTTCAGTTCACTAATGCCTAGTATAGGAGCTCTGGTGGTGTAATACCTAATGCCTAGTATATTGATCTTAATGTGTTCCACTTCATTTTTGATGACTTCAGTTTTCCTAGATTCATACTTTGTACATTCCACATTCTGATTATTAATGGATGTTTGCAGCTGTTTCTTCTTAGTTTGAGTCATGTCAGATCAGCAAGTGAAGGTCCCCAAAGCTTTACTTCATTCATGTCATTAAGGCTGACTCTACTTTGAAGAGGCAGCTCTTCCCTCAGTTGTGTTTCGAGTGCCTTCCAACTTGAGGGGCTCATCTTCTGGTGTCATATCAGACAACCTTCCACTGCTATTCATAAGATTTTCACTGGGCAATCTTTTTTTACCAGTGGATTGCCAGGTCCTTCTCACTAGTCTGTCTTAGTCTGGAAGCTCTGTTGAAACCTGTCTACCACGAATGACCCTGCTGGTATTTGAAATACCAGTGGCATAGCTTCCTGCATCACAGCAACATGTAAGTCACCACAGTATGACAAACTGACAGATTAATGGTGGTTCACTGTATTAGCAACTAATAATTACAAAGTACCAGGAGCCCTGGTGGCACAGTGGTTAAACGCTTGGCTGCTAACTGAAGGGTCAGCAGTTTGAACCCTGCTAGCTACTTTGCAGGAGCTCTGGTGGCGTAGTGCCTAAGGCACTTGACTGCTAACCAGAAGGCTGGCAGTTCAAACCCACCAGCCACTCCTCAGAAGGAAGATGAGGCAATCTACTTCTGTAGTGATACTGCCTCAGAAACCCAAGGAAGGGTCACTATGAGTCAGGTCCGACTCGACAGCAAATAACAACAGCTGCTTTGCAGGAGAAAAGTGTAGCAATCTCCTTCCATAAGGATTGCAACCTGGAAACCCTATGGGACAGTTTACTCTATTCTATAGGGTCCTATGAGTCAGAATACACTCAATGGCATTTTCTTCTTTTTTTGAAGAAAAGTTCTACAAAATTTATCTCATTTATTTAATCTTTATACTGTCCCCAGTTTATTCCTACTCATCCTGTATTAGTTCCCTACTTCTGCTGTAACAAACTGCCACAAACTTAATGGCTTAAAACAACACAGATTTGTGATCTTCCTGTTCTGGAAGTCAGAAGTCCAAAATGGTTCTTGTTATTCTTGGTTGTTGCTGTTAGATGCTGTCAAGTCAATTCTAACTCAGAACCACCCTGTGTGAGAAAGCAGAATCACCCCAAAGAGGTGGGTTTTTCTTTTGGTGCCGAAACTTGGGAATGGACCACCCATAGGGTTTTCTTGGCTGTACTCTTTAAAGGAGATCACCAATTCTTTCTCCCAGGGGGCTGCTGGGTGGGTTCAAATTGTCAACCTTTCTGTTAGCAGCTGAGCCTAGACCATTTGCACCACCAAACACACACACACACACACATAAACACACACACACACAACCAAAAACCCACTGCCATAGAGTTGATTCCAAGTTACAGTGACCTCCATTGGGTTTCCAATGCTGTAAATCTTTATGGAAGTAGATTGTCTCATCTTCCTTCCACAGAGCGCTGGTGGGTTTGAACTGCTGAACCTTCTGTTTAGCAGCCAAATGCCTTATCCACTATGGCACCACAGCTCCTTATTTATGCCACCAGGCTCCTGAAATGATTCTGACTGGGCTAAGGAGTCAGCAGTGGTGCATTCCTTCTGATGGCTCCAGGGAGAATCCATTCTTTGCCTTTTCCAGCTTCTAGACACCTCCTACATCCTTTGGCTTGTGGCTCCCTTCCTCCAACTTCAAAGCCAGCTGAGTCTGTCTCACATGGCATGACACTGACACTGCCTCGCCTGCCTCACTCTTTCAGATTTAAGGCCTCTTGTGATTCAGTAAAATTTGAGAATCATTGCTTTGAAGGAGCCCTGGTAGTGCCATGGTTAAGCTGCTAACCGAAAAGTTCAACCTACCAGCTGCTGATGATATGGTAGTTGGCTTCCATAAAGATTTACAGCCTTGGGAACCCTATGGGTACCATGTAGGGTACTATGAGTTGGAATCAACTCGATGGCAGTGGGTCAGCCATGGCCCTGCCCCACTCCCCATTATGTGCACATTCGACCTTGCTCAGGACTTTGCTGATGCCCCCCCTTCCCTGAAAGGCTTCTCCTCGCTGCCTCACTTGCATCTGGGCTGTTTGCAGAGCATCATTGACTATATACAGAGGACCATCCCATTTGGGAGTGGGGTACATTCTGCTCCTGTATCTCCTGCACCCTTCTTGCATGGTTGTCTGCAGAATTGCACTGTATTAATTTCCCCTTTGCACCTGTGATATTTCTATAAAGTATCTTCCTAGAAAGTATAATGATGGTTTGGTATGTCCATCATGTGATTACATTGGGCCCATTAAGGCCCACCAAGAAAATCTAGTATAATCTCCCTATTTTAAAGCCAGCTGATTAGCAACCTGAATTCCATCTGCAACCTTAATTCCCCTTTTCCATGTAAGATAACATAATCACAAACCCACTACCATAAATTTGATTCTGACTCATAGTAACTCTATAGGACAGAGTAGAACTGCCCCATGGGGTTTCCAAGGCTGTAAATCTTTATAGTAGCAGACTGACACATCTTTGTCTCTTGGAGCAGCTGGTGGGTTTGAACTGCCGACCTTTTGGTTAGCAGTAGAGCGCTTTTAATCACTGCACCAGGGCTCCTCATTAGGAACAGAATACACGTTTTTATAGGGAGTGTGCAAGACTGGGCAGAATTTTATTCTGTTATGCATAGAGTGGCTGTGATTCAGAGCCAACTTGACGGCACCTAACAACAACAACAACAAAAACCAAACTCACTGACATCAAGCCGGATCTGACTCATAGCAACCCCTCCTTGGGTTTTCAAGGCAGTATCACTACAGAAGTAGATTGCCCAACCTTTCCTTCAGAGGAGTGGCTGGTGGGTTTGAACCGTCAGCCTTCTAGTTAGTAGTCAAATGCCTTAGACACTATGCCACCAGAGCTCCCCTAACAACAACAGGATGCGTTAATTGAACTTGAGAGGCACTGGGTATGTAGATGATTGAAGACAGATTGTCTGGGTTCAAATCCCAACCCTGCTACTTCTGGTTGTGTGACCTTGGGCAAATTATTCTACCCCTTTGTGCCTCACTTTCTTCATCTATAAATTAAGGATAATAGAGCCTACCTCCTAGGTTGTTGCGAGAATAAATGATTTTATATATGTCAAAGGGTTCTGAACAGTGTCCAGCAGGTTGTAAGCACTATACAAAGTATTTGCTGCCATCATTAGTCCTGCTTCTGCTGCTACTCCTACTATGGCTGTTACTACTAGTCTCTTAGCCCAATGAGATTCAATAAACTTAACACTGATTATCTACTCAGGGCCAGGCTAGGCAAGATGAAGATGTGTTCCTTGCTGTCAAATAGCTCATGGTCTTGGGAGGGAGTGCAGAGTGTTGAGAAGGGGAAGGAATCAAACAGGTGGGCAACTAATTATAATACAGTATAATGTTGAGAGTTTGAACACACCTGTTATGGGATAACAAAGGCAGGACCATCGATTACGTGGGGATCCAGAGGGACCATGGATGTGAAGATGTATTATGAATTCTAAGCACAAATCAAATCTTAGTGGGTTTTGTCCCTGCCATTCACACTTCTGAACTGTGGGCATAAAGCCCAGCCAAGCCCCTTAGACTGGTTCTGCGAATTGTGAATGCAGGCACATTGTGTTAGCCCTTGCTAATGAATGCACTGATGGATCTGTGAAAGGTGTGAGTGATGTCCCAATTTCCGCTGAAAATGCCTATGACAGGGAGAACCTGCCACTGAGGAAGAGGCTGGCTCTCTGCAAGAAGAAAATGTCTCCTCAATATTGCAGACGCCTTAGAAGGCACATCCCAGAGAGCAGCCGAGTCCACTTCAGAAGGTGATGAAGGAGGATGTGTCATGTAAATGAGGGTGATGAAAACAATCAAAAAGGCACATAAAATGAAAACAGGGAGTTGCCTGGAAAGCTCAGGTTGTACAGGGCGTTTCACCAGTTGCTGTTGAGTACGTTCCAAGTCACGGTGGCTCCATGTGTGTCAGAGTAAAACTGTGTTCCAGAGGGTTTTCAATGGCTACTTTTGTTTGTTTGTTTGTTTTTAATTTTTATTGTGATTTGGGTGAAAGTTTACAGACCAAATTCATTTTCCATACAACAGTGCATACACATTTTGTCTCATGACATTGACTGCAATTCCCCACAACGTAACAGCTCTCTTCTCACTTCCTCCCCATAGTTACCTCTTCCCTGTGTCCTTCCCTCCCATGCACCCCCCCTGAGCTGTCTCCCTGTGCAAATACTGCCCTTCTATTCTCCTATGATTGATTGCTCTAAGGAGTGTATCTACCTGATGTAAAGGTTCATCCCATATGCCTGACTATTGTTTGGCTGGAAGGCACAGGAGGAAGTTCAGTTCCAGACCTGAAGGGTAACTAGGGGTCATAGTCTCAGGCACCTTACCAGGCTCTATAAGACCAGGAAAACTGTTTTTTTGTTTTTATGATTTTGAGTTTGGTTCTACATTGTTCTCCCACTCTATCCAGGTATCCAGGATCTCCTACACTGATGCCCCTCCAAGTGGTTGACAGTGGTAGCTGGGCACAATCTAGTTCTTCTGGTCTCATGGTCATGGAGGCTGAGGATTGCATAGTCTACTAATCCCTTGGACTAATTGTTTCCATGTATCTTTGGTTTTCTTCATTCTTCTTTGCTCTAGACAAGGAGAGATCTATCGTTGCATCTATGTGGCCTCTTGCAAACTTTTAAGACTCACCAAAGTAGGATGTAGAACAATGTTTTTTGCAGTATGTTATGCCATTTGAACTTGATGTCCCCTGAAACCATGGTCCTGATCCCACAAGTACAACTACTCTCTCCCTCAAGGTAGCTGGCTGTGGCCAAGAAGCCACCATAATCTTACCCTTTGTCAGCTCTACTATACACCCAGAGATTCTTACAGTGCACACAAATATATGTGTAGAAACACTGTCTGCCAACCCAATACATGGTCATGGGCACATTAAACCTTGCCTCGATGTATCTGATCGTTCACCAATGACTGAATTTTTTTTTAATTGTGATTTGGGTGAAAATTTACAAAGCAAATTCACTTTCCATACAGCAGTTCACATACACTTTGTCTCATGACATTGACTACAATTTGCCCCAATGCAACAGCTCCCCTCGCACTTCCTCCTCGTAGTTACCTCTTCCCTGTATCCATCCCTCCATGCACTCCTGCCCCCTGAGCTGTCTCCCTATGCATGAATAGCCCTTCTTACTCCCATGATTGTTCTCTCCAAGAAGTGTATCTACCTCAGGTAAATATTCAACTCATATGGCTGTCTTTTGTTTGGCTGGAAGCCACAGGGGTGGGTTCAATTCTAGACCTGAAGGGTAGCTAGGGGCCATAGTCTCAGTGGTTCCACCAGGCTCTCTCAGATCAGCAAACCTGGCACCCCTTTCCCCCCACCCCAAATGATTTTGAGTTTGGTTCCACTTTTTTCTCCCTCTCTATCCAGGTTCTCCTACAGAGATCCCCTTCTGAGTGGTTGACAGTGGTAGCTGGGCACCATCTAGTTCTTTCTGATCCCATAGTCATATAGGCTGCGGATCACATGGTGTACTAGTTGCTAGGAATTAATTGTTTCCATGAATCTTTTCTTAATTCTTCTTTGCTCTGGATGAGGAGAGACCCATCGTTGCATCTACATGGCTGCTTGCAAGCTTTTAAGATCCCAGTTGCTACTCGCCAAAGTAGGAGGTGGAACAATGTTTTGTGCAGTATGTTATCAACGGCTGAATTTTTGAAAGTAGATCAGCAGGCCTTTCTTCTGAGATGCCTCTTGGTGGATTCAAATGTCCAACCTTTCAGTTAGTAGCCACATGCTTAACTGTTTACTCCTCCTAGCAAGCCCTTTACAGGGTGAGGGAAGCCTTAAAAGTCCTGCAAAGAGAGGGATGTACCACTTGGAAGGGATGTAGGAGATCCTGCATAAAGAGGGAGAACAATGTGGTACAAAACTCAAAATCATTTGGAGGAAAAAAAAAAAAAAAGA
>NW_006921804.1:3290499-3292854 GCF_000298275.1 Orycteropus afer afer
AAAAAAAAAAAAAAAAAGAGAGGGATGTAAAAGGCCCAGATGGAAACCTCCATGTTGTGCAGGTGGTTCCTGAGTTAGTGGAGAAGGGGGGGGGGGGAATCCTTGGAATAAGAAGCTCTTAGGAGGAAAGAGTGTCATCCCCCTCTTCCCCCAGGGCAGGACGTGCCCTTCCCATCTGTGGCGCCACTCACCCACCTCTTACTTGTCTCTCTGGCTCACTTAATGTTGGTTAGTGTTGCTGGCAGCTGTGGGTGAATCTGCCAGCTGTGGGAACAGCTGTGCACTGCCACTGGGGTGTGTTTCCCCAGGCACGTTTGCCACCCTCGCAGGGTGGAACACACTTACAAATACGGATTTGACACTGCTTGGTTTCTAACTGTAAACTTCCACTGGAAGCACAAGAATTCTTGTTGGTCTAGGGAGGGCAGTGGGGATAGGGTGGATGAGCTTGGTAGGTTTTATTGCTTTGAAGAAAACAAACTGCCTCAAGGCAGACAGATGTTGATGAGTGTATTTATAAGGGCTGTACTGTGAGCAAATAATGACACCAGGTCATTACCACAATGCTGGGCGTCAAGTCTGACTTCCAACGTTACAGGGTTTTACTGTCAGAAACATAATTTAGATCCCACTTCTGTTGGAGCAGTCTGCTCCATGCTGCTGACATTTCCACTGCTGCCCCTACAGGTCGAAGTGTTTGCAGGCACCTGGGGCTGACTGGGATGCCCTGCTAAGCCATCCATGGGCTGTGCTGGTGGTCAGAAACGCCCCTTCTTGTTCTTTAAGATCAAGGTCTCCAGGATTCTGCCACAGGAAGGGGAGACCTGGGGCTTTGTTGGTATGGAAGGCCCAAAGGGATTTCTGAACCACTAAACAGGGCCTGGCCAGAGCCCAAAGCCAAATGAATGCAGCTGGAGCAGATGCAATGTGATGCAAAGAGCTCCATCCCCAACAAAAGGCACTTGGCAGTGGCTCTGGCGAACATGAGAGAGGCCAGAGCAATAACGTGCTGTCCACAGCATGAAAAGGGCCTTCACAAAGACAGGCAGGCTGTTCCAACCAGCAGTCAGGACAACTAAATGAACAGGCTGATGCAACCTGGAAAATAAAGTTGAAGAAGAAGCCTCAAAGTGACAACCAGAGGAATGCGGGAGCTGCTGGTATTGTTTAGTTCTGCTGTACACAAGGGACTCTGTGCCTGCCCATGCCCTTGTGGGGCCATGTGGGGAGATGCAGCTTTGCTGGGGTTGAATCTGATGCAGGGCTGGAAGGTTTCAATAAAGGGGTCCCCCTCCCCACCCCATCCCCGTACTATTCAGATGTTATGTTTTGCCTCACATTCTTGGGTTATAAATATAACATCTACAGATGTTAGTCTTTCTAAAACATTAGTTTGTGTGGGTCATCTTCCACTCACCCACTCTTACTCTATAGGGACTCCTAGATAAAGCCAAGCCCCTGAGCCTGGAATTCACAGTCCCACAGTAGGTCCTGGTTCCATTAGTCCTGGGGCTGAGCTCCCATGCAGCAGCCGAGTATTCACAGAGCGTGGAATAGATCCTCTCCTTCCTCCTCATACCCATGCCTTTGTTCAAACTATTCTTCCCAACAACTGTAAAGTGAGCTCCTGGAAGGCAAGGCAGTGGTTTGTGCTTCTATGCAGGAGTCCCTTGGTGGAGCAAAATGTTGACTACTCAACTACTAGCCAGAAGGTTGGCAGTTCAAACCTACCTAGAGGTGCCTTGGAGGAAAGGCCTGATTGTCTATAGTCACAGCCTTGTAGTTTTACTCTGCACACATGGGGTCATGATGAGCTGGAATTGACTCGATGGTTTGGTGTTTTTGTTTATGCAGTTGTCAATTGGACACAGTGCCAGGTTCACACTGATAAGCTGAGTAAGTGCATACTGGCAGTTGGGCAGTTGGTTTTTTCTGTTGTTGTTTAGCATCCCTCAAGTAGACCCCTGACTCATGGGGACACCATGACTAAATGAAATGCTGCCTGGTCCTGTGCCATCCTCATGATGGGTTGGGATCAGACTGTTGTGGTCCATTGGGTTTACATTGACTGATTTGGGGAAGCAGATCACCAGGCTTTTCTTTCCAGTCCATCTCAGTCTGGAAGCTCTGCTGAAACCTATTCAGCATCTTAGCCACACATAGTCCTTCACTGACAGTTGGGTGGTAGCTGCGTATCAGGTGCATTGGCCAGGAATCTAACCTGAGTCTTCCACATGGGTCCACCACTGAACACCACTGTCTCCTTGTCATTGTCTCATCTTTGCAAATGGAAGTAGCCTAGAGTCCAATGGGTCTGGGTGTAACTCTCAGTTCTACCTCTTTTTTTTTTTTTTT
>NW_006921804.1:3298592-3317202 GCF_000298275.1 Orycteropus afer afer
GTCCACGATTATCTTCTGTGTCTGTGTTAATTGGTTTCCCTTTTCTTTGTTGAAGAGGGTCTGTGCAATCCTTCTGCCTAGTCCGCCATCTTGCCGGAACTCTCCTCAGTTCTACCTCTTAACAGCTATATAAGCTTAGACTACTTGCTTAAACTTCTCTGACTTAGTTTCCTCATTGGTAAGGCAAAATAATATTAGTATCTTTCTTAAGGGGTTGATATAACCATTGAAGAAATAATGCACAGAAAGTTCTCAGCAAAGTGTCTGGCACAGAGTATGAGTTTAATATAGTAACTGCTATTGTTTTTGTCACTATTATTATTTCATCCCATCTTCATTGCAAGTGCTTGGCATACAGTTGTTGTTAGTTGCCATCAATTCAACTAACCACCTTATAAATAACAGAACTAAACGTTGCCCAGCCCTGTACCACATTCACGATGTTGGAGTTCATTGTTGTGGCTATTGTGTCAATCCATTTCATTGAGGATTTCCTTTGGTCTCACTGACCCTCTACTTTACCAAACATGATGTCCTTTTCTAGTGACCGGTCTTTCCCGAAGAGCTGTCCAAAGTAAGCAAGACAAAATCTCGTCATCTTCCTTTCTAAGGAACATTCTGGTTGTATTTCTTCTAAGTCTGATTTGTTTGGCACTCAGTAGGTGCTGATTATCATTGAATCAACAAAGAAAATGAATATATGTTGAGTTAGGCTCTTAATCTCTCACTCTCATGGGTGTGGCCCAGTCTTCTGGTGCCCACCCACCTGCCCCACCCACCTGGCCAATGCTGAGCATCCTAAGAGCACCCAGGGGTTGACGTTAGCAAACCGAGCCCTGGAGATCGACTTTTCCATGCTTGGGTTGCACATCCTGTTGGGGGTGTCAGATCTTTAGGCTCTTCTCAGGAACTTTTTGTAGGTCCTGCAGCTGTTGACTAGAAATTCCAGCTATTGAAACAGCTGGGCCTCCACCATCTTGCCTTTTCCTCCCCCTGAATTTTTGCTATCACTTTAGTGGGCGAGTGCACTTAAAAATAAGTGGCAAACATTACACTTGTTTGGAGTGTAAGATGTGTCACTCTCAGAAGGAGATTTTGTTCTCACTGTACAAAAGATAAGAAACAGATATCTAGTTAAAGAACTTTTTTGGTTAGCTCTTCTTTCAGAGGATGGGAGCGAGCCGCCTTTGTCCTTTAAGCGTGGGCTCTGGGCTTAGAATGAATGTACTGGCTTCAGAGCCTTCAGAACAGCCTCTCCGGACTGTGGCTTTCCCATTGATCTATTTCCTGCTGGTGAATGGATTTTACAGAAGCTGCAGAGACATTTTCCCCTAATGATTGTGGATAGAAAAGAATAAAAAGTGACTCTGGGTGTTTTGGGACCTTACCTGTCATTGCATGCTGACAGTTCATTTCAAAATCTAAAGGGCCTTCTCCCACTTTGCCAGGATAAATGATGTGCTTTAGTCAGGGATAGTGAGAAAAAAAAAAAAAAAAAAAAGCAAAGTTTCCCAAGTAAAACGAAGGGTCTCCCCTGTGTGGGATGAGGACCTTCCCTCTACTTCCTCTTTGGTCTCCCCCAGGACCCCAAAGAAAGGTTGGAGGCTGGACTCCACTGGCTAGCTTGAGTCCAGGATGGCTTGGTGGAGACATTTCTTAATCTGTTTCCTCCTAAGAGGCATTTCCTGGTGAAGCCTGAGGTTGAGGGAAGAAATTCCCAATCAATGTGCCCTCAGGAAGACCTCATCTCTGGCTGCCTGGCATCGTAACTGCTGCCACGTTGGATGTGCCGGTGTTGGTCTGCACAGGGCTGGGTGGTGGTTGCTTTCCTGATGGATACTGTGTCCCACCAGGGTCATAACAAGGCTGACTATGGAGCTCTGTCCAGGGATGCCATCACAAACCTTGACCCTGAGCACTCAACTCCCAGGTGCGAGCTGGGGCTAGGGAAGTTCCTGGAGTGAGCTCTGGCTTCCTTGTCCTTTGGTGGTGGAGTAGCAGCTCTGTGGGGAACAGACTGACCTGAGTGGCCACCGTGATGTGCCATGAGTAAGTACAGAACTTGGCTGCAATTGAATGCATGGGTAGATGAACAAACTTATAACATCTCCAGCAGGGGTTGGTGGTAACTCATGATTCCAGGCTGTGGCTGGTCTGCCATGGCTGGGCCAGGTAAGCAGGGATGGGTCTCTCCTTTTGTTACAGAGTGAGCTGCTCCTATGTCCCATTCTATAAGAAAATGCTGCTGAAGCCATCAACGACCACACAACATTTGTCCTGACCTCCCAGGTCTACAGAGTCTTTTCCCACACGAGACAGTGTGGTTGGGGGGTTGACAGGTTAAGGGACGTGTCCAGGATGGTCCAGGCAGTAGGGAGCAGGGCGGCTTCCTCCTGAGATGGCATGTGCAGTTCTGGTTACCCCAGCACTCAAGGCCATTTCAGGTCCAGCTGCAGAACTAATCTCAATGACCTCCCCTGGGTCCTGTGTTCTGCTGCCTGATCCCTTGCAGAGTGAGGCCACCACAGCCCAGGCTGTGACCTGCTCATTATCAGCTACAAGGACACATGGCTCCTTATTCCCAGGGCACTCACATGTCCAGGAGGCCCTCCTTGCCCTCAGTAGGAGCTAAGCCCTTCCATTTGCCACTCTAAAGACATTTACAGCTGATTTCCTACATGACTGTATGCTAAGGAGGGGACCCGACCCCTGGCAGCTTCACCTTACAGGCTTGGAGTCTCTGTGGGCCCCCAAAGCAGGTCAGCCCACAGCTGCCTCGGCCCCTGCCCACTTTCCCCAGAGACTCTTGTTACATTGTTTGGATGGTTCATGGGGACAGTCTATAAAGGCACCTGACCAAACTATGGAGATGCCTGGCACTGCTAGGCATTCACCCAACAAGTGACAGTGACCTTGAGCCCTTGACCTAAATCCCGAGTGTGACCTAATTCGTTTGGTGTCAGTGTTAGCTTGAGGCACTAACCTTTTTTTCCCTCTCAGTTTGATCATATTGTAAGAACTGTATTAGTATAATTCATTATATATATGCTTTGTGCATATGTATAAGGTAGCTATTATATTAACATAAAACAAATTTCATAAATGTTACCACCATAGAGCTAAATGCTAATTCTATCCCAATGGTGAGACAGTAAGAGTGAAGGTCTACAGTTAGAGATCAGGGTTTGAATTCTGACTCTACTACTTCCTAGCCGTGTGACCTCAAGCAAGTTACTTTGCCTGTCTGAGCCTCAGGCTTCTCATTGGCAAAGTGGATACACTATCCGTGTGCACTCACTGAATTGCTGTGAAGAGAAAATGGGAGAATGTGGAGTGCATAGCACTGTGCCTACCTCACCCTCAGGAAATGCTCCGTAAATATTAGCTTTGTTCCTTGCTCTCATTATTGAATTTGTTTAAACAATGCTTCCTGTGGAGGCTGTTCCTGAATTAGTAGTGTCTTCTTGCCATAAATTACACTTGGGGTATATCCTGATTAACAGTCATAGAGAAGAGACCTGAGGTCTAAACTCCACCAAATGCCTCTGTGTGGGAGACTTTGAGTCAGAAGGCGTGGTTTTGTCTCCTGCTTTGCCACTTGCCACTTTTGTGCTATCTCCTCACCTGTGAGTTAGGAAATAATATTGTCCAGGCTATAGTGAGGACTACACAAGCTAGTGCATGTCATAGCACTAGGCATAGGTCGATGGCCACCTGTTTTCTGCCCTTCCTTCCTCCCTGCTTCCCTCTCTCCCTTCCTTTTTTCCTTCCTATATTTTCAAACCAGATCTGAGACTAGGAGGTGAATACCAGGCCTGTGTTGGGCAGCGAGGCTAGGGGAGTGGAGAGAAGGAGCTGAATGTGGCTTTCAAATGCCCACCTCTTCCTAGGAATTGTACCTGGCCCACTCATGTTCACTTTGTATGCCAATTATGGAGCAGAAAATTTCACACTTTGGCTTCAGTGATGGAGCCAGGCTTTCCTGTGGTTCTGTTCCATTCAGAACCCATGTGGAGAATCACGGACTGTTAGAGCCAGAGGATGCTGGAGTAAGTCCCGGTAGCAAACTCCAGACCCTCCTCCTCACTGCACTGACAAGGAACCTGAGGTTCACAGGGGGATGAGACTCACCTACCTCACAGCAAATTATGAAGACTTCTGACCTCTAGGTCCCTGTGCTTTTAGTCCTTCCAGACCTCTGGGGTCAGACCAACCACCATTTCTTGAGCATCTACTGTCTGTCAGGCACTGTGTTCCCTATTGGATTCACTTACCTAAAACTTAAAGGGTGCTTATGCTGTTACAGGCACTGGGGATACAATATGAACAGGACAGGTATGACCCTGCCCTCCTCCCTTCCAATCTGGTGAGGAGGGACAGGGACAGGGACAGGCAATGAACAGGTAAACAGTCAAATAAGTGTCAATTCAGACCAAAAACCAAACCAAACGCACTGCCATCAAGTTGGATCCGACTCATAGTGACCCCTCCTTGGGTTTCCGAGGCGGTATACTAGGGAAGTAGATTGCCCAACCTTCCTTCCGAGGAGTGGCTGGTGGGTTTGAACTGCCAGTCTTCTGGTTAGCAGTCAAATGCCTTAGGCACTATGCCACCAGAGCTCCTTCTTGTAGTAATATAGTAACCTTTAATCAGAGTGTTGAAAGACTCCAAAGCTGGGACCATGAGTCCAGCCCCTTTGCTCTCTCTACTTCCTCTTCTAGGGGAAGAGATAGGGTGGAAAATGTAGGTGCCTTTTCCCTTCCAATCCTTCTGAGACTGGCATCATAGTGAGATGGCACTGTCCCAGGGCCAGCTTTCCAGGCCACTATTTGTCCCAGGCTCTTTATGAAGCTGGGCAGAGTTCCTCCTCCATTTCCACATGCACTTCAAGCTGATGCACTCGAGTCCCAGCTCCCAAATGCCTTTTTCATTTCCTGGATTAGTGATTGTTTCTATTCCACCAGCTTCATTTGAAAAGCCCTTTCATTCATCACAAAAGCAAGCAGCACAATCAAATAAGATGTATCCTTTCCTGGGGATGTGCTCTGGGCACTGCCTCATTTCCTGCTCCATGATTGACAAGTACCCTGGGACACCTTGAACACCTCGGCAAGTGTCTGCTGTGCATGGTGACCACCAGGGTCGGAATGTTGGAAGCTGTAGAGGGGCTTGGTCCCCTGCAAGGCTTCCAGTTTCAGACATTTCTAAATCTGGCTGCTTTATGAACTCTGCGAATTCTTGAATCATAATTTATCTCCCAAACCATAGATTTGCAACCAGTTCACTATGTGTCTTTGCAGCCAGATGGATTGTAGCCTGGGCAGTCTATGCACCTAAATTTCTTATTCAATTAAAAATAATTATTAAAAAATGATTATTTCTAAAAATATATGTATGTATGAAAGCATGTATTACATATATGATTGGAGCATTGGTCACATGTCAGGCACGTGTACAATGCCAGCTCTACCTTCAGCCTGCTCCCAGCCTGGGGTGAGAGATGCCACTCTGTAGACTGTACTTCAAGGAAGACAGACTAATCAAAAAGAGGTATAGAGACCAAGGGAGGAGGCAGGGATACAGACACGGAGCAGAGACCAGGAAAAGGGTCCTGGAGTCTGGCAATAAGAATGTACAAGGTCTTTCTCTGTTGCTGCAGAGTGTATATCTTGTAAGGTATTTTCCAAAACCAAGACCAAACTCATTGCCGTCAAGTCAGATCCGACTCATAGCGACCCCTCCTTGGGTTTCTGAGGCGATATCACTACGGAAGTAGATTGCCCAACCTTTCTTCCAAGGAGTGGCTGGTGGGTTTGAACCTCCAGCCTTCTGGTTAGCAGTCAAATGCCTTAGGCACTACACCACCAGAGCTCCAAGGTATTTTCCAGTGGGCATAAAACACCTTTGGATTGCAGCCTCACTATCATCTATCCCTGTCTGTTGGGTCTCATGTAGACGTTAGGGTAGCCTCTAGATAGTAACTCTGCCTCCTTGCCCTCTTTCTATTACCTTGCCCGTCTGTACTGCTGCCAGAAGGATCCAACAAAAATACAAATCCGACCTTGTTCCTGTCTGAAAACCTTTGGCAGTTCCTCATTGCCCTTAAAATAGTCTAGATTCTCTCGTGTAGCCTGCAGGGGCCTCTGGGAGCTGGCCCTGCCCTGCCCTGTAACCGCATCTGAGCCATTTCCTCCTCAAACCCTATACCAGTCACCCTGGAGTTCCTTGTGCCCCATTGTTCCACAGCTCAGGACCTTTGCGTGTGCTGTCCCTCCTCTGGAGCACTCTTCTCCACCTCACCTGGTGGATGCATGCTGATGCGTGCTTACTCACCTCTCCAGTCTGAGCCCTCCCTGTGCTGGGAATCTCTCTGATGGCCTCAGCTGGAGCTCCCCCTTGTGCTGCCCCCCACTTGGCCTCGGGCATACAGATCTCTCTTGTTGCATTTTTCACATGCAATACGTTCCTCTGTTTACATGACTATTTCCTTAGTGAGTTCTTTGAGGGAAACCCAGGTTCATGCTTCTCTGAATTCCCACACCTTACACCAAAAAACAACAACAACAACAAAAAAAACTCACTGCTGTCGAGTCAGATCCAACTCATAGTGAACCCTCCTTGGGTTTCTGAGGCAGTATCACTATGAAAGTAGATTGCCCAACCTTCCTTCCGAGGACTGGCTGGTGGGTTTGAACCGCCAGCCTTCTGGTTAGCAGTCAAATGGCGTAGGCACTATGCCACCAGAGCTCCCACACTTTGTATGTTGTTGTTGTTGTTATTTGCCATCGAGTCGGCCCCGACTCATAGCGACCCCTCCTTGGGTTTCCGAGGCAGTATCACTACGGAAGTAGGATTGCCCAACCTTCCTTCCGAGGAGTGGCTGGTGGGTTTGAACCGCCAGCCTTCTGGTTAGCAGTCAAGTGCCTTAGGCACTATGCTACCAGAGCTCCTCACACTTTGTATAGCATCTTATAAAAGAAAGGGTCCAGGCAACATTTGGCAAATAAGTGAATTACACACAACTCCTGTGGTCCTCGGAGATGTTAATTGGAGAGGGCCCCAGAATTGAGCCTCCACCCTACAAGTGGATTGGCAGTGTGACTGGCAGGCAGGGCACTTGCCAGTATCAGGGCAGAGGTGGCTTTGTTGTGTGGCTCGTATGTGTCCTCTTATGTTTATAGAGTGCTTTTGTTCAGGCAGTCAGCCTACCAAGGTGTAACTAGATTTGTTCCTTAGCAGCCAGTCGGAGAAGGGATGTGGCTTCCCAGATTGCACAAAGGCAACCTAGTGCCAGAATTTAAGTTTTTAGTTTGTTTGTTTAGCCTATAGCTGCATGAGTGTCACAAGACCACATGGCTTAACCAGAAACTGAGACTTGGGCATTGTGGTCCCTCTGCTACCCTGGGTACATTAGGATGTCGTTCTCTCACAAGGTTCTGTTAGCAGCACTTCAAAGAATGTTCTGTGAAAATGTGAATGACTTAAAGTGATGCCTGCCTCTGTAACTTAAGTATAAGTTACTAATGGAACCATCCAGCTGTGAGAAATCCAGCCATGGCACACAGACTGTGAAGGGATGGCCTTCCTTAATACACAGAGCACACACTATAGGGCCTGAGCAGGAAAGGCTCTCCAGGAGGTCCATGAACAAGGGGCTCCCCAGCCCTTTTCAGAGCAGGGCTGGCCAACATAAGTCAGACATGCCACTGGGTTCTTATTCCATACCCATAGCAGGCATAACAAATTGATTCCAGTATTCCTTCTACATGAGCTCAAAGGTTTCCCCAGAATTCTTCTCACAGAGCACTCTGGGCAGGTACTTCCAGTCATTTGGAGAGGACATGAGAGGAAAACCTCTTAACCACTCTCACATTAATGTTTCCTCACGCCTACTGCCCCTTAATGCCTAGTGCCCAACCTTAGATATACTGCTACTTCTGTGATTTTCTGCTCGAGTGTGGACCTCTGACCCCCACTAGAGGACCCAGTACCATCAAAACTTACAGGAAAGGCTAGATGGAGTAATTTGTATGGAGGACCAAGGAGGGTCTCTACTGCTTGTCAATTCTTTTAAGACATGGTTCATTTTTTCATTCATCAAATATTTATTAAGCGTCTATTATTAAGGGCAGGCTTTATTATTAAGGACTCAAAACCCAAACCAAACTCACTTCCCTTGAGTCAGTTCCAACTCATAGCGGCCCCCATTCAGTTTCCAAGGCAGTAAATCTTTACAGAAGTAGGTTGCCCTATTTTCCTTCCACAGAGTGGCTAGTGGGTTTGAAGCTCCAGCCTTCTGGTCAGCATTATTGTTAAGGCTTCTTAATAATATTAAACAGATGTGGCCCCTGCCTTCAAGTAGCTTACAGTCTCAGACCAGAAATTAGTCAGATAATTGCACAAATAACTGAAATTTCAACTGTAATAAGTTCACGGAGAGCCTAGGATTGACCCAGTCAGAGGATAAGCCAGTGTTAACTTGGCATAGAGTGAAGGGAAGAGCATTCTAGGCAGAAGGAACAGCACGTACAAAGCCCATGGGTCAGGAGCACAATAGTCTGAAAGGCGGCTAGTGTGGCTGACCTTAATGGAAGACAAGGCTGAGGAGAGGGCAGGACTATCCCACTGGGCTCTGAAGGCCCCAAGAAGATGATTTGTTTTCATTCTACCTGCAGTGGGAAACCACTGGGCAGAACCACTGGTTGATCTCTGCATCCCCAGCATGTGGGAAAGTTTTGGGCACATGTTTGAGGAATGGAAGGATCTGTGAGAAGTGAAGGGATACATGAATGGAAGTATAGAACACAGATGCTTTCCTGCCTGGAGTATTTGCAAACCCTGGGCTCGATCCACCTCCCACACTGACTTTGGGTGTCTGGTGCAGGCTGGGATTTTTACTTCGGGTCTTGGGCATTCCCTGATGAACTAAGTCAATTAAGTCACTGCTCTACCATTCTCACAGGTATTTCACTGTAGGCATTTTGTGTTCTAAACCAAAAACTAAACTCACTGCTGTCAAGTCGGTCCTGACTCATAACCACCCCTCCTTGGGTTTCCAAGGCAGTATGTCTACAGAAGTAGATTGCCCAGTCTTCCTTCCCAATAGTGGGGTAACAGTCTCTAACATCTTGAGTAACTTTATAAAATTGAATATTGTTTTACTTTTTTCTTTGTTAAAATTATTACTAATGATTTATTGATAATTATAAAGTTTATATTGATAACTATCATTAACATTGGAGTTGCCGGATGGTGCGGATGGTTAATGTGCTTGGCTGCTAACCTAAAGGTTGAAGGTTTGAGCCCACCCAGAGGTGCTTTGGAAGAAAGGCCTGGCAATCTTTTTTCCAAAAATCAGCCATTGAAAACTCCTCTGAAGCACAGTTCCACTCTGACAAGGGGTCGTCAGGAATCAGAATAACTTTCAAATAGAGTCTGTCCGTTTTGAAACCTAGTGGCCTTGCCTCCTCCCTGTTAAAGTTCAAAATCTAGGCCCAAAGTCCATGACTGCCTTAAGTCACAGGGATGGAATTTAGGTGTAAACTTTCAAATGTCAGCCTCTAGCCAAGGAGCAGCTGTTGGGTACCTCCCTGGCTGGGAGCCAGGGATGGTGCTTAATTTGGCCTTGGCCATTGCCATGGGCAGAAGCAGGTAGCTGCCAGCTGTTCAACACTTTGCTCTATTTTCAATTCTCCCACATTTTATTCACTGGTTTGCATGTCTGACACCTCACTTGGCACATGATTTATTACAGCTTTTAAAAATCCCTTTCTTTCTGGATTGAACTGTCCATATCCATTCAGGATGGAATGATTGGCTTCTAGGTGTTTGTGATGAGAATGCTCCTGAATGAGGTGGTTTGGGATTAGGGGCTTTCTGTTCTTAGTGCAGAACTGGGGATCATAACCCAGGGGACACCTCTTTCTCTAACTAAAAAATTAAAGAGATGGGGAGGAACTCACCAGAAGTTGCCTGAGACCTGGCTGAACTGGGAAGTGGTTGCTGAGAAACCTTCCTTTAGTTTTGCCAACTTTCAGTGTTAGGAAAATGCCAGGCTTCTGACTACATTACCAGCAAGAGAATATAGCTCAATTGAAACAGAATTGGAAAGGGCTTGGGACTCCATACGGGCCACTCCCTGCCTCCAGGGCGGATTTTCTCTTCCCAGCATATGGATTCCATTTTGAAAACACTTCCCTGGAGGGAAGTTTCCCCAAACTCTTTCTTTCACTCTACCCCTCTGCAAGGTTTGACGATCTCTCTAACCCAAATCCCTCTTGCTCCAGTTGAAGCCTCTTAGGGACCAGTTAAACTGTAATAAAGGATGGCTATAACAAAACATGCAAATTCTCTTTCCTTTTAAAGAGAACTATGTCTCATGGATATTGCCTGAATAAACTCATCAGCTTGTTATTGTCATTCTGGGATTATAATTGGTGAGGATGGTTGCTGATAACCCTATGAATATCCTCTGTACTCTGCGTGGGATGGGCAAGTCCTACTGGTTGCCTGTGGAATTTTCTGGTTCCTATTGTTACCTTATATTTATAGACCGGGTTCACTAAGAGCCCACCACCTCTGCCACTGGTTGAAAGGCTATTTAATACAATCCCAGTTAAAGGGAAAGGATTTGAGGCAGTTATAGAAGCACAGCAGAGAGAGGACTTGGAGGGAAAACCCCGCCCCAGGGTGCCGCATGACTCTTACTCTCTGCGAGGGACACCCATTGGCAACATGAGGGCCTTTGGTTCCCTTTCAAGATGCCCACAGTGAGTCTCACCAATGCTTTCCCACAATGGAGACTTAGTTGATTCTCATACCTGTCTGCCTCCACCCCACTCCCCACCCTGAGCTCTCCATTGATCGTGAAACAGGTGTCACCTACCACTCTGGCTTGGATTTTCTTGCAATTACGTTGTCTCTTTTGTTATACCCTCCTGGTCTGGTGGTAGGATGCTGCTGGGAACAGGATACTATAGACAGGCTTATAGGTGAGGGGACTTCTGAGGGCATGGCATAATGCCCAAAGGCACATGCATCAGCTCTTGGAGTAGATTTTCATTTTTCCTCTCAAATCCATGCAAACAGCAGAGAAGTTAAAAAAAAAAAAAAAAAACCTCAAGGAATTATTGCTCCACTCAATGACAACTGTCAAAAAGCCTGTGTACTTTAAGTCACTGAGAGGCTCAAAGTCACTCTTAAGTTAGAGGGGCCTCAAGCTATTTGCAAAATTAATATCAGGACTCCTTGTTCCCTTTCAAGATTCTTTTCAAGGATGGGTGAGAGCCACTCATTCTTTACAGAATGGTGATTTGATTTATCCTGGTGCCTGGGGCCAGCCTCAAATGGAGGTCCCCAACCCTCTCAGCCTGCAGCCCCCAGCAGGCCCCTCTCTTTTCTCTTCCCTGGCTCATCCCACTGTGGATGCCTCAGCCCTTGAGCCACTGACATCACAGCAGGATAGTGGTTCTCAGACTTCTGCTCCTCATCACCGAACTGTTCCCCTCCCCAGTGTTATTATCTCTTTAATCTCTAGGAGATACCCGATTGGGAAGCTCCTAGTTCAGCAGGAGCTCCTAGTTCAGCTCCTAATTGCATCCTAGTCTCCATTGCACCCCTGCGAGCCTAGCACTGAACCTGGCCCATTGTGGCAAGGTCCACAGTGAGCTTTCATGAAGAGCAATTGCCTTAGTGATTGTGGCTGCTGTGACCTGTCCCTGTCCTCTCCCCCCTGGATAATGGGAAAGATGGAGCTATGATAGATGCCATCTCTTTCAAGGAGGGCCAACTCTTCCTACCCAGAGCCCAGGCCTCTGCCCGCACTGGGTGAGCAGGCTGGGCTACTGACTGACGAATGTGGCTTTTCAGTGCCTTGCATGTGAATATGCAAAGGAAGGTGGGCCTTGAAGTAAGTGCCTTTGTTTGGTTTTTGAACGTTGGAATAATTTTCTAAAGGGCAGTTTAGTCAGAAGGGGTTGTGGAACTGGTGATGAAGTTGGCCTTGGAGCAGGGAGCTATGAGAAGAACCCAGCTATTAACACTTTAATCACAAACTCCTGGGGGCACCTAGAGGTTTTGAAGCTCTAGGTAGAAAATTACAGGGCAGGGCAAGGGGATCATTTTCCCTCCAAGAGAGGTCATGCTAAAAACACCCCCATTAAGCTCAACTAGTGGCTTTCCCTAGGATGGTTCTTTAAAAAAAAATACTTCATTAGTTCTTTTTAAATTACAAAAGCAATATAGGCTTGCTTTAATAGAGGGGTGTTCTAATTATTAAAGGAAAAAAATAATCAATAGTTTCCCCCTGATTCCCTCTCAACCCCCACTCTTCTAGCTCCCCCCTCCAGCAGTTACCACTGTTAACAATTTGGTGGTTAATGAAAATCCTTTCACATTTTTTGTGCCTCTACAAAAATAATAGCAACAACAACACAATATATACATATACAGGGATTTTTGTTTCTGTATGCTTGTTATTTTTCCTTTTTAAAAAGAAGAATCACTCTATACCGATTACGCTGCAATTTTCTCTTTTTACTTAGCAATAATATATCATGAACATTTCCTAAGGCAATACATTCAGATCCACTTCATTTTTCAAAAAACAGCTACATGAGGCTCCACAGGACAAGCACCATAAGTTATTCAACTGTTTCCCTATCAGTGTGTATTCAGGTTGTTTCTATGTTGTTTCTTTTTATTCCAAATAGGCAATTCCCTTTTAAATATCTTTTGGTTTTGTCCTTTTTCATATATGTTGTGTATATATTGAAAAAGACTTTTTTGCTTTGGAAGAATTATAGAAATGGTGAACAATTAAGATATTTTTCTTTACAGCCACGCTGATGTAGGTTTAATGCTTTAACTAGGGATGCTTTCCACATATCTCCTTGCCCCTAATTATGTATTCATTTCACAGCCTGTGGCTCCTGGGCACTGTGCCGGGCATTGTGGGAGTTTAGTGACTGAGGAGACACCGTGTCCCTGAGGGGCCCTGTGTTAATGCTCATCTGACCAGCAGGTGGACAGACATCCTTTGGCAAGTGGCTCTGATGGGAGTTCCCTAAGAGGTTTCAGCTAGTAGCTTAATAGATATGACATGGACTCGGATTTGGACTCGGATTTGAATCCTGTCTCCACCACTTACTTTGGGGAAGTCTGCTCATCTGTAAGGAGCTCTGGTAGCATAGTGCCTAAGGCACTTAACTGCAAACCAGAAGGCTGGCAGTTCAAACCCACCAGCCACTCCTGGGAAGGAATATGGGGCAATCTACTTCCGTAGTGATACTGCCTTGGAAACCCAAGGAGGGGTCACTATGAGTCAGTTCCAACTTGACGGCACATAGCAACAACAACAGCTCATCTGTAAGAGACGCTGGGTAGTGCAAATGGTTAACACACTTGGCTGCTAAAAAAAGGTTGGAGGTTTGGGTGCAGCTAGAGGTGCCTTGGAAGAAAGGCCTGGCAATCAACTTCCAAAAACAAAAAAAAACAATCGGCCACTGAAAACTGTATGGGTGGCTCACAGTTCTACTCTGACACATAGGGTTGCCATAAGTCAGAGCGGATGTGATGACAACTGGTGGTGGTGGTGGTGCTCATCTGTAAACTAGAGATAATAATAGTACTATTCTCATGGGGGCTCTTGTGAGGATTTAAAAGGATAATATGAAGAAAAGTACTCAGGCTGGATGGAGCCCAGCGTGTAGGAAGCACCAAATGTGTTGTTGTTGCTATTTGAAGTGGACCTCTTCCACTGGGAAGATCAGCAAAAGGCCCCCTGAGGGGGTAACATTGAGCTGGTTCTTGAGAATGAGTTGAAAGGTATTTTAGTCAGTCTGGGAAGAAAACAAACACTCCACGCCCACTACTAACACCTGGTCCTGACCTCAGTTCTCCAACTCCCTAGGTTGCCAAAGATCCAAAAACCTTTTTATTTTTAGTTGCTAAAAATATCCTCTAAACAGAGTTAAAGAATCTCTCCCTGAGCAGTAAACAGGTTGCAGTTATAACCAATCAGGAGCCTGGCAGCCCCAGCAATGGCGCTCTCAGCCCCTACCTCCCACCCCAAACATTCAGCAAGATCCTTTCATGTGTCAAAATGAAATAGAAACATCAGAAACTCCTTGTGGAGAAACAATTCCTCTTACCCCAGACTTAGCAGGTGCTCAGAAACCTTCAACTCCTGAATCTGTTGAGGCAGGTAGAGAACCAGAAATGCCCACTGGCCTGGCCTGAGGTGAGCAAACACCTGGCAGTGGGCTTATCAAGGCCCCTTAGCACAGCTTGGATCCCCACCCAAATCTTCTCACCTCTCAGGGCACAGAGTTCCAGAGAGTGGACTTTGGAATCTGTCTGTCCTGGCTTTGTGTCTGGATCTCTCCTTATTAACTATACGACCTCAGCAAACAGCTTGATGTCTCTGAGCCTGTTTCCACATCTGTAAAATGGGAATAATAATACCCACCCCACGCTCCTATTAAGGATTGGCTAAGATAGTGCCTATAAAGCATGGAGGGTCACTGACAAGGTATCTATTGTTATAGTTGTTGATGGAGACAAGCACTCTGCCCACTCTCCATGTCCTGAGGTTTGGGTCAGCACTCCCAACCTTCTAGCTATCCTTCTTCAACTACCACTGCACAGGATCCTTGGGGACTGGAGCGTATGTACATTCAGAGGGTCCATTATATAGCAGACATTTAGCCACAGAAGAAGGTGGGGAGCCCTGAGAAGTCCATGGCAGTTTCTGGATGTTCTGTGCCATGGTGACCTCAAAGCCAGAAAGTGGCCCCAGAGGCCTGCTTTCTGGTTTCCTCATCACAGCAGAGGTGCCTCCCTGCTTTGTACAGGCCCGTGTGACATCCCAAGAGGCCACTAACCCAAGGGTCCACACCCCAGAGGCCGCTTCCAGGCAGCTAGAAGTGTTACTAATAGGCTGGCGACCGCTCTGGTGTGAGGTATGGCCAGGCCACAGCTTTCCCAGGGTGCATACAACCAGATCCCTGACAATTTGGTAAATATCAGAGAATATAATGAAATGGGAACTCTGGCCAGTTTTGCCTCCAAACATAAGGTCTTTGTGGTTCCTAAAGAATGTTCACAATGGAGAAAAGAGCCCACGGTTACCATTCTCAGCATCCTTGCCCAATCCCCCTCATATGAGGAGGAAAGTCAGAGAAAGGAAGAAAATACCCATCCATTCACATTTGCCAGTGTTTCCAGGGCTAACAGGCCTCTAATGTCCAAAACCAAGAAACATCCATTGAAACAAGAATGAACTGAGAGTCTGTCCTGCCAGGACTGCCTGGGGTTAGGACTCAGATTTTAAAAGACAAGCCCTATCTTCAAAGACCTTTAAGTACAGGAGTGGGGGCAGAGAGGTAAACCTTTTGGGGACTGGCTTTGTGATGGGAATGGGAAAAGGTTGAGTGGGTGGGGAGAGAAGGAAACAGGCTAGGGAAAGCTGAAGGAGGGCATCTAACCCTGCCTGGGGGTGTCAGAGGCCACTAAGACATGTGGAAAGGAGAGATGCTTGCCCTGTGTATTAAAGGATGAGTTGCTTCCTGGTGAAAAGTTGAGACGAGGGAACAGCTTGTACAAAGGGACAAGCTGATTACAAATGATTTGGTTTGGCTGGAAAGAGGTGGCAGGTGATGAGGATGGAGGGCTGGCTGGGGCCAGGTGGGGAAGGGACTGTTTTGCCTTATACAGTCAGAAGGTTGGATTTTATCCTGAACACTCTGGGGGCCCCTTGTGACATGGTTTGGTTTGCATTTTAGAACATTTGCTCTGTCAGTAAGATGAGAGATCAGTGGGGTGGGGCACATTGTGAGACCAGGTGGTCACTAAAACCCAAGAATTGGCTAGGGTTACGTTGCCCTTATTGCTTCACATAAAATCAGGCATGAGTCTCCACTCCACATAGTTAGGGGACCCAGTACCCCTCCAGGTATCTCTGGGGGTTCTTGGGAGTTTTCATTTCTCTGTAGGCGGCTCCTCTGATGCCAGTTCTGGCTTCTGCTGAATTCTCTGTCTCTGCTCTATGACTCTTCCAGGCACCAGGTCACCTCCTGTTCTTTTTAGTCTCCAAAAGACCCATGATCAAGGCCATCAGGGTAGCTGACTTTTCTGTAAGTCTGGTCCAAGAGGGAGGAGTGAGGTTTGTTGGTAACACAACAGACTACATAACGTTGACTTTTGCATCATCTTGTTCTTAAAAGTGTCATGGCTGTTCCTGTGTCAGTCGGGTGGTCAGCAGCCTCCACCTGGTCTCCAGTCTCCCTCTTGCCTCTGGCTGGGCTAGTGCGCTCCTCAGCCACCTCTGCTCTCCTGGTACTGTGGCCTGCAACACCCAACATCCTGTAGGCTTCCTGTATCCAAATAAATTAAGCTCTTGGTCTTCCCTGGCCCCAGCCTAGCTCTGCCTGAAAGGAATGTTCTTCATCAGCCAACGTGCTTAGGTGTTGAGATGGGCTCCTAAACAAAGGTAGTTGCTCCCCTCACAGGGCTTCCACAACCAGATCCACTCAGTGGGGTGTTGAAGAGGAAGGGAAAGAAGCTATTATGTGTGGAAATGAAAGCAATTGTCTTAGTTCCACAAACCAAGACAAATCTGGGTCGCTAATCATGATGTATGCTCCTTAGGATGGTGCAGACAATAGGAATGGAACCCTAGTCCATTGAATTGTATGTTGATTCTGTATTCCATGAAGATTCTTCTGAGAAATGAACATTTGAAGAATAGCCTTAAGGTTTCTTCAGTATAAAACAAAATAGTGCCAGCACTGGCTAGTCCCCAACATAGAGGGTTCTACATGGCAGGTTGGGAGGAAGGTGACCAAGTTGAAAGAGCATGGGCCTTGGAATCAGATCAAATGCCACAGGGCACTGGGAAACTTATTTAACCTTTCTAGGCTTTTTGTTTCTTCTTCTGCAAGATGAGCATAATATGACTTCTTTATAGGGAGCCTGTGAGGTTGCAGTGAGACTGAGTGTGTGAAATCACTTAGCCTAGCCTGTGGTTGGGCTTTTGAGTAATTTTGGTCCCTCTTGATAGCTGCTGGAAGACCCGAATGACACATGCTTAAACTATAGACAGTCTGCCTTTAGAAAGGGGTGAGGTAGTACACACAGCCCTGCTTGGGGCTGGGCCTGTGGGTTCCTTGCCTCTTGATACAGCTTCTTTCCTGACCTTCAGAATCCCAACAATCTCTGCTACTTTCTCAGCTTCATCTGGTTGTCGTCCTTGTCATCAAGTCGATCTGACTCATAGCGACTCTATGTTTGCAGGGTAGAACTCCTCCTCAGGATTTTCACGGCTGTGACCTTCAGAATCAGACTGCCATGCCTATCGTTTGAGATGCCTCTGAGTGGGATTGAACAGCCAACCTTCTGGCTAAGAGTCAAGAGCTTAACTATTTGTACCACCAAAAAAAAAAAAAAAAAACCCGAAAAAACAAACCACTGCCGTCGAGTAGATTCTGACTCATAGTAACCCCCCATTGGGTTTCCAAGGCAGTGAATTTTTATGAAAGTAGATTGCCTCATCTTCCTTCCACGGAGCAGTTGGTGGGTTTGAACCACCAACCCTCTGGTTAACAGGCAAATGCCTTAGGCACTGTGCCATCACCAGGGACTCCAATTGCTTCCCACATTGGCCTTCTTCTTTAGTCTCTCAAACTCCCTGAACTCCATCATGCCTTGGGACCTTGGTACTTGCTATTCCTCTGCTTGTCATGCATATCTTTATGAGGTTCACCTTTTATTCAAAAGTCACCTCCTCAGAGGTGACTAAGACAGACAGCACTGCCTTCACTCAGACCTCTTTTCCTCTGTCTTGTTGTCTTACCTTCCTAGCACGCATCACTCACTGAAATGAAATGGTTGACCTGTTTATTATCTGTTTTCCTCTACTAGAAAGTAAGCTCCACGAGGATCGGCCTTGTCTACTTGTTCTTGCCTTATTCCTAGAGCTTAGCATGCCTTTCACTTTCTAAGAACTGAGAACAGGGAAAAGGATTTATGGTCACCATGGTCCCAAACAAATTTCAGGCACAAAAGCTCCATGGGCTCTCATGCATACTGCAGGAGACTGTAGATGAACTGTCAGAGAACCTGAGCCTGCCTGAGAGCCGCCATGGGACGCTTCACATCACCAGTGCTGTTTGACTCAATACATCAGAGTGCCTCCAGATGGAGAAGATTTCTTTTCAGAAAGAGACAGAGCTGGTTAGCATGGATCCCAACTTTCTATGAGTCTGTTGTGGATGGTAGAATCATGGCCTTTTCTGACATGCCCACTCATTTGCCTGGTCTCTTTTAGAAGGTATTGTTTTTCTACTTTTGCTTCCCGCCCCCCCCCCTTCCTCCCTTTCTTCAGGTAGTTCCATGGAGCATTTGCTGACTGGAAATTTTATGTTAACCATTACTGCAAACCCAGGAGTTCATTTCATCACTGGCAATCAGTTCTTGTCCTCAGGGAAACCTAATTAGGTATTTCAGGACGTTTAATGTTGTTTCCATGGAAACCCCCATAGTAATGGTGTACATGCAGAATATATGCTCCAGGGAGTTTGAGGATAAATAAATAAATTATATATACATATAT
>NW_006921804.1:3317302-3335450 GCF_000298275.1 Orycteropus afer afer
GTATATATATTTCTTAAATGATAAGAATTTTCCCTGGGGCTTTTCTCTCACAGAGAGGGAACAGTAGAGAACACAAAAGACTTTTTAAATTTTCCCTTTCTTATTTAAAAAAAAAAAATTCATAGTTGCACAAGAATGAAAGTTTTTCAGGTTGTTGGTAAATGTCTAAGCAGGCTGTCCCTTGACAGCTGAGAACATTTTAATGAAAGATTTTGCTTAAAGAACCTGAAAGGCCTCAAGGCTTTCAAAATAGAATGGGGGAAAACTAGTGAATCCAATGAATCAACTCCAAACTTATTTACCCCAGAAAAAATAAAACAAGAAGGCAAAGTTTGCTGTATGCCTTCAAGGGAAATGTGTTGTCTGGAGCTCAGCGCTCAGCCAGGTTGACATGAGGCTCGGTGGTGGTCCCCCTCTCAGCTGATCTTTGGCCCTGCAGCTCCCACACGGTGCAGCCCTGCAAACTCCAGAGGTCCTGTTGAACTGACCTGTCCTGAGGTGCCTAGATGGTGTTTCAGAGTTGGCCTCCCATGGTGAGCTCTTGAACAGTATGTTTTCTCTGTGAGCAACTAATGAGGGCAACATGCAGACCTGGTCTGACTGAGGTGGGGCTGCTGACCCAAGAGCCCTGGCCGACTTAACAGAGAGAGCCTATCATGCATGCGTAAATTTTAGCCACAGCTAAATTCAAGGGTTTCTGGAGAATCCATAAATAACTGAAATAGTTTTCTTTGTACCTCTAATTGGCCATTCAAGGACAGAATGCCCACAGTGACCTTTTTGGTAGTTGCCAGCTAATCAATTTACCCCAAAAATCTGCCAACAATATGCACTGTTCCCAGACTCTGCAGTTTTTCTTTCCTCCTTATTTCATAAATTCTGTTTTGCCTTTGTTCCTTGATTTGGTCTACCAGCTGATTTCCTCACATGTGAGGAAGAACTTTCTAAGCAAAATAATCAGATAGCCTGCAAAATAACTTTGTAAATGTTTTGAGTTATTCTTTGACATCTGAAATGATGTGGGAGGCAGAGAAGGGAGGGGCTAGGATAACTGACACCAAACTGTAGGGCAGGACAGTCCTTCACTGGAGCCACTTGAACCCTCCTGCTCAGCCCCCTGCTCCAGTGTTACTCAAGATACTGGTTCCAGGTTAGCTGCAGAACTCTGAGGCTTGGAGATTACCTGGGACAGTTTATTCCAGATTGGACCACTCTTTGAGTATAGGAGGGTATCCTTTCTCTTGGCATGAGAGAAATTGTCATGTACTTTATTAGCTGTAGGCTTAAAAATGAATTATGTATATGAATGTCCATTCTGGGTAGATAACAAAGGCCACCATCAAACTGTCCTTTCCTTCATATGACACAGACACCCACCTACCCACCCTTTTATTCAATAAAATCTGCTGACTGCTCCTGGTGTGCAGGTACCATCTCAGGCATTGGAGGGAGGTGAGAATGAGCCAGGTGGGGTCCTGTCCTTGGAGAACTCTCATGCACTGAGAACACACGAGATGGGAGGCACCAAGCAAGAGAGTCTGCATGGGACCACAGAGCTATAGCTCTTTAGAGCAGAAGGCATCTCGAGGATCATCTAATTCATCCTCCTCATTCCTCAGAGGAGGAAACTGAGGCCAAGAGAGGAGATTTTTCATCCAGGTTCACACAGTAAGTGATAGTTATTGAACCCCTACCACTAAGGTCTGGGCTAGGCAGTAGAGATTCCAGAAGGGACTAGGAAAGACACAACCTTGATCCCTTGGGGATCCAGCTGTGGACAGTGGGGTCCCAATCCTCTTTACACTTTAGAATCACCCAAAGAACTTTTTAAAACAATCCCAGTGCCAGTCCCCTGTCCCCCAGAGACTCCGATTTAATTAGTCTAGGGTGGGGCCCAGGCATGAGTACTTTTAAAAAGCCCCCTGGGTGATTCTAATCTGCAGCCAAGTTTAGAACCACTGGTCTAGGGGGAGAGACAGACAAAAATCAAGTAAAGACAAATAAGTATATAATTGAGATCTTTGATTTGTAAGGAATGAACAGGATACTGACAGAGGAAACAGTAGGATGGGGGTGTTAGTTTCCTGGGACTGCCATAACAAAATACCACACGTTGGGTGGCTTACAAGAACAGAAATTTATTGTTTCACATTCTGTAGGCTAGCGGTCCAAAATCAGGGTGTCAGAAGAGTTGATTCCTTCTGAGGATTCTGAGTGAGAATCTGTTCCATCACTCTCATCTAGCTTCTGGTGATGGCCAACAAGCCTTGACATTCCTTGGCTTGTTGAAACATCACTCACCATCTCTGTCTCAGTCTTCACATGGCTGTCTGCCCTCTGAGTGTCTTTCTTTGACTCTCCTCAAAGGACACCGCTCAGATTGGATTAGAACCCACCCTACTCTACTAGCCCTCATGCTTATTTAATTGCTGTTGCTGTCATAGCAACCCCATATGACAGAGTAGAACTGCCCTGTAGGGTTTTCTTGGCTGTAACCTTCATGGAAGCAGATCACCAAGTCTTTCTCCTGTAGAGTGGCTGGGTGAGTTTGAACTGCCAATCTTTTGAACTGTTAGAGCTGAGGGTTTAACTGTTATACCACCAGGGCTCCTTACTGATAAAAACAAAACAAAACAACAACAACAAAAAACTCACTGCCATGGAGTCAATTCTGACTCATAGCAACCCCCATTGGGTTTCTACGGCTGACTGCTAACCAGAAGGCTGGCGGTTCAAACCCACCAGCCACTCCTCAGAAGGAAGGTTGGGCAATCTACTTCCATAGTGATAACACCTCGGAAACCCAAGGAGGGGTCGCTATGAGTCGTGTCCGACTCAGTGGCACATAACAACAACAACACAACAAATCTTTATGGAAACAGACTGCCCCATCTCTCTTCCATGGAGTGGCTAGTGGGTTCAAACCACTGACCTTTTGGTTAGCAGCCACATATCTTAACCACTACGCCACCAGAGCTCCTTCCTTAGCTGATAGCATCTTCCAAAGCCCTGTTTCCAAACAATGTCATATTCACAGTTACTAGGAGTTAAGACTTCACCATATCTTCTGGAAACACAATTCAATCCAAAGCAGAGATACTTGGTGGCGTAGCAGATAAGGCATTTGGCTGCTAACCAGAAGGTCGGCTGTTCAAATCCACCAGTCACTCTGGAGGGAAGATGGGGGAATCTACTTCTGTAAAGATTTGCAGCCTCAGAAACCCAATGGGGGTCTGTATGAGTTGGAATTGACTCGATGGCAGGGGGGGTTTTTTTTTTTTTTTTTTTTTTTTTTTGCTGAGTCTGAAGGAAGTGAGCTGTGACTCCAGCGGTCAGCAGGGAGAAGGCAGAACATAAGGAGGTCCTGACGCTCAGCAGCAAGGGACCTCCTAGGACTTGGCTGCCCCATGCTGCAGAACCAGGAGCCCTACACTGGAAACCCTCTAGGCAGAGGCTTTCAACCTGTAACCCCAAGACATCCTCCACCCACCCCAAACAACCCCCCAGCACACACACTGCCTATGAGTGCCCCTCAGCCCAGCCAGCTTAATAACTGCTCGCATTTTAGGGTACTGTAGTTAGTAAAGGACATTTCCACTTATCTGTATTGTTGAATCCTAATTCTAATCCCACGAGGTAGGCAGTGCCAAGGTCAATATTCCCTTGATGTTGTTGTTAGGTCCTGGTGCTGTTGAGTCGATTTCAACTCATAGACACCCCTGTGACAGAGTAGACCTGCCCCGTAGGGTTTTCTTGGCTGTAACCTTCACGGAAGCAGATCTCCAAGTCTTTCTCCCTCAGAGCTGCTGGTGGGTTCAAACCACCAACTTGTCGGTTAACAACCAAATGCATAACCAATAAGGAGCCACCAGGGCTCCTTATTGCCATGACAGAGATGTGGAAACAGGCTCAAAGAAGCAGTGTGACCCGCCTACCTATCACATAGCTGGTAACTTCAGTCTAGCTCGGCAGCTTCAATCCAGGGCCCTCTCCACTATTCTGTGTTGCCCCCATACTCCCCACACCAGGAAATGGAAACAAAAGCAGCACACTTTAGAGGCTGGAGGTGACACCACCCTGGTTAAGCTGGGCAGAGCTGTGATGTGCCCAACACAAAACCACCCGCTGCTGCAACTCGAATCACACACAATCCCATTCCCCATCAAGGAATCAAAGGGATCCATTACTCATTGCTTCAGTCCTCTGCCCAGAGTGAACCCAGTTACTATAGCAACCTGATGCAATTCTTTATTACAGGGTGGATGGTTTTAATTTTGTATTTGAAGAGTTTGGCCAGGCAGGCACGTTGCCATGGCTTGGCCTGTCAGGCACAATTAGGAGCAGAGGGAACCCCTTGAGCAGCTATTAGGTCTTTCTAATTGACAATGGAAACCTGTGTCTGGAAAAACCTAGGCTTAGCTGCACTGGGAAGGAGGGAAGGGAGGCTCCAGACTCATGCTGCATGGGTACTCTCTCCTGTTCAGAGATTGTTATTACTGTTGTTGGGTACCATTGAGTCACATAGCAACCCCCAGTATAGAGTTGCCCCATAGGGTTTTCTAGGCTGTAATTTTTATGAGAGCAGATTGCCAGGCCTTTCTTCCGTGGAGCTGCTGCGTGTGTTCAAATACCAGCCTTTCGGTTAGTAGCCAAGCACTTAACCATTGCGCCACCAGGGCTTCTTGTTCAGAGATTCCAAACCAAACCAAATTCACTTGGGTTTCCAAGATGGTAAATCTTTTTTTTTTTTTTTTAATTAGGATTTGGGTGAAGATTTACAGAGTAAATTCACTTTTCATACAGCAGTTCACATATACTTTGTCTCATGTCATTGACCAAAATTTACAATGCAGCAGCTCCCCTCCCACTTCCTCCCCATAGTTACCTCCTCCCAGTGTCCATCCCTTCATACTCTTCTGCACCCTGAGCTATCTCCCTGTGCATAAGCAGCCCTTCCTTCTCCCATAATTGTTCTCTCCAGGGCGTGTATCTACTTGAGGTAAATGTTTAACTCACATGCCTGTACTTTGTTTGGCTGGAAACCACAGTTGTGGGTTCAATTCCAGACCTGAAGGGCAGCTAGGGGCCATAGTCTCAGTGGTTACACCAGGCTCCATTGGACCAGCAAACCTGGTCCCCACCTTCTTTTTTTTTTTCTCCAAATGATTTTGAGTTTTGTAACACATTGTTCTCCCTCTTTATGCAGGATCTCCTACATCCCTTCCAAGTGGATGGCAGTGGTAGCTGGGCACCATCTAGTTCTTCTGGTCTCATAGTTGTATAGGTTGCAGATCAGATGGTGTACCAGTCGCTAGGACTGATTGTTTCCCAAGATGGTAAATCTTTATGGAAAGTAAAATCTTTACGAAAGTGGATTGCCCCATATTCCTTCCACAGAACGGCTGGTGGGTTTGAACCACCAATCTCCTGGTTAGTAACCAAATGCCTTAGGCACTGCACCACCAGAGCTCCTTTGTTCAGAGGTTACACCTTCTTAATTAGAGCAGCCTAGGGCTAGTTGCTTCCATCCTTCCCTCTAGTTTTTCGTCAAGACCCTCATCATGAGGGCTGTGCTCAGAGCTGTTTTGTTTAACCCTGAATCTCCAGCCCCCTGGCAGACAGAGGACCTTCAACAAATGCTTGTTGAATGAATGAATGATATTTTGTCATTATGAAGTCCTTTTGCAGCAACATTCTCTGTGGCCCTTGGAACAATCAGTGTGTGGGCTAGAGTCCTGAGCAGGTTGGGCACATGAGAGCTGGGATAGGGCGGACAGCCAGAGCTGTTGGAGGGCCCAGGCCTTCACTCCAGCACAGACAAGGTGATGATGTGGCCATAAGCGCCCCCTTACCTTCTTGGAAGCGAGGCACAAACCTGCCCAGGTAGATCCACATGCCAAACACAGGCCCCAGACCTCAGGCCCTCTAAGGATGACAGCCTGAGGAATGCCCAGCTGGGTGGGATTTTAGAGGCCTCTCATTTCACAGAGGTGGAGACTGAGGCCATGGAGGGGAAGAATGTGAGGTCTCCTCACAGTCATTAAACATGGTGGGACTCCATCGTGACACTTCCCCATATGGGAATCCCAGCTCATAGCAGAGGCTGAGCACACAGCAGGTGCTCAGTAAATGTCTGTTTGAGCTGCCTGGTCCATTCTGGTGGTGTGAATCTTAGCTTCATGGAAGGTTAGGGCTAGAAGGGATCTTAGACATCCTTGATCTCAACCCTCTCATTTTACAGAAAGGCTGAGAGCCTTATCATTAGTAATGCTGAAAGTAGTAACAACTATGACTTACATAGCTCCAGTGGCACAGTGGTTTAGGCCCTCGGCTGCTGACCAAAAGGTTCAAACCCACCAGCTGGTCCACAGAAGAAAGATATGACAGTCTGCTTCTGTAAAGATTCCAGCCCTGGAACCCCTATGGGGCAGCTCTATTCTGTCCTATAAGGTTGCTATGTTGTTGTTGTTGTTATGTGCCGTCAAGTCAGCCCCGACTCATAGCGACCCCTCCTTGGGTTTCCAAGGCAGTATCACTACGGAAGTAGGATTGCCCAACCTTCCTTCCGAGGAGTGGCTGGTGGGTTTGAACCGCCAGCCTTCTGGTTAGCAGTCAAGTGCTTTAGCCACTATGCTACCAGAGCTCCTATGAGTCAGAACTAATTCAATGGCACTGGGAATATTTACTGAGCATTTACTGTGTGCCAGCCAGGATTCTGTGTACTTTTCATATACTAATCCCTTAACAGGAGCTCTGGTAGTATAGTGCCTAAGGCACTTGACTGCTAACCAGAAGGCTGGAGGTTCAGACCCACCAGCCACTCCTCAGAAGGAAGATGGGATAATCTACTTTCGTAGTGATACTGCCCCGGAAACCCAAGGAGGGGTCGCTATGAGTCGGGTCCAACTCGATGGCACATAACAACAACAACAATCCCTTAAAGCCTCATGGCAACCTCTGTATAGCAGATATTATCATTGTTTCCAGGTAAGGAAACTGAGGAACAGAGAGGTTAAGTAACTAGCCCAAGATCACACAGCTAGTAAGTGTCAGGATCAGAATTCAAATCCAGGCACTCAGGCTTCAAAGTTACCACTATTAACAACACCCAGCTGCACTGTCTGAGGACAAAGCTCTGCCAGAAATATTTGCTCGTCTGTACTCTGAGTGGAAAAGTACCTCTGGTGGCACAGTGGTTAAGGCTGGTGGTTTGAACCAACCCACCAGTTGCTCCGTGGGAAAAAGGTGAGGCAGTTTGCTTTCATAAAGATTTATAGCCTTGGAAAACCTCTAGAGAAGTCCTACTCTGTCCTATAGGGTCACTATGCGTTGGAATCAACTCGATGGCTGTAAGTTTGGTTTAGTTTTCTCTGAATGGAGGCAGGAGTCTGTGCCCACCCTTGGGAGCTCACTAATATAGGAGTCAACTTTTTCACCTTTACATCCCCCTCCAGTGCTGTGCTCAGGGCCTGGCCTGTGGCAGGTGCTCAGGAGACACATTTTTAATACAAACATACTATTCTCCCTCTCATCATCATGGAACAGTCAATTTGGGGGCCTGACATCTTTGAGCTGAAAAGGACCTTGGCAAATAGTTTACAGAGGAGGAAACTGAGGCCCAGAGAGTGAAAGTGCCTTAGTCAGGGCCTCACAGCTGAACCTGAGCCTAGGTCTCTTGATCGCTGTCCAGGGCTCTCACAAGATGTCATTAGGGCTCTAAAGAGGGCCTTGAGGTGGATCAGGCTGACTAGAGCCCAGCAGCCTGCTCCATCTTTCCTGCGCCATCCTCCCTGCCCAGCCCATCCTCCTTCACCCCTCCGGTGCATTTCTGTCCTGGCCACACTAACAGGCTCTCTGCTTCCGCCAGCTCTTCGTGATTGACAATGGCGCGGATGACTGGCGGATAGCCATGACCTATGAGCGCATCCTCTACATCAGCCTGGAGATGCTGGTGTGTGCCATCCACCCTATTCCCGGCGAGTATAAGTTCTTCTGGAATGCACGCCTGGCCTTCTCCTATGCGCCTTCACGGACAGAGGCGGATGTGGACATCATTCTGTCCATCCCCATGTTCCTGCGCCTGTATCTGATCGCCCGCGTCATGTTGCTGCACAGCAAGCTCTTCACCGATGCCTCGTCCCGCAGCATTGGGGCCCTCAACAAGATCAATTTCAACACCCGCTTTGTCATGAAGACCCTCATGACCATCTGCCCTGGCACCGTGCTGCTCGTGTTCAGCATCTCGCTGTGGATCATTGCTGCCTGGACTGTCCGGGTCTGTGAAAGGTACTCCTCAGGTCCTAGTCTCCACTCAACCAGGGCTTCTGAGCACAGAACCTGTGCTGGGACGGGGAAGGGAGGAGGAGCAGGGGTGATGTTCTGATGGAGGAGGCAGGCATGTACCCAAACCCCTCAGAGGAGAAAATGGGGCAAGGGGAGGGCTGAGTTAGGGCTGAATAAAAGCTGAGACATTGAAACATTGGAACCAAGGTAAGCTGGGAACAATGCACAAATAACTTTACTGATTTTCTGTTCCTTCTTTGTAAACTAATATATCAAAGACATCTGGTTACATAGGTAAGCCTTATCCAAAGTATAACACTTTGTAATTTCCATACTATCTCTCCCTCTTGGAGAAAAACGATGCTCGTTAACACTTTAAAGGCTCTGAGAAGTCCTGCAGTAATGAAACTGGTTTAATTGTGTTTAGTCTAGATTTCCTCAAAAGTATTTGTTCACAAACCTTTTTGATCATACAACACCTATTGATGCCTCACTCCTCAAATTGTGGCCCATAGCTCGACAGCATCAGCCTCTCTTGGTAACTTGTTAGAATGTCAAATCTCCATCCTTACCCCAGGCTACTGAATCACAATCTATATCTTAACATGTTCTCCCAGTGATGCAGATGCACCTTAAAGTTTGAGAAGTGCTGTATTGATGGACACTTTAGGAAACTTTGTTTCAGGAGGGCCCAACCTGATGATGGCTGGGCAGTGATTCTGAGAAATGGTTAGTGGGAGAGTGGTCAAAAGTGACCCAGGACTCCAGCACATCTGTCAGCCCATTGGCTGCTTCAGGGCCTCAGAACTGCCAGCATCCAGACCCAAGGGTAGAACTGTTGCTGTCTCTTCCTACCACCATCCTCAAGCTGCCCTTTGTGACTTTTCTCCCTTTCCAGCTGGCCCTATGTATTCATTTTAATCTGATTTTATATGTGGAGTTTTAACACCTAGGTTAGAAAACTAAGTTCTGTCCCTAAGTAGCTGTTAAGACCTTGGACAAGTCACTTAACCTCTCTGGGCCTCAATTTCCTCATTGTAAGATCAAGGTCCCTTGAGATCGAATGAAGATAGGTTCACTGGATTATTTTATTCTGTTGGGGAAGTTATTTTTATTATGTTAGGAGGCAGGATCAAGCACTCCATGTAGTCTACACAGATCCTGGTGGTTACCCTTAATTCATCAACACTTAAAATTTTATTGCCAAATCTTCCATGTGTACCAGTGTCCTGGCAGAGATGAAACAAGCAAAAGAAGTCTGGGGAAAGCTTAGCCTAAAAACATCTCACAGGGGGTGCATTGAACCATATTCCCCACCTATTTTGGGATGTTCTGCTTGCAAACATTTCTTTCAGGTTTTTGGCCAGCAGACACGTGGTCAAACTAAGAGGGCATTCTGCAGCAGCAGGACAAGAGCCTCAAAGGATGGCAGGGTCAGTCTCAGAGCCAGGCAGTGTCCAGAGATGTCCCTCCCATTCAGAGCTCTGGGACACACAGTGCCCCCTATTAGAACCCCACCATTATTCAGCAGCTGCCCTCACATCTGTGAGGGACCACACTGCACAGGTGCCTTTTGACCCTTCTTTGACATTCTTTCTGTCTGTAGAAAGCGTGTGCTTCAGTTCCAACCCAAAATTCTTCGTGGTCCTCATAGCTGAACAGCAAGCATCATGCCAGTCACTTTACCTCTCTGTGACTCAGTTTTCTTATCTATAAAATGGGAGTAATAATACCTACCTACTTTGCAGGATTTACTGTTTGATTCAGACAGGTAATGTATGTGAACTATACACTGCAATGTAGTGATAGTGAAAATTGATAACACTGTCTTAATTTTGATAACTTTTGGAAATATTGGGAGCTCTGGTAGTATAGTGTCTAAGGCATTTGACTGCTAACCAAAAGGCTGGTGGTTCAAACCCACCAGCCACTCCTTAGAAGGAAGATTTGAGGTTGCCTTCTTCTATTTAAAAGAGATCAATTCCTACCGTAGGTGGGAATGACCTGTTGTCTTCCTGTCTAATTGACCAAAGCCAAGTTTTCTAACAATAATGACTAAATTTGCTTAGCCCTTTAAGGTGTTTGAAGTTTTTCACATCTCTTGTCTTATGTGACCCTCAGATCAATCCTTTTTGGCACGGATGACCACCCCATTCTGCAGACAAGTAAGAGGCTGATCATAGAACAAAGTACCTGCAAGTGAATTTCACTGTGGTTTATTGAACCTGTCACAAGTGTGGGGGAGTCTATTTTACCCTGGAAAATGAGTGTGTTTCAAAGTACACAGCTTGCAAAGCACTCTGTGGCATTTCATTTAGTATTGAATGACCTTCCATAGTTTCTAGACGAGGCTAGGTGAACCTGCTCCTTAGCAGATCACCAGGCCTCTCTGTCCTCAGGCATAACTCACTAGTCCCAGCTAAAGACCAAGGCGAAGGCACACAAGGGAAACAACAAAATTCTCCTGAAGTTTCCCACTGTTCTTATGAAGAGGACATTTGACCAAAAAGTTTCTGCTTAGATGTAACATGTGGTATATTAAAGTGTAGTGGATGATGTCATCGCTACTGTTTTCTGGGAGCTTACCCTCTGCTAAAGGAGCCCTGGGGGCACAATGATTAAGCCCTCATCTGGTAACTGAAATGTTGGTGGTTTGAACCCACCCAGTGGCCCTTTGGGAGAAAGACTTGGTCAACTGCTCCCATAAAGATTATAGCCAACAAAACTCTATGGGGCAGTTACACTCTGCCACATGGAGTTGGTATGAGTTGAAATCTGCTCACCAGCAGCTAACAACAGCAGCAGCAGCAGCAATGCTGTGCTAGTTCTGTGTGAGATGCTTAGTACATGTTACCTCAGCTTACTCTCACAGTAGAACGAGGATAGAGGGACCTCAGCTGTCCTCATTTTAGAGTTAAGGAAACTGATGCAAAGCAACTTGCCAGCAGACACAGAGCTCTGTGAGTGTGAGGCAGAATTTGAACTTGATTCTGACTGAACTTCCTGTTTTTCCACCAAATCAGGCTGCATCCTGTACTTTAAAGGAACCTGTGGCCTAGTCTTTCTGGGCTGTTTTCTAATCTGAATGTCTCCAAGCCACTGAGACCAACCCTTGGACCCCAGTGTTGCTGTTTTGCCTGACTCAAGGGCTACTTCCTATTAAACTCAAACATATCCATGTGTAGTGGACACTTGTGTGCCACACAGCAGCCCCTCTGGGACCCAGGCACTCATTCCCTCAGCGATGGTTGCTAGACTATCGCAGCTCAAAGCCTATAGTCTGTTAACTGGCTGGAGCTGCCTCTTGAAGTTTCTGCCCCTGCCTGGGGGCAGCTGCATCAAGGACTTTTCAATGTAGGAGTTTAAAGGTCTAGCTCCCTCCCTTTAGTTGGACTCTGTAGGGCATTCCAGCTCCAGAGATCCCTGAGGGCATCATCTGAGCATGCCCCAATAAACTGCAAAAAACAAACTCAGAGTCTCAAAGACACTTTCCCAGGAATCTGTCCAATGGAACTGTGAAAACAGGTACAAGTTAGTATATATTTTCCTAATCAGTCAAAGCATTTCTCTCACAAAGACCAAGCATTTTCTTTTAGAATCAAGCTAAAATGATCTTGTCCTTCCCAAATGTCAAATAATAAGATTGGCAGGGACAGGAATTATTCACCCAAAGACTAGACAGAAACTGGAACCAAAGGATGCTTTGGTGGGGGAACCCAAACATTTGACAAGGGTGAAGGTAGTAGAAAAGATGGCCTTGATTTTCTCCTAGCTTGATCTGATGCTGATTCTGTCACCTTAGGCATCAGAGAGGGTAAGTGACTTGTTCAGGGTCACACAGCCTGGAACGCACAGGTTCTAGAAAGTTCCTACTTGCAAAGGCACTTGACTGCTAACCAAAAGGCTGGTGGTTCAAACCCACCAGCCACTCCTCGGAAGGAAGATAGGGCAATCTACTTCTGTAGTGATACTGCCTCGGAAGCCCAAGGAGGGGTCGCTATGAGTCAGATCCGACTCGATGGCACATAACAACAACAACAACAACTGTGCAGAGCAGAACTCGTACGTATTCCAGGTGGCTTGTATCAGGCAGGGCTTCTCTCTAGCATACACGCACTCATGAAGTTGCTATGGAAGTTCCTGTTTAGAGAGATGCCTTTTTAAAGACACTTCTATTTTAAGAAGCTCTGGTAGTTCAGTGCCTAAGGTATCTGACTGTTAACCAGAAGGTTTGTGGCTCAAACCCACCAGCCACTCTGCAGAAGGAATACTGGGTGATGTACTTCCGTAAAGATTTACTGTCTTAGAAACCCAGTGAGGGTCGCTATGAGTCAGAATCAACTTGATGGCAGTGGGTTTGAGGGTTTTTTTTTTTTTTTTTCATTATTATCGTATCTTGGATTGGCTTTTGTGTGATAAAGATTTTCATATTTCCTCCTTCAAAGGAGGGAGAGGGAATTAGTAATTACCCCCATCAGCTGTGCTATTGGGAGGGCAAGGCAGGCCTGGTTGCCGGGACAGCAGCAACAACAGGAGGCTTGTTTTCCTTGGCCCTTAGTGAGGCATTACATCATGGGTTCCAAGGCCTGACAGTTGTGGCACTCGGCATTCTCTGGGATTCTCCTGGCTGTGTGCCTGCCTCCCACAGGCCTCCCAGAACCATTTGAGGAACCTCCTCATTAAGCACTGTCAAACACCAAGCAGCCTTATAGGCCAGAGAGACGTCTCAAAGCTCAGTCCTAATGGCAACAGGTTGGGGAGGTTGGCTTTCCTGGCACATCCTTAACAACAGTCTGCCAGCTCACATTTGTATGTCTAGCTCCCTGGTAGGAACAACGAGGCCTCCAATACATTAATAACGTATGATGAATCTTGCTGTCCTGAGCCAGGCTTTGTAAATGGCCCTCCCAGCCTCTTTGATGTACACATTCTGCACACGAGATGTTTCCATATCACAAGCCTTCCTTCTAGTTGGTCAACAGCTTACTCTAGATTTCTGGTGATGGTGAAGTGAATTGTCACCTTTCTTGCATATCGGTATCTCAATGAGAAATTTGATTCTGGAAACTTGGCCCCTGGAGTGGGAGAAAAACAATTAATGGCCCATTCTTCCTGTTACCTAAATAGCCTCTCTTCATCTTGAGGAAAATGGGAAGAAGCTTCCTTCCTCCTCCCTCATTGGCCCCTGTCCCAGACACAAAGGTTTGCACCAACCATAAGTCAGGGAGCTTTGGAGAAAAGAGGTTCCTTGGGGCTTTGGAATCTAGGAAAACAGTCTACAGGATGAAACATATTGCATCCATGGACGTGGAAGCCCCCAGGGCTGAGAAGAGCCTGAGAACAATGTGACTGGGACTTTGGTTTCTCATGAGCCCCTTTGGATTGAGGCACAACCAGCAATGTGGAGCACATGTGCAATGGACACACAGGAAGGATAGGAAACAATGACTAGAGTGTCTATTCGTAGTTATTTTGATCTAAAGGAAAGTATGCTCCACTAATATTTAACATAAAGGTAGACAGTAGTACATGTGTGCCATTTATAATAATTATACATATGTTGTTGTTGTTGTTATGTGCCGTCGAGTCGGCCCCGACTCATAGCGACCCCTCCTTGGGTTTCCGAGGCAGTATCACTACGGAAGTAGGATTGCCCAACCTTCCTTCCGAGGAGTGGCTGGTGGGTTTGAACCGCCAGCCGTCTGGTTAGCAGGCAAGTGTCTTAGCCACTATGCTACCAGAGCTCCTAATTATACATATAGCAGGGGGTATATTCTCAAAACGTTCTTACTGGTAGGAGTCTAGGATATAAAAAGTTTGTCTACCACTGGTTTAGGGTATCGGTGGACTAGTCCCCACCAAAAAAAAACAAACTCATTGCCGACAAGTTGATTCCAACTCACAGTAATCCTAGAAGATAAGAAGGAACTGCCCCATAGGCCATCCAAGGCTGTATTTATATGGAAGCAGACTGCCACATCTTTCTCCTGTGTAGCCGTTGGGTGGGTTGGAGCTTTCAGTTAGTAGCTAAGCACTTAGCCACTGCACCATCAGGGCAATTTAATGGGCTAGTTAGTGAAGAAAAGAACCCTCATCAGCTGAGCACAGCAATATTGGATGAAGCCTACTAAAGCCAGAAACCTTGCCCTCTAGTTGGAGGAATGAGAAGACATTAGTCAGAGGCAGAGCCTAAGACAGGCCTGCTGCCTGGGGCTAGGTCTAGATATTGTTGTTGTTGTTATGTGCCATTGAGTCGGACCAGACTGAGAGCAATCCCTCCTTGGGTTTCCGAGGCAGTATCACTATGGAAGTAGATTGCCCAACCTTCCTTCGGAGGAGTGGCTGGTGGGTTTGAACTGCCAGCCTTCTGGTTAGCAGTCAAGTGCCTTAGGCACTACGCTACCAGAGCTCCCTAGATAGAGCTCTCCTAATTCAAGGATGAATTCCCATGAGAACATGGGAGAGGTAATGGTTAGGGGCCTACATGAAGCCTTTGAAAAAAACTTGTATCATGAAGAGGAAAATAATCCTGAAGGTGCAGAAGAGTATTTAATTATGGGAAACAAGAGGTAACATCAGAAGGTTCTCGGGTATCCCTAAGGGGTGCAGGAGGATGTGTGTGACCTCTGTGATAGGGAAAAACGGCAGATATGAAAATGTGTCCCTATCTGGTTCACATAAGCATAGAGAAAGGAAATTTAAAACCGTTTTAGCAAAAAGAAAATCCGTATTGGGGGCAGAACCGAATTACAAAAAAATGCGAAAAGTGAAGGGCAAACTTAAAAGTTCCCTCAGAATGCAGAAGAAAAGAAAAAAAGAGCTGAAAGTAAAGAGGGTGAATGAGTGTGACAGAACTGGAAGCTATAGAAGTGAGGCTCAATCCCAGAATTACAGTTAATTTGGAGGAATAAACTAGAATAATGCAGACAAAAGCATAATCAAAGACATACACAAAGAAAACTTTTCAAGAATCATGGAGGGGGAAAAGACACAAGTAGGCAGATTGAAAAGATCTCCTGTGTTCCAGTTTCAATTAATAGGAGGTAAAGTCACCCTCTGGCCTTGACACATCCCAATAAATTTGTTTTTCTAGCAATTTTATTGAATTATAAGGTTGGACAATCCTAGAAGCACACATACAACACAAGGAAGACTTTTCTTCAGGAATCTTCAATTCCTGAAGACATTAGGACACTTCTACAGAGTCTGAAGGTTGTGATCAACCATGTTATTGGTGTGCGGAAAGAAGAGAAGAACAAAAGTCATTCTTAGATTTTGTGGGTTTAGTGTAGTGCCTAAAGGCACTTGACTGCTAACCAGAAGGCTGGAGGTTCAAACCCACCAGCCACTCCTCGGAAGGAAGGTGGGGCAATCTACTTCTGTAGTGATATTGCCTCAGAAACCCAAGGAGGGGTTGCTATGAGTTGGGTCTGACTTGATGGCACATAAGAGGAACAACAGAAGAAGGTAAACAGTCTACATGTTTTCTGGGGAGACTTGTATACCAGTTGACCAAAGGATGAATCAAAATTAAGATAATAATGGAAGATGTGAAAGGCGGATGGACAGCATTAGAACCAGTTAAGCCTGAAATCAAGAGCGCACTTAAGTATGGTTTCAAAATGAAATTCTAATGTCAAATATTATTTTTGAAGGAGTAGATGTATGAAATAAAAGCAATCATTCAATAATAATTAGATTGTTATTAGTCAGACTAGAAAGTTGAGAGGAGAAGACTGTTGTTGTTATGTGCCGTCGAGTCGGACCTGACTCATAGCGACCCCTCCTTGGGTTTCTGAGGCGGTATCACTATGGAAGTAGATTGTCCCATCTTCCTTCCGAGGAGTGGCTGGCGGGTTTGAACTGCCAGCCTTCTGGTTAGCAGTCAAGTGCCTTAGGCTCTACGCTACCTGAGCTCCCAGAGAAGACTAGAAGGGATTATCATATTCATCATCTTCTGTAGAGGAAAATCATGTTGTAGTGAAAACACCAAACTTACACTCAGCTAGAAATAAAGCAGAGAGCTTTATTGAAGGATATATATATATAAACATGAGATGAGGAGACGCACAAGTACCCAGGCAAGAGGCTGCAGTGTGTGTTCTGAATTGCAGAGAGAGCAAGCAGCAGTTTATAGCAAATGAAACAAATAAAGGCAAGCACTGGGCAAGGTGGGGCCGGAGGTGTGGGACATGGCAAAAAGTTACAGGGTTTTATTAAACTATCATCTTAAACATTTAACAACAGTAAGTTTACTTGCTACTTCCTGAGACTGTTACATCCGGAGATTTGTTTAGCAAGGCATTCTGTCAGGAATAAATTGAGTTACAGCTGTATGTCTGCCCCTCCCTTTATTTTAAGTTACTGGGCTTATGTTTTTATCTTAGTTACAGATTTACAGAGAGTCAGCAGACATAGAGTGGAAGGTCCCAGTGAGTGAAAATGAAGTTTGATTAATTGACATTTACCTCATCTTGGTTACAGAGTTATAAGACAGCTTTAAGCTCCATCTTGTTGTTGTAAGATCTATCTTGTTGTTGTTGTTATGTACCATTGAGTCAGACCCGACTCATAGCAACCCCTCCTTGGATTTCCCGAGGCGGTATCACTACACAAGTAGATTGCCCAACCTTCCTTCCGAGGAGTGGCTGGTGGGTTTGAACTGCCAGCCTTAGGCACTATGCTACCAGAGCTCCTAAGCTCTATCTTAGCAAAGCTCCATCTTAGCAAAGCTCCATCTTAGCATTATCAATTCTATTTCCTCACCTCGTGTTGACCAAGGTACTTTATCTTAAGGCAAGCTGCACCAACATCCTTTATTATTATTATTACTATTATAAATGCATTTTATTGAAATATAATTTATGTACAGTGAAATACACAAACTAGTGACATGGGTCAATGCATTTTTTTTTCAGTGTTCCCTCCTCTCCCCCCCCCAACCCCTGACAACCAACAAAGAAAGTTTCCCTCCATATATAAACCTTTCCTTGACCCTCCACAACAATGAACTAATACTATATTTGTCCTTCTGTGATGGACTTATGTCACTCAGCATAATGTCTTCCAAGTTCATCCATATTATGTGGTGTTTTGCAGACTCTACATTATTCTTTATTGCTGCATAGCATTCCATTATGTGTATGTACCATAGTTTGGTCATCTACTCTTCTGCTATAAATCTTAGCGATAAGTCCCTTGCCAGATATGTAATTATAAGCAAATATGAATTTGTTGCTGTCATTTTTGTTAATGTGCTTTTTCGTTGTGTCAATTTCTTTGTTCCATATAATTTTCTATGCTGAGCTCATTTTGTTTATGAATTGTGTTATCACTTCCTTCATTGCTATTGTTTTAATATTTGCTGAATATTTATGCTGGTCCTCTTTTTTGATGTGAAGGTATCATTTATCTTTGAGGTTACCCTGTGATTTACAGTTTTCTTCCCAAGTTTAGAACAGCCCATTCTATCTTGTAGTTGTCTTGACTTCCCTACCATCTAGAAGTTCTGTAAATAACACAGTTTTTTTCCTATTTTTGGTTTGTAGTTGTCCTCATTTGTCAATTGATGTCTCTGGTTCCCTGTTTACAACCTTGTAGGCTTCTTTACATTGGATACTTCCATAGCTGGGTTGGTTTCTGGGTTATATCACCATGCGTGTGAATGGTCAGTTGTTCTTGGCTGTCATTGCTTCTCTGTCCAAAGGGCTCCCTTTAGCATCTCTTGTAAGGTTTGTCTGGTTTTAAGAAATTCCCTTAATTTCTGCTTCTCTGGAAATGTTCTAATTTCACCATCATATTTGAGGGGCAATTTTGCTGGGTACATAATTCTTGGTTGGAAAATTTTCTCTTTCAGGGTTTTATA
>NW_006921804.1:3336990-3342244 GCF_000298275.1 Orycteropus afer afer
TTATCAGGCTGTCTCATCAGGGCTTGACACCCGGAGGAAGCTGCTAACTGAAATGTTGGTGGCTTAGGTTTGCTTCGGCCTAACAGCTATCACTTTAAAATCCAAAATGGTTGCCACTTGTAAACATTCAAAATGGCTGCGCCTTCGGTCACTTTAAATATCCAAAATGGCCACTGCTTGTAAACAATCAAAACGGCTGCACCCTCTGGACAGCGGAGAGTCAATAGCTCAGGTTGTCTCCCTCCTTGTTGTTTCCCTTCCTAGTCATTGGCCACCAGTGCAGTTGTCCCTGCAGCCCTTGGTGACCAGGGTTGATCTGTCGGTCAATTCTCAGGTCTCAACACCACTTGGGAATACTCAGGCTGTTGGTCCCATCAGAGTAGCTGACAGTCTGCAGCTCTGTCCGTCTCTGTACTCACTGTTTTTGTTCAGGTTTTTCCACTAGTTGATGCGTAATCCACTTCTGTATAGTTCCTTTCAAAGCTCAGGGGTTCAGGATTATCTTCTGTATCTCTGTCAGTATTTTTTTTTTTTTTTTTTCTCTGTTGAAGAGGGTCTGTGTTGCTTGTCTGCCTATTTCTCCATCTTACTGGAAGTACACAAACATTCTTAATAGACACCTTCTAACAAACAATTCTTCATCTAACCTAGAAATCCTGACTCTTGCTCTCTTTGTGTTATAAATAGTTAAACTTTTACAAAAAGTTTAGAACAGCAAAAGTGAAGATTTAGTTATATACTGAATGGAGTTTTAGTTTAGGCCTAGAGTCACCCATTTCAGTTGTGTTAGTACCTCAGTTTTAAGGTTCACATATACATCTCTCCCTTTTGATCAAGCCACCAGGGGGCATAGATCACCCATAAAAGGAGTGACCTATCTTCTGCAAGGACTTGGTGTCTTCGGAATACCAAAAAAACAAAACAAAAAAAACCCCCAAAACTCACTGCTGTGGAGTCGTTCCTGACTCATAGTGACCCTTCCTTGGGTTTCTGAGGTGGTATCTCTATGGAAGTAGATTGCCCAATTTTTCTTCCAAGGAGTGGCTGGTGGATTTGAACCTCCAGCCTTCTGGTTAGCAGTCAAATGCCTTAGGCACTGTGCCACCACTTTAAATGAGTTTTTAAGTCCCAATCTTCCATTGTTTCCAGGTGGCTGCTTTCCTTAGGCATCCTTTAAGATCCCAGACACTACCTTCTAGTAGCCAGGCACCATTTGACATTTTCATAACCAGGCACCATCTGATTTCACCTTGTCATAGCTCCAGGTCTAGTCTTTATGGTGGTTTGGTTTTGATTGGGGCAAGTGTCATGAAAAAGGCCACATCAGAGGAATAACTGGCATTCCCCAAAAGGGTCTGACTTCAGAACTAACCTACCTTCCCTTCAGCAGAATCTGTTTCTTTCAGGTACATAATTCATAGCATCCCCATATGCCTCAAAGATTGGCTGTGGAAATGAGAAACACATTGCATGACACCTTTAACAAGCTCTATAACAGCCACTACAATGATTAGAAGAAAGACAAACTAGCAGAAGGGAGCATATCCCAGAAACAATGTTTCAGAGTAACCAACTAAAAATATCAAAGGAAGGAAGGAACAGTCATGGGAACAATGGTATGAAAACAGAAGACTTTTTGGCATATTTTGGAGATATCTTTTTCTACTACTTCTCCAGAGGTATCTATCCATGAAAAGCAAGACATATTTGTGATAGCACAAACTCCTCCTTGCTGAGCTAAAAGAAAATCTAGGGCAATTGGGTTATCCAAAACTATTTTGGCAAGAGATTCTAATGATTTTTGTTGAGCTGTCATTCCCTCAGCAACACTATCAGCAGCTTGAACCATGGTGGCAGACAGATTGTGAATAGATCTTGCTAATTCAAATATACCATAAGAGGGAACAAAGGCTTGGATGCATGACCAGCCCCATCCAAATCTGTCGGCAATGGGATTATCTGGGATAACAAGTTCTCTCTTCTGTATGGATATTAATTTCAAGTCACTGTTCCATAGTAAGCTGTCATTATAATGATGGATACTCATGGGAACTGCAAGGGTACCTAAAGAACATTGACCTTACATATGCCAACCATCTAAACATGGCAAGCCCCAAGTGTAGGGTGAATCACAGGACCTTTTTTTTTTTTTTTTCCTAATTAAGCTGATCCTCCACATAAAAGACATATCCAGTTCAGACACATAACATATCTGTTCCCGTTTGAACATTAGGAAATGGAATGGACTAATTGGCCCTTTTAAGCCAGTCTGCAATTAATGAATCTTTACAAATGGACAATCCTCCAAAATCTAGGTGATCCCCAAGTCATGCACAAACTGGGAGATTTGGATTATTTCTAAAACAGTTGTCTGCTCCCAAGTTACAGTATCTGCATCATTGATAAAAAGCTCACAAGGTTTGGAAAGAAAACATCTTGACCAGGCATGAGTGCGATTGAAATAGGGAGCTGCAAGATAAGATGATGATTCTGGGTGTAGCCATGATTTGATATAAATAACTCATTTAAAAGGTTTTTCAAAATCAATAACAAAATTAGGTGTGAATATATAATCTCAGAATAATACAACAGGATGATCAGTATGATCTTGTGTAAACCAACGGGAAGAGTGACAAATCCAACATTCACTATAATTCCTAGCACTAGCTACTGATTGGGGAGCTTTGGTGGCATAGTGCCTCAGGCATTTGACTGCTAGCCAGCAGGCTGGCAGTTCAAACCCACCAGCCACTCCTCAGAAGGAAGATCGGGCAATCTACTTCCATAGAGATACCACCTTGGAAACCCAAGGAGGGGTCGCTATGAGTTGAATCGCCTCGATAGCAGTGAGTTTGTTTTTTTTTTTTTTTGATTTGGAGCTACTGATTGATTCAATCTGATAAAAGCATCTTCATTCCAGTCACCAGTGATGGTTATAATAAACAAACCAAAAACCCCAAGCCCACTGCCATAGAGTCAATTCCAACTCATAGCAACCCTCATTGGATTTTCAAAGTGGTAAATCTTTACAGAGATAGATTGCCCCATCTTTCTTCCACAGAGTGGCTGGTGGGTTTAAACTGCCAACCTTCTGGTTAGCTAGCAGTCAAGTGCCTTAGACACTGTACTACCAGAGCTCCTTAATGATAAACAAAAAAGAGAATATTTATTTAAAATCTCACAATTAAAAAGGTTAGCTAAATAAATAAAGAATAATAGAGAATAAAAAATAATAAAGAATTGACAGACTACCCATTGAAATATTTCAACAAATGGATGCAGTGCTGGAGGTGATCACTCATCTATGCCAAGAAATTTGGAAGACAGCTGCAAGGCCAACTGACAGGAAGAGATTCATATTCATGCCCATTACAAAGAAAGTTGATCCAACAGAATGTGGAAAATATTGAACAATATCATTAATATCACAGTAAAATTTTACTGAAGGTAATTAAAAAATAGTTGCAGCAGTACGTTGACAGGGAACTGCCAGAAATTCAAGCCAGATTCAGAAGAGGGTGTGGAATGACGTATATCATTGCTGATGTCAGATGGATGTTGGCTGAAAGCAGAGACTATCTGAAAGATATTTACCTGTATTTTATTGATAATGCAAAGGAATTTAACTGTGTGGATCATAACAAATTATGGATAACACTGTGAAGAATGGGAATTCCAGAACACTTAATTGTGCTTCTGCAGAAACTGTATATAGACCAAGAGCAGTTGTTCGAACAGAAGAAGGGGATTCTGTGTGGTTTAAAATCAGGAAAGATGTGAGTCAGGGTTGTATCCTTTCACCATACTTGCTCAGTCTGTGTGCTAAGCAGATAATCTGAGAACTGGACAATATGAAGAAAATGATGGCATCAGGATTGGAGGAAAAGTCATTAACAACCTACAATATGCAGACAACATAATCTTGCTTACTTGAAGAAAAGAGGACTTGAAGCATGTATTGATGAAGATCAAAGACTACTGCCTTCAGTACAGATTACACTTCAATAGAAAGAAAACAGAAATCCTCACAACTGACAGATAAGCAACATCATGATAAACAGAGAAAAGATTGACATCGTCAAAGATTTCATTTTACTTGGATCCATAATCAACCCTCAGGGAAGCAGCAGTCAAGAAATCAAACAATATACTGCATTGGGCAAATCTGCTGCAAAAGACCTTTTTAAAGTGTGAAGAAGCAAAGATGTCACTTTGAGGACTAAGGTGCACTTGACCTAAGCCATGGTATTTTCAATGGCCTTATATGCATGTGAAAGCTAGACAATGAATAAGAAAGACTGAAGAAGAGTTGATGCATTTGAATTACAGTGCTGGTGCATTGAATGTACTAGGAACTTCCAGATGCATGAACAAATATGTCTTGAAAGTACAGCCAGAATGCTGCTTAGAAGTGAGGATGGTGAGACTTTGCCTCCCTCACATACTTTGGACATTAGGGGGGTACCAATCCCTAAGGAAGGATATCATGCTTAGTAAAGTAGAAGGTCAGGAAAAAAAGAAGACCCTCAATGATGTGGATTGACATAGTTGCTGCAACAATGGGCTCAAACATAGCAATGGTTATGAGGATGACTCAACACCAGGTAGTGTTTCATACTGTTGTACATATGGTCACTATGAGTGGGAACCAACTTGACAGCACCTAACAACAACACTTGTGCAAGTAATAATAATAATAAAAACCAAACTCACTGCCATGGAGTTGGATCTGACTCATAGCTACCCCTCCTTGGGTTTCTGAAGCAGTATCACTACGGAAGTAGGTTGCCCAATCTTCCTTCCAAGGAGTGGCTGGTGGGTTTGAACTGCCAGCGTTCTGGTTAGGAGTCAAGTGCCTTAGGCACTACACCACCAAAGCAAAGTAGAGTGACATTAATGAGGATAAAACTCTTTCTTTATCAAGTAATTCACCAGGAGATGAACCCAAGTAGGTAAAATAAAGCTATTTCAACAAATTATATGCATTAAACAAGTGTTGTAATGTCAATTACTGTTATAAGGAATATAAGTTTTTCTGTGTTAAGGTTAAGGATATTCCATGGTTACAAAAGCACTAAGAAATACTTTCAGATATTCCTGGGCAAGATGGCGGACTAGGCAGAAAGACTGCACAGACCCTCTTCAACAAAGAAAACGGAAACCAATTAACACAGACACAGAAGATAATCCTGGACCCCTGAGCCTTGAAGGAAAGGATATAGAAGTGGACTAAACCCCAACTAGAAGAAGAATT
>NW_006921804.1:3345934-3346786 GCF_000298275.1 Orycteropus afer afer
TTGTGGTAAACTGTGGTCAATGTCATGAGACAAAGTATATGTAAACTGCTGTATGTAAAGTGAATTTGCTCTGTAAATCTTCACCCAAATCACAAAAAAAAAAAAAACCTTTCACAAGTGAGCAAAATTAATCAAAACTATTAAAATGTCAACAGTTAAGGATCAGAGTGCAGAGATTTCAGCAGCTTGTATGTAATTCTTTTCTGTGATGTCAGAGTTAGCTGCTTGGTTTTGCAGTTGCTTGCTTCTGGCTGCTGTGGCATTGCTTCAGTCTGAGTCTCAACTCTGCAGCTGGCTGACAGGTCCAAATAGGCACTTTAGCTTTCTTTAATAGTGACAAATAAATCCAAGAGTTAATTCTTTCTATTTTAGCTGTACAAGTGTTAGTTAAAATGACTAGATAAGGTCCCTTCCGACAGAGTTCCAAAGAATCTTTTAGTTTGTGCCTTTTCCAAGAAACAGACCTTCTGAGGTAATATTAACCAAGGGAGGAGAATCAGATTTCTGCCTCTCAAATGCTTCTTCAATTTGTGAAGAATATTTCTTAGAGTATAGCATTTGAGATTGACAATATTTCAGTAATCCAGGTTGTACTAAGTGAGGGTCAGTGGAGGCAATGTAGAGAGAGATCATAGGCTTTCTGGTAATTATCGCGTAAGGAGTAAGTTTATGAGATCCCAGAGAAGCGCTTCTTAAATTTGAAAGGGCTAAAGGGAGAACTTTAGTCTAAGACAAGCCTAAGGATTCAGAAAGTTTAGCAAGGTGAATTTTTACTCTACAATTAGTTCTTTCTAAAAGTGTGGAGCTCTGGTAGCATAGTGCCTAAGACACTTGACTGCTAACCAGAAGGCT
>NW_006921804.1:3347246-3356113 GCF_000298275.1 Orycteropus afer afer
AATTTGTGGTCACATGCTCAGCTGCCTCAGAAAATTTTCCCCACCAGTATTTCTTTAGCACATGAATCATTTTACTTCTCTCTAGATGAATGTTTTCATGTAGAGTCCTCATCATAGAGACATGTAAAAGTTCAGGAAGAACAATTTTTGCATTAGGTTCTAACCATAGCTTAGCATCAGGGTCTTGGTAACTGCCTGACTTTATCTATGCTTCAATTTCATTTGATTGAGCCAATTGCTGATATTTTAGAAACGTATCTTTGGTGGGTACAAATGAACTAGTTATTTCAGGAGAATATTTCTCCCTAAGTTCTTCCAAAGGCCCCTCTGCACACCTTTTTGCTAATTCAGGGGGAACAATAATTCGGGAAGCGGCTTGTTTAATAGTTGCATCAGCAAGTTTATTCCCTCGAATTTCTTCAATTAGAGGCACTCCCTTCAGCTGGTGTGCTTGTATTTTAACAACAGCGATATCAGAAGAGAGCAGGAAGGCATCTAATAAGTCTGCTACTAAAGCCCTGCTTTTTAATAGTTACCAGAAGAAGTTAAAAGCCTTGTTTCTCTGGTGGTGTAGTCCCTAAGGCATTTGACTGCTAACCAGAAGGCTGGTGGTTCAAACCTACCAGCCACTCCTCAAAAGGAAGGTTGGGCAATCTACTTCTGTAGTGATACTGCCTTGGAAACCCAAGGAGGGGTCACAATGAGTTGGATCCGACTTGATGGCAGTGAGTTTGGTTTGGTTTTTTATAGCACTCCAAAATCATGAATAACTCAACAATAATGAGTATTTGTAAAAATAGTCATGGCTTTCCCTTTAGCCACTTTTCATGTTCTGGTAAGAGCAATAAGTCTAGCTTGTTGAGCTGAAGCAGCCTCAGAAAGAGTCTGGCTTTTAAGGATTTTGGTAGAAGTTGTAATAGTGTAACCAGCCTGATAATGGGAGCTGGAAGTTGATTTCAAATAAGAGCTGTCTACAAATAGTATCATATCAGCCTTTGTCAAAGGAATTTCCTTTAAATCACTGTGAGAAGCTGAAAGCTACTTGGTTAAGTCTGAACAATCATGGGAAAGACGATAATCCTTATCAGCTACAGGGAGAAGGGTCTTTGGGTTTAGAGTAGCCGCTGCATGTAATCTAATATTTGAAGCTGCTAGAAGAAGGGTCTCATAAGAAATGAGTCTGCTGGCAGACAGATGTTGAGTTAAAGTAAGGCAGAGACAGCATGGGGTACATATATTCCTATAAGATTTCCCAAAACTATATCTGCATGTTTTCCACTAATTTTGCTGTAGCAGCTATAGCCCTGAGACAAGGGGGATAGGCTCTGGCTATGGAGTCCAGCTGCAGGCTATAGGAACTTCTTGTTGTTATGTGCCATCAAGTCAGACCCAACTCATAGCGACCCCTCCTTGGGTTTCCGAGGCGGTATCACTAAGGAAGTAGATTGCCCAACCTTCCTTCTAAGGAGTGGCTGGTGGGTTTGAACCTCCAGCCTTCTGGTTAGCAGTCAAGTGCCTTAGGCACTATGCTACCAGAGTAATTTACAGGCTTATTTTATCCCCTATGTTTCTGTGTAAGAATACCTAAGGCATTACCAGAAACTTTATGCACAAAAAGATCAAAGTACAAATTAGGGACTAAAGCAAGTGTATTAATTAAAGCTTCGTTCAACCTAAGTTACTGCCCCTTGATCTTCCTGGGTAAGATAGAATGGATCAGGCTCAGAGATTTTTATATATTTGTATAAAGGTTGAGCCATGAGAGAAAAGTTAGAAGTCCAGGCTTGATAATAGCCTCAAAGTCCCAGAAATCCTCTTGTTTCTTTGTTTTATGTAAAGGAAAACCATAATAGTTTCTTTCCTCTTGGAGTCAACAGAAAGGTCTTCTGCAGAGATTAAGTGACTTAAATATTTGACGGAAGGCTGAGCTAATTGTAACTTTACTCTAGAAACTTTATGTCCACCAATAGCCAAATGTTTTAGCAAGGCTATGCCGTCCTCAAGGCAAACCTACCGAGAGATGGAGCACGTGAGTGAATTGTTGACATACTGAACAAGGTAGATTTATTTGGAAATTGCAAAGGCTGCAAATCTGCATGCGAAATCTGAGGAAAATAATTGGGAGCCTCTATGAAACCTGGAGGCATGACACTGAAAGTGAATTGCTGATTGTCCCAAGTAAAGGCAAACAAATATTGACTTTTAGGTTCAAGAAAAATGCTGAAAAATGTTCTACAAAGGTCTATAACTGTAAAACATACTGCATCAGGGGGAACATTGGAAAGTAACAGATGTGGGTTAGGGACAGTGTGATATCTAGAAATAACAATGTGGTTAATTGGATGTAAGTCTTGAACAAACCACCAACCTCTGCCATGAGGTTTCTTAACTGGAAATACAGGGGTTTGCAAGGGCCAGTGCAGGGGATAACTAACCCTTTAGAAAGAAAATTCGATATAATAGGAGTTATTCTTTGCTTTACATTTCAGAGAATATTGGGGAATCTTAGGCAAAGGCTTAGACATATCTACTTGAATTGTGATAGGCTCAGTGGGCAGAACTTGGCCAATGTCTGTAGAAGTTGTGGGCTACCAAGGTTTGGGGACCTGAGAAATAACTTCAGGGGAGATGGATCGTGAACAAGCAGAATTCAGATGGAGCATAGTAAGGGCTTGCACATGGCAAATGGCTTCTTTCTTTTGAATATTATCCATCCCTAAGTTCTGAGTCTCAGGCAAGATTAATAATATTGCCCCCTTTTCATTGCATTGTAAATGGCAATTTCATTTAGATAAAATATCTCTTCCTGATAAATTTATAGGAGTGTCAGGACTTAGCAAGGAAAGATATAATCCTCTCTTGGGTGTAGAGATACTTCCACAAGTTGAGAATGAAACAATGTTTGTTTCTTATTTGTAACTCCCACTATTTTGAAGACTTTTTACTCTGAGGCAGGGGCTTTTGTAAACACATGGGATTTAAAGCAGACAGGTAGCTTGCACACTAATTAAAATTTTACAAGTTTCTCCATTAAGCTTAATTGTTTCTCCTTGAGAGTTTAGAGCTACTATAGGAAAAGTCCCCCTATTGTCCCCAAAGCCCTTTCATTCTGAATCAGGGGGTGGAGGAGCAGTTGAGTTGAAAACTTTCTGTTCTTTAACTTAAGGCATTCACATTTCTAACGGCCGAGTTCTTGACACTAGTTGAGAGACCAGTTTTAGGTCCATTGAAGAGTCAGCTTTGTTTCTAAAGTTTGGGCAAGTTCATGAGCTCAAGTAACCAACTCCGTAGTGGGAGCAGCCTTCCTAAACAATGTCTTTTAACTACAGCTGAAATTTCAGGTTTGAGGCTAGATACAAAAATGGCATTAAAAGCTCCCTTAGTTCCTTCATCTGAAGGGTTTAACCCAGAATGTTCCAAAATTTCTGGAATAATTGGAGATGGGAATCAGATACATTTTTTTTTCTCTATATGCAAGCAGTTGTTGGGGAAAGCCCTTAAGGATCGTTTCATGTAAGTTTCCCCCCCTAGCACAAGCATCTGTGAGAAGGGTTTCAGCCATTTCATCTGTATCCAAAACAAAGTCATCTTGGGGAGCTTCCCATGCAGCACATTCTGAGCCCAATTTGGCTTCCCCAGGCCTGACTAACATAGAACTAATTGAAATAAATCAGGCAATCTGGGCTAATAAACATCAATGATAATTTTAAATTCTTTAGCACATTTATAAGGATCCTTCTATAACTTTGGAAAATCGTTAGCAATGCTATGTAGTTCTGTTCTAGACCAGGGAACAAAAGAAGTGACAGGATTCTTTGGATTTTCTCTAGTACCCACTCCAGATTCTGTGGGACTAATCTTAAAGAGGGAGCTCTGGTAGCATAGTGGCTAAGGCACTTGACTGCTAACCAGAAGGCTGGAGGTTCAAACCCATCAGCCACTCCTTGGAAGGAAGATGGGGCAATCTACTTCCATAGTCATACTGCCTCAGAAACCCAAGGAGGGGTCGCTATGCGTTGGGTCTGACTCGAAGGCACATAACAACAACAATCTTAACATTTTATATATTTATTAATTTTTATCGTCATCTGGGTGGAAGTTTACAGAGCAAATTCATTTTCCCTACAGCAGTTCATACACATTTTGTCTCGTGACATTGACTGCAATCCCCCACAGTGTAACAGCTCTCTTCCCACTTCCTCCCTGTAGTTACCTCTTCCTTGCGTCCTTCCCTCCCATGCACTCCTGCCCCCACCCCAAGCTGTCTCCCTATGCAAACACTGCCCTTCTGTTCTCCCATGATTGATCCAAAGAGTGTATCTACCTGATGTAAATGTTCACCCCATGTGCCTGTTTGGCTGGAAGCCACTGGAATCAGTTCAATTCCAGACCTGAAGGGTGGCTAGGGGTCATGGTCTCAGAGATCTCACCAGCCTCCTTCAGACCAGCAGCCCTGGTCTTTTTTTTTTTTTTAATGTTAAAAGGACATTATAGAAAGGGGCTTGAGACTTTCTGACTTTGGACTTTCTGGCTTTGAATATGTAGCAGATTCTTCACTGAAGAAGGGAAATTCAGACAGAGCCTCCAGAAGGAGGGGCAGAGAAGGGTACGGAGAAGCAGCTGCCAGCAGGGGAGCTGAGGGAGCTACAGTGGGGGTGCAGGCACAACAGAGTTCTGGCTTCCCGATTCTTTGTTTTCCCTAGTTAATTCTAAAACGGATTCTGCAGTTATTTATTCTGTCTAGTCAATTTCGAAACAGAATTCTGCAGAGAGGTTATTTTACTTTGTTGATGCTGTTTAGAGGCCTCCAAATGCCAATCAGAAAAAAAATGTACCACTGAAACTTTTTAATCTGGAACCCTTTTTATTCTAATTTACTGTACAGGGAAGTTCAAAGATCCCAAAAGGTGACCACCTTCCAAACTGCCTTTCATTAAGTCTTGCCAAGCAGACAAAAATAAACATGCCAAAGAACTGAAATGCTTATTCATGTAACGTGCGGGAGTTTCTGTAGGAGGCTCAGTATTGCTCTTAGATTTGGCCTTTCCCATTATTCCCAAAGGCAGTGTAAGATTGGCTTTGGAAGCTTTTCAACACAGGTCAGAGCTTTCATTTTCTCAGAATCTGCTAATATCACTAAGTCCATGGGGCTTTGAAATGTAAATTTTCAAGGTTCTTAGGTCCTTGAGCAATGATTGCAAGGAACCAAAAACCAAACAAACTTGTGTTCCATTCAAAAAGACAGAAAGGAAAAAGGAGACAAGTCCTTCAACAACTTTGGGGAGCTTCTATGAAAAAGTGAAGGCTCCATCTAAGAGGTATTTTACCTTTTTGCAGCTCCAGGGGTCTGGCTCAAGGGGCTTATGCAAGGCACCGATGCTCTGATTTCTCACTGCCCCAGATGTTGCAGAGGTAAAATTACCTTTGGGCTCCATTTTGAGCACAAAGAGGTGTCATAGTGAAACACTAGACTTACAGTCAGCTAGGAATAAAAGGGAGAGTTTTATTGAAAGATATATATATATATACACACACACACACACACACATATATATATATACATATACATATATATGTGTGTGTGTGTGTATATATATACATATATATACACACACACACATATATATACATATAAAAGAATAGGAGCTTTGGTAGCATAGTGCCTAAGGCACTTGACTGCTAATCAGAAGGCTGGCAGTTCAAACCCACCAGCCACTCCTTTGGAAGGAAGGTTGGGCAATCTACTTTGGTAGGGATACTGCCTCGGAAACCCAAGGAGGGGTCCGACTTGAGGGCACATAATAACAACAACAACATATAAAAGAAAATAAAACATACCACAAAATGAAGAGACTCATAGCACCTAGGCATGAGGGGGCAGTATGTGTTTCAAATTGCAGAAAGTAGTTTTTGTCAAGTGAAACTAACAGGCAAGCACAGAGGGAGGAGGAAGGTGGCAAAAAGTTACCAGGTTTTATTAAACTATCATCTTAAACATTTAACAACAGTTAAGTTTACTAGTTACTTCCTGAGAGTGTTACATCCGGAGATTTGTTTAACAAGGCATTCTGTCAGGAACAAACTGAGTCATAGCTGTGTATGTCTGCTTCTGCCTTTATCTTAAATTACTGGGTTTACGTCTTTATCTTAGTTATAGATTTACAGAGAGTCAGCAGACATGGAGAGAAAGGTCCCAGTGAGTGAAAATGAAATTTGATTAAGACATTTACCCCATCTTGGTTACAGAGTTATGAGACAGCTACAGCGTCCATCTTAACATTGTCAGTTCTATTTCCTAATCTCCTATTAACCAAGGTATCTTCTCTTAAAGCCAGCTGCCCAAATATTCTATTTATTTATTTATTTATTTATTTTTATTGTGATTTGGGTGAAAGTTTACAGAGCAAATTCATTTTCCATTCAGCAGTTCACATACACTTTGTCTCATGACAGTGACCACAATTCACCACAATGCAACAGCTCCCCTCCCACTTCCTCCCGATAGTTACCTCTTCCCTGTGTCCATCCCTCCATGCACTCCTGCCCCCTGTGCCCAAATATTCTCAACAGACACCTTTTAACAAATAATTTCTCATGCAAGCTAGAAATCCTTATTTTTATTTTCTTTGTGTTATGAGAAGTTAAACTTTTACAAAAAGGCTCACTTGTCATTTTATAATAGTAAAAGTGAAGATTGTTTAATTCAGAATAGCATTTTTGTTTAGGCCTGGATTCACCCATTTCAGTTATGTCAGTACCTCTGCTTTAAGGGTCACATATGCAGTCGTAACAAGCTCTACCACTCATTTTAATAATTAGAAAAAATAGTTTAAATTGTTTTGAAACCTAAAGGTAACCACAAAAAAACCAAAAAACCAAACTCACTGATGTTGAGTCGGTCCTGACTCACAGCGAACTACTCTCCGGAATCTACGGGAGTAGATTGCCCAGTCTTTCTTCCGAGGAGTGGCTGGTGGTTTGAACCGCCAGCCTTCTGGTTAGCAAGAGATTGCCCTATCTTCCTTCCACAGAGTGGCTAGTAGGTTTGAACCAGCCTTCTGGTTAGCAGTCAAATGCCTTAGGCACTGTGCTACCAGAGCTCCTTAATAATAGCAACAACCAATATCTGTTGAGGGTTTACTATAGGGTAGACATTACCTCACTCAAAGAGGTATGGGATTATTATTATCTCTATTCTACATATGAGGATGTTGAGACACAGAGAGGTTAAGCACTGTCCCCTGGGTCACAGAGCCAGGGAGCAGCAGAGCTGAGATTTGGACCCTAACACTCCACCTGATGCCTTACTTTTCTGTACCCTGAGAATGTGCAATATCTGGTTCCCCAAACAGGACACTTAAGCAACATCAGAGCCTACAGAGCTAAGAAAGAAAAATAAAGGAAGCAGGCAGGAAGAGAAAGCATGAAACTAGATAAGAGAAGACCAAAGGTAAAATTTACTACACTCAACATAATTGAGTTTACCTTTCCTTCTGAAAGATAATGTGTCTTACTTTAGTGGGATTTGAAGGAACATTTTAATTTCATGTTGTTTACAAAGAGGAAGCTAAAATGAAAGGACCCAGAAAACCAAAAGAACAGCACATATTCATTAGCAAAACCAAACCAAACTCACTGCCATTGAGTCGGATCCAACTCACAGAGACCCCTCCTTGTGTTTCCAAGGCAGTATCACTATGGAAGTAGATTCCCCAGTCTTCCTTCTGAGGAGTGGCTTGTGGGTTTGAACCGCCAGCCTTCTGGTTGGCAATCAAATGTCTTAAGCACTACGCCACTGGAGCTGGTAGGTTAAAAGTCAAAGGGCAATTAAGTAGAAATCCTCATTTTAAACCAACTTTTATTCAAAGCAAAAAGTATTAAATGGTCAAAGGAATCATTTTATAGCAATAAAAATGCAATATATAACACAATTGTGGACTTTTATGGAAAAAATTAAGGAAATAGAGAATCTGGAATAATAGATGTTTTAATTAATTGATAAATACTGAACTTTGTAAACTATAAACAAATAATACATCTTTTCAAGCATTCATGGAACACTTTCAAAAATTGGTCTTCTTCTTGGCCACACAATTTGAAGCATCAGAAAAAATGTTCAGGCTATATTTTCTGACTACAGGGCATAAAACTTAAATTAAGAGAAAAATCAGAGGCAAGGTTCTACACCTGACTTTGGTGAGTACCAACTGGGGTCTGAAAAGCTTATGAGCAGCCATCTAAGCTATAGCTACTGATCTCTTTCCATCTGGAGCAAAGAGGAGTAAAGAAAAACAGAGAGACTTAAGGAAATAATTAGTCAATAAAACCAATGGACCACATGAACCACAAACTCCACTAACCTGAGATCAGAAGAACTAGATGGTGCCTGGCTACCACCACCAAATGCTCTGACCACTATTTCAACAGAAGGTACTGGGTAGAGTGGAGAAAAAGGTAGATCAGAATTCAAGTTCATAAAAAAGACCAGAGTTGCTGGTCTGATAGAGACTTGTGGAACCCCCAAAACAGTGGCCCTTAGATACCTTCTAACTTAGAATGGAAGCCACTCCTGGAGATCATCTTTCAGCCACATAAAGACAGACCTATGAAGTGAACAACTGATTGTTCTATTCAACTATATGAGACCAAAAGGGCAGCATTTGCACCCCAAAAACAAAGCTAAGAAGGGAGGAAGGAGCAGGAAGGCTGGGCAAATGGAAATGGGGGACCCAAGGTAGAAATGGGGAGAGTGCTGACACATTGTGGGGTTTGCAACCAATGTCACAGAACAATTTGTATATAAATTACTGAATGGGAAATGAATTTGCTCTGTAAACTTTCCTTCAAACCACAATAAAACTTCTTTT
>NW_006921804.1:3362058-3386468 GCF_000298275.1 Orycteropus afer afer
TAGTGCCTAAGGCACTTGACAGCTAACCAGAAGGCTGGCAGTTCAAACCCACCAGCCACTCCTTGGAAGGAAGGTTGGGCAATCTACTTCCCTAGTGATACCACCTTGGAAACCCAAGGAGAGGTCACTATGAGTCGGGTCGACATGACAGCAAACAACAACAACAAACATTTTTTTGAATTAATGAATTTCAAAACAAGAAACCAATTTATAAATCCACAAGACACCAACTTCTAATAAAACTAATAAAATAAAAAGTTATAAAATACAGACAAAATTTAAAATGCTATAGGGAAATGCTACTGATTCTGAGGATGTTTGATGAGAAGAGCTAAACTTTTTTGAAAGCTGAGGGGAGACTTTCCCTACTAGATATTAAAATGTTATAAAACTAAAAGTAATTAAGTTCCTGAGGCATTACTGAAAAATCGACTGACAGATCAATGAAACCTAATGGAAAATCCTGAAATAAGCCCTAGTATGTAAGAACCTAATACGGGAGAAAGAAAACCAATTAGGAAGCAATAGATTACTCAATAAATGTTAATGTGGAAATTGGATGCTTGGATGAAAAATCAAATTATAGCCCCACCTTCACCAGCCACCAAAATGAATTCCAGGTGGATTAAAGAGTTAGATGTAAAAGAAAAAACCATGGGCAAACTTGAGAAAACAAAGTGAATATTTAATCAACCCTGGGATGGAAAAGAATTGTTAAGCATAAAAATCGCAGAAGAGAAAAAGCAAAGGAAGAGATTAATGTATTTGATTACATACAGTTTCAGATTTCTGTCCTTCAAAAAAAAAAAAAAATCTTATTTGAAAAGCAAATCTTAACTTAGAAAAAATATCTGCAGCAAACATGATGAGGGGTTGATATCCCTGTTTTACAAAACACTTTTAGAAACCAATCAGAAAAACTCATTTCTCCAGTAGAAAAATAGGCTAAAAATTGAAAGACAACCATAAAGGAAGAAGTACAAAAAGCCAATAAAAGCAAACACACACACATAGTGAGCCTCATTCATCAAAGAAACACAAATTAAAACAACAAGGAGAAAAAAAAAATTTTCACCACTGAATCTGACAAAAATTTAAATAAATATAATTCAGTGCTGGAGAAAGTTGTTATTGGGGGTGGTGGGCGTGGGTGGGTGATCTCTCTCAGAGGCTGATAGCAGAAAGGAAATTAGTTCCACCTTTCTGGAAAACAGTTTCATAGAATGTCACAGGATCCTTTACAAGCTTGTAACTTTTAATGGAGTAATTCTCCTTCTGGGAAATTCTTCTAATAGAATAATCAATGTATGTCAAGATTATTCAGGATGGTGCCATTTATAATAGTGAAGAATCAGAAACCAAGTGGATGGCCTGGATTTCAGTGGTTAAATAAACTATGGCATGTCCATATGAAGAGTTGCTGGGCAGCAATTAAAAATCAAACTTTTGTAGATGGTAGGACCATGGAAAAGAGTCATTATGTAATATTTGTAAAAGGAACATACAAAGTAGTACGTAGAATGTTACCAACTTTATACGCTTGGAAAATACATATAAATATTCGTTCCTTTACATGTGATTTTTTCATTACATTTTATTATTTTTTTACTTTACTGTATTGTATTACACTGTATTGTATAAGAATGTATAACATACATACACACATTTTATTTCTTAGTTTGTTAGTGTTTTAATGAGAAAGAGGCATCATTTGTTTCTTCCCTCTCAACAAATTCCTTTTTTCATCTTCCACAGGAGGCTCTGGAACTCCTCTTTTACATTAACAGAGCTTGGAAAAGAAAATTGAACGTATCAGACTTGACATAATTCTCTCTGGAAAGCTCAGTAAACGCTGTTTTCCACAGGATTCCCCTTCTGACCTAGCAACCAGCAGCCTCCGTGCCCAGGGCAGCGGCACCGCGTGAGACTAAGCCCCAGTCACTTCTCCCCTGGGCTGGTACCTTGCTTAGGGCCCCTACTGGCATAGTGTTAAAGTGCTTGGCTGCTAACCAAACGTTTGGAGGTTCAAACCCGTCGTTTTTGCAAAGATTTATTAGTCTTGGAAACCCCACGGGGCAATCCTCTGTCCTATATATAGGATCACTATGAGTTGGAATCCTCGGAAGGAAGGTCGGGCAATCCTACTTCCGTAGTGATACTGCCTCGGAAACCCAAGGAGGGGTCGCTATGAGTCGGGCCGACTTGATGGCACATAACAACAACAACAACAACAACATGAGTTGGAATCCACTCAACAGCAGTGGGTCTGATTTTTTGGTTTTTGTGTCTCACTTAAAGCTCCTCAGTGGCTGGTTGCAGGAGGTTTATGGAAGGTCCCAGGGCCAGTGTCCGGGCAGGTTAATTTTTGTAGGTGAAGGGTGATTCGAGGCGCGGCGTCATTAGCTCTTCGGCACCTACTCTGGGACGACTGGCCAGGTTCTGGGGGCCCCGCGGTAGCGCAGAAGCGCGCCATCTGGTTCGGAGAGACGCGCTTGTCCGAAGGCGGTTTCCTCAGCAGAGCCGGCGAGGGGAAGCCAGTGCAAGGACAGAGCCCAGGCTCCATCCGCCAGGGGGCTCAGGGAGGGCGGGCAGCGGGGTCAGATGGGGCTGAGTGGATGGGGTCTCCACCTGGAGGGACGGGTCGCCAGGAGGAGCAGAGCCTTGCCGGAGGGGTGCTGCTCAGGGTCAGGTTCAATCCTGCTGTGGCGCCGGCTCCGTGGAAGGCCAAGGATGACCCCAGAACTGGAGCGTATACTCCAGGACTACTTCTTATTCTTGTCTCTAGTAGGCCCCTCGCTCTGATTTCATGTTCCCATTTTACATTTGTACACCCCCCCCCATCCTTACTCCTTTACATCACACTTTCCTGTTGTATCTCTGATTCAAAAATTCTTTCCTCTTTCTCATTTTCAGTCTTTTGCACTCTTTAACCCCTGTGCTTTTTGACACTTAAACATGGAAACCATTTATTTGTGGCTAGCTGCTTCATATTATTGTTGACACCAAATTATGATGTAATATTTACATATTATGGTAATGGATGACATCGCTTAGAAAAGAAAATCGAGAAGTGAGGAAATGAGGAATTAAAAAAATATATAAATTAGATTCTAAAGCAGCAAATTTGGGCGGTATGGATGCAGAGTGAAGTCCATATTGCATGGAGGAAAGACTCTGTTTTCTTTTCCAGTGGAGTCAAGCCCTAAATTACTCTGTCCTGTATTACACTACCACCACTCACCTGTCAGTTTGTCATACTGTGGTGGCTTGCATGTTGCTGTGAGGTTGGAGGCTATGCCACTGGTATTTCAAATACCAGCAGGGTCACTCATGGTGGACAGGTTTCAGTGGAGCTGCCAGACTAAGAAAGACTCAGAAAAAGGAAGGGGGCATCCACTTCTCAAAAAGTTGGCCAATGAAAGCCTTATGATTAGCAGTGAAACACTGTCTGATACAGTGCTGGAAGATGAGCCCCTCAGGTTGGAAGACACGCAGAATATGACTGGGGTAGACCTGCCTCCTCAAAGTAGAATCGACCTCACTAAACTCCGGGTTTTCCTGCACTCACTCTGCTGGGAAATGACCAACATCTTTTCACCTCTAGGATTTTTGCCTTAGGGAGACCCAGCTAAGTGCATCTCCTTTCTCCAGCTGGAGAGCCCCATCCAACCTTTCTGAATTGAGGTCCCAGGAAGATTTAAGCCCTACAGAAAAGGACTGGAGTGACTATTTTCCCAATTCTCCCAAGAAGGATACTAGTTAGTTAGTACCAGTACATACTCCACTTCTTACCAAAACCAAACTCACTACCGTTGAGTCGATTCAACTCATAGTGACCCCCTCCTTGGGCTTCCAAGCCGGTATCTCTACAGAAGTAGATTGCCCAATCTTCCTTCCAAGGAGTGGCTGATGGGTTTGAACCACCAGCCTTCTGGTTAGCAGTCAAATGCCTTATGCACTATACCACCAGAGCTCCCCTACTTCTTTTACTGGATACTTAATGGCATCCATGGTTAATTCTTTCCCCTTTTTACTGGTTGAGGTCCCTGGGGGTACAGTTTCCCCTCAGCTACTAACTGAAAGGTTGCCTGTTCAAACCCATCCAGTGGTGTCATGGAAGAAAGCCCTGTTGACCTGCTTCTGTAAAGGTTACAGCCAAGAAAACCCTAGAGGGCAGTTCTACTCTGTAGCATGTGGAGTCCGTGAGAGTCAGAATCAACCCCACGAGAGTCAGAATCAGCCCCACGACGACAGGTTTGGTTTTCTTGGTTTTGGTACTGGTTGAGAAGGGCTGCACTGCTGGGAGGAGACAGTGCCAAAAATGCTCCAAGGGTGGGAGTCCTTGGAGGGAGCTGAGTTGAGGACAGGGAGGAGGAGTTCCTGTAAACCGCGTCAGCCACATCTATTTGTGGGCTAATATTAGTCAAGACAGGAAATCCATATTCTTTTCTATTTTTCAGCTTTGTGGTTGTTTTGTTTGCCCCTTCTGATCCCATGGTGCCCTGCATTTCCGGCACAGACACCAGCCAGCAAGAAGTTGGAGCCTCAGCCCCACAAGGCTTAGATTTGTGCTGAGGGTGTGTGTGGGGGAGCTTCACTGCCCTTTGCCAGCCACTCCTGTTTCCTGCAGGCACGTTGCTATCCTGCAGGCACATCGCCACCCTCGGTGGAGCCCTGCACTCCAAGTCTTCTAGCACAGCAGCTGGAGGATTCCCACCTCCTCCTCCCCACCCCCGCATGATTTTCACAGACTCTCCATCTTCCCTAAGGAGTTTTGGTGGCATAGTGCCTAACGCATTTGACTGCTAACCAGAAGGCTGGCAGTTCAAACCCACCAGTCACTCTGCGAAAGGAAGACTGGGAGGGAACATGAGTGAGAACATGTTAGGTGTTATCTAGTCAGTTACCATTCATAGGGACCCTGTGTACCACAGAATGAAACACTGCCTGCTCCCTACAATCATTGCCATCCTTGAGCCCATTGTCATAGCCATATGTGTCCATTCTTCTCAAGGGGCTCTCTTTTTTCCCTCAACTTTACCAAGCATGATATCCTTCTCCAAGGACTAGTCCCTTCTGATGACATAACCAAGCTATGAGAGACAAAGTCTGACCATTCTCACTTCTAAGGAACATTCTGGCTATACTCCTTCCAAAACAGATTTGTTCATTCTTCTAGCAGTCCATGATACATTCCTTCACAACACCACAGTTCAAAAGCATCAATTTTTCTTGGTCTTCCTTATTTATCATCCAGCCCTCACATGGATATGAAGCTATTGAAAATACCATGGCTTGCATCAGGAGTACCTAAGTCTTCAAAGTGATATCTTTGCTCTTAAACACTTTAAGGAGGTCTAGCGCAAGACTATGTTGTTGTTGTTGTTATTTGCCGTTGAGCTGGACCCGACTCATAGCGACCCCTCCTTGGGTTTCCAAGGCAGCATCACTATGGAAGTAGATCACCCAACCTTCCTTCTGAGGAGTGGCTGGTGAATTTGAACCGCCAGCCTTCTGGTCAGCAGTCAAGTGCCTTAAGCACTATGCTACTCCAAATGGCACTTCCTTTGGCACACCCTGTTCCCCTCTGCCTAGATGACTGCTCCCCTGCTCTGAGCACTGCCTAAGGAACAACCACAGACCCCTGATTGCTTGGGAGTAGTCCTGGAAGCTCATGAAGGCTGATACACCTGGCCTATTTGTTCTCCCAAGAGGCTAACAGAGCCCTCATAGGCTCAGCAACCTGACCAGAATGGGCACGGACACCCACACAATAGAAGGGGCCAGATCCTAGTTAGAAACAAAAAAAAAAATTGCTTTTTGAAAATTTTAAGCATGTATTAGCCGAACTAAGGGGAAAATGCCCAACACATGATAGCTATAGCATCAGTAAACCAGAGGCCAAGTCCCATAATGGAAAATAGCATGAACTCAGGGTTAAAACAACAGATTTAGCTCCTGGCACATATACTTACCTTGCACATATACTTCACTGAACAAGAGCCATGCAGTTTCTATTGAAGGCCCTCTGGGACCAGGAACTCAATACTTTGAAAGGCAGCTCAATCCATTTGCAGATAGCCCTGACTTAGAAAGACTTGCTATTACTGATCAAAATTGGATTCCTTGTAGCTTTCTGTTTTCAGTCCTAACTCTGCTTTCTGTATCTACGTAAAGAACTTCAGGCATCATGGGCTGGTGGTTAAACCATGGGCATCCAAGTAGAATGGACATCCAGGCAGACATGGGCTTGGGGTCTTGCTCACGCTCTTGGTAGCATGTGACCTTGAGCAAACTAGGTTTAGTGTCCACATTGGGGAAATGGATGATACACAAAAAGCCCCAAGCACAGGGTAAAACATTTAGCACCTGCTAAATGGTGAGCTCTCTGGTGGCATAGTGCCTAAGGCATTTGACTGCTAACCAGAAGGCTGGTGGTGCAAACCCACCAGCCACTCTCCAGAAGGAAGATTGGGCAATCTACTTCTGTAGTGATACTGCCTCGGAAACCCAAGGAGGGGTCACATGAGTCGGATCTGACTCCATGGCAGTGGTTGCGGGTTTTAAATGGTGAGCATACAATGAAGCAAGCTAGTACTCCTTGTTCCACGGAAGACCTCTTAAGTATCTGAGGACAAATTTCATCTTCTCTTCTCTAGCCCAATGGTGTCTAATCCCTTCAATCATTCCTCACTGTTTCCATCTTTCTACTCACCTTCCTTTCTTGTCATCAATGTCCCCACAAAGTGGATAGATTGAACACAATGACCCAAGGGTTAGGCAACACCCCCCCATTTGCTGAACATATTCCCCTTTTAATACAACCTCAGAATGGCCGTAGGAAGGACAAGAGGACTTCCAGAATAGGCATCTTCCACTGCCACCAAGTCGATTCAGACTCACAGTGACTCCCATTGGGTTTCTAAGGCTATAAATCTTTACCGAAGCAGACTGCCTCATCTTTCTTCCGTGGCGTGGCTGGTGGGTTCGAACCACTGACTTTTTGGTTAGCAGCCAAATGCCTTCACACTACTCTACCAGAACAGGAATAATGGCCTGGAAATTAGGGCACAAGACTCAGGCACATCTCTGTTTAGAGTTGGCACTCTTAACTGCCTTGTTCTGGAGCCCCCTGCTGTATTATTAACTTTTCCTCAACCCAGCTGCAAAGGCCCTTGTTAGCCTAAGCCCTGTAGGGAATGATCGGCAACCCCATCCGGCATGGCCCTTCACCTGGCAGGAGCCACAGCAGAGTTAAGACTGGAAGGGTGAAAACCAGGTAAATCTCTAAGCTTCAACAGGCTGGTGTTCTGTTCCAGCTCTAGCAAGGCTATAGGGGGTCCATTTCTCTTTCTCTCTGCCTTAGTCTTCCTGGTAATCAAAGCAGATCTTTAAACAGGGATCTCTGGAGCAATCCTTCTTTCTGGACCTGTCCCACCCTGGTTCTTCCCACCCCCATTTTTCCTTCACCAGATCTGTTTCCTTTAACTGGATATGCTCCATCCAGGGCAATCTCCCTTCAGCTTGCTCACCCCCAGGGAATGTATCCATGCTCTCAACCTCAACTGTGAGTTCAGCAGAGCAGAGGGCCTCTCTCCCAAGTGGAAATGTTGAGCCAAGTCTCTCCCCTGGGCTGTGATGCTCTATTATGAACGGCTCACTAAATAATAATAATATTAATAGTTATTGAGCCCTGCTCTTCACCTAACACTGTACCAGGATTAAGTACACCTCAGAGAGTAAAACACATCATTTTTTTTCTCTCATGGGCAAGACAGATAATGAACAAGTAAAGAATCAAATACGGAATTTCAAATCTATGGTACGTACTGTGAAGAAGGACAAACACTAGGCTGTAATGATTTTTTTTTTCTTTTTTTTTAAGTAATGGGGTTGGGGAGGGGTGGATTCAGCTGGGACCTGCCTGAAAAGTCTCTCTGGACAGATAATCTTTCCGTTGAGACCTGAAGGATGAGAAGAAATGAGCCATTCACAAGTGAAGGGAGTGAATTTTGCCTCAAGGTGACAAAGAGTTTGGTGTGTTGAGTTACTGGAAAAAGAATGAGCTGGTTGGAGCACGTGAGCATGGTAGGGACTGAGCTCGAGAAGGGGGCAGAGGCTGAGAGGGCAGGGCCGTGTGCGCCATGTTGAGGGTTTGAAGCTTTGTGCTAATATGCAGCAAAAGTCTCTGAAGAGTTTTAAAAAAGAAAGTTATACAATCTTGTTCATCCTAAGAATGTCACTTTGACTCCTTTGTGGATAACAGATTAGACGTGGACAAGAAAACTACTTGGAGGATAAGTAAGAAGGCCATTACAGCAGGCCAGGCAAGAGATGAAAGTGGCTTGAAAGGTGGCAGTGGCAGTGTAGAGTTGTGGGTGCCAGGCTAAGGGTTTTATAAACATTTTCTCATGCACTGATGTCCCATGCATCAAGTTCATGATCAAATGCATCATGTTACTCCTAAACTCTCTTGGCTTCTGTGTTTTTGCCTTCTTTTTCTCAGGAACTTTATCAATTAAGATTAGCTTTTGGCTGTAAGTAACAAGAAATCCAAAATAATCGGTTAAAAAGAATAGAAGTTTCTTTCTTTCCCATGGAATCAAAACAAAACAAAACTGGACAAGATCAGTTCAAAGCTAATGCGGTACTCAATGGTATCAGAGACCCAGGCTCGTTCTCCTTTGTTGCCCTGCCATTCTTGGTACATGACTTCTTTCCCATAGTTTAAGATGGCTGCTGAGGCTCATCTCATCTAGCTCCCAGCCAGCAAGAAGCAAAATAAGGTGTGCTCTTTCTCTTTAAGGACTGGAAGTCACACATGATACTTCCATTCACATCCTTTACTCATTCATATGAATGGAAAATGTAGTCTTTGTTAGTGGTAGCCATGTGCTCAGTTAAAATTCCTGGATTCTCTTACCAGAGAAGAAAGCCAAAAACCAAACTCACTGCCTTTGAGTCAGATCCGACTCACAGCGACCCCTCCTTGGGTTTCTGAGGTGGTATCACTATGGAAGTAGATTGCCCAATCTTCCTTCCAAGGAGTGACTGGTGGGTTTGAACCACCAGCCTTCTGGTTAGCAGTCAGATGCCTTAGGCATTAAGGCATAGTGCCTTATAGATATAGAGCTACTAGAGCTCCCTTCCAGAGAAGAGGAGAAAAGGATATCAGGGCACCAGTATTTCTTAGGCTTAAAACTATTTATCATCTTTGTGCCCATGCCCACCCCCGTCCAAGCCATCAGTCATCAAACACTATGGTTTTTGTTCTATAATATCTCAATTTCATCTCTTCTTGCTACTTCCTTGACACTGATCCCTGTCATCTTACACTGGACTACAGAAAGAACTTCTCTGGCTTCCAATGACACTTCTACTAGGTAAGTTCTAAGGAGGTCTGGTGGTGCAGTGCCTAAGGCATTTGACTGATAACCAGAAGACTGGCAGTTCAAACCCACCAGCCACTCCACTGAAGGAAGAAGGGGCAATCTACTTTTGTAAAGATTTACCACCTCAGAAACCGAAAGGGGGTTGCTATGAGTTAGAATAGGGAGCTCTGGTAGCATAGTGTGTAAAACACTTGACTGCTAACCAGAAGGCTGGCGGTTCAAACCCACCAGCCACTCCCCAGAAGGAAGGTTGGGCAATCTACTTCCGGAGTGATACTGCATCGGAAACCCAAGGAGGGGTTGCTATGAATCGGAGAAGACTCAATGGCACATAACAACGACGACAACAACATGAGTTAGAATCAACTTGATGGTAATGAGAGATAAGCTCTATTATTCCTCAAAAACCTTCAGTTGCTCCCTCTAGAAGATTAAGTCCGTATCCAAGGCTCTCTACAGTCTGGCCCCAGTCAACTGATGAGACAACCAGTTTGGTTTCAGTTTTAGTGGCATTAGCAATGACTGTAATAATTATTGTTGTTGGTTGATGTAGAGCTAGCTGGCCCCTGACTCATGGTGACCCCCATGCACAATGGAATAAGACACTGCCCAGTCCTGTGCCATCCCCATGATTGGCTGTGGATGGGACCATTGAGTCTACAGTAGGGTTGTCACTGGCTGATCACCAGGCCTTACTTCCTAGTCCATCTGAGTCCGGAAGCTCCACTGAAACCTTTTCCTCATTGTAGTAACACACAAGACTCCACTGACAAGGGTGACTGCACAAAATGCACAGGCCAGGAATTGAACCTGGCTCTCCCTCTTGGAAGGTGAGAATTAATAACCTCTCACCTTTGTGAAGATAAGCTATTATTTAGAGGCTGGAAAGTATGTGGCCAGAGTCAGAAAACCTGGGCTCCTGACCTAGCTTGGTAATAGACCAGTTGTGTGATCTTGGGCAAATTACTTTGTTGTTAGTTACAACGAGTTAGCTCCAATTCATGGTGATTTTATGTATAGCAAAACAAAAATGTTCGCTTGGTCTCTGTTAAATGAGATTAATGCCTATGACCATAGGTGATTCTTGACAAACACTGGGTCCCTTCATTTCCTGGGCCTTGCTCTTCTGATCTGTAGATTGAAGATGTAAGCCTGTTTTACCTACTACCAAGACAATAATGAAGTTCAAATGAGAAAAGGCATGAGAAACCAGGGAAACTATAAATACATGGCCTTCTGCTTCTCCCATTGGCCTTAAGAATTGAGCAGGCAGGACTGGGAGCCCAGAGTCCCTATTTTGTGGATCGGGGCTTGGTGTGTTAGCAAGGCTGGAGCTTAGCCCTGGGCCTTGACTTGCAAAGGCAATAGAGGCCTGGGAGTTCAGGATCCTGACTCCTTGCTGCAGGGCTCCTTGGATATTTGTTAAATTGGAGAGTTGTGTTATGGAGTGTGACTGTGTTGGGGCAAAAGAAGAAAAGATGTAATGTGTAAGGTGAATTAAGTTCTCCTTTCAGCTTTGAGTGAGGTCATTCTATAATTTGCTTGAGGGCATGCTGCCTTGTACCTAGAAAGAATTTGTGATTGACTAGAGGAAAAACAGTTTTTAGTGGGAAGCCATCTCCTGTTAGTGGGTACTGGTAGAAATGACCCATTGTCCTTTAATGCCATGGTGTCAGTTTTTGGGTGAGTTGGTGACTGGCTAGAATTTTTCTGGGAAATTACATGTCAAAACTAATTAGCTAAAGTAAACATCTGTGTCGTCCGACTTATAGAGTTAAATAAATGTGAATACAGTTAACTGGGTAATAGCTTTATAATTATTGTGTCAAGTTTAACACATGAAATTGTTCCCATTTAGTTACTGGTATCCTTAATTTGTTTTGTGCTTGCTTATAATTTGGAACTGTGGGTTTCACTTAGGGAATAAATGTGTCTTGAGGCTTTACATTATTTCGGAAATTAAATCTTCTCCTCCTGAGGTTGCTGGACCAGTCACTGTGGCCAAATTAGGCAACGCCTGAAGGCTGGTGAGAGAGTCTTTGAAGCCTAGTGAAGGGGCAGCCTGAAGAAGGAGAAAGGGAGCCACCAACTGTTAAGTGCTAAATTATCTCTTCCATATTGTTGTTAGTTGCTGTCAAGTTGATTTTGACTCATGGCGCCCCCACGTGGTTCAGAATGGAACTGCACTCTATAGGGTTTTCAAGGCTGTGGGCTTTCAGAAGCAGATCGCCCGACCTGTCTTCTGTTCTCCTTCCTTATATTATCTCATTTAACCCTCACAATAATATTTTGCAGTATTGTCTCCATTTCAATAATGGAAAAATTGAGGCTAAGAGCGGTGGGTGACTCAGTCACCATTGTGTATGGTTGCTTGTTCAGTTGTCTCCTTCCCAGCAGATGGTAATTCTGTAAGATAACATGTACTAGCATGTTTGGCACTTGTGGGAAGTTAATAATTATTTGTTGACTAAATAAGGGCCGCTATCTTATAGTTCAGGAGCTCTGGTGGCATAGTGCCTAAAGCATTTTACTGCTAACCAGAAGGCTGGTGGTTCAAACTCACCAGCCACTCTTTGGAAGGAAGGTTGGGCAATCTACTTCTGTAGTGATACTGCCTTAGAACCCAAGGAGGGGTCGCTATGAGTCGGATCTGACTCAATGGTAGTGAGTTTGGTTTTGGTTATATTGTAGTTCAAGATACTTAGATTTATGTGGTGATTTACAATCTATGCAGGTTTTCCTCTGTTGCTCAGGACTCTGTGGAGTGGAGAGGGCAGGATTATTTTCTCATTTTTGAAATTAGGAAATGGAGACTTCAAGAGGTAGATGAGCTGGGATCCCACTGCTGGCTGGTGGCTTCCGCACCTGCACGGCACCTGTGCTGGGCTCCTTGGGTCCCCTCCTCTTCCTTGGCAGCCAGGCGTGGCCATTCAGCCTGGGTCTCCTTCCATCTCCTCCTGATCCACCCAGCACTAGGTGATTCCAGGACCCAAAATCATTTGGGCTAACAAGCAAATGAACTTACTACATTTGGAGGAGCTGATGATGACAATGGCAGTAGAGATCTTTGTTTTAGAGGATAATCTTGTTTCTTGGAAAGTCTATGGAGAATTGGGCTTGAGGGATGTTTAATAAAAACCGCTCAGATAAAAGCAGAAGCCAACAGATAAGTATTTACCTAAGGAATCATCATTTTCACCATCATCATCATCTTCCTTATCAACAACTTCGTCTCTAATCATGACTAAGCTGATGATTAAAAAAAAAAAAAAAAGGAAGCCTTTCGAAGACTTAACACTCAGGGGACTTTTCTCCATGTCTCCTCTCTGTCTGTCTCCTTAATTTCAGTGAGTCAATTTTTCCTCCCCATCTGTTTGCTTTTTGGCACTTTTCACAATGTCTGGGCTCTTTCAGTTTGCTTTCTGTCATTGCTCAACTCCAACGTTTTCCCTCCTGATGCTTCTCCTTTGTTCCCTGTCAGCCTCTTCTCATCTGCCAGTTTCCAGTCCTAGGAAGTGTCAGAGGTGGGTTGTAGTTTTCAGGCAGCATTTTGTTGCCTGGCAACATGTAACCAATGTCTTCTGTGGTGGATACTTCCTCTAAAACAGAGCCTGGGTTGGGGATGCTGGGATGAAGGAGTCTTCATGGGCCTCTGTGGGGTCCTGAGGAGGAAAGAGAGACAAGAAAGGGAAAGAGAGAGAGAGGGAGAGGGAGAGAGAGAGAGAAGAAGGAGGAGGAGGAGGAGGAAGGGAGAGATGGTAGAGAGAGAGCGAGAGACTGAGAGAATGTGCGTGTTAGTCCAATACTGACTCTGAGTGTGGATTTGGCACCAGCTCACCCTCTCCTGTCTTGTTTCAGGAATCACAGCTGTTCAGACAGGGTGAGTCTGGGTAGGAGCTGTTGAACACTCTGTGTAACTAGGTAGTCACCTACTGTGGCTCCAGGTGAAGCTGGCCTGGGTGAAGTGAAGGCTGTTGAGTATTTTCCAGCTGAGTAGAGCTCTTTTTATATCTTGCTCCCCATGGGATGCTTCTGGGGTGCAGGACTTTAGTTCACAGGATAAAGGGCACGTGGATGAGAACTCTGCCCTTCTCCGTGCATTCCATACACCCTTCCAGGTGAATATACCCCAACCTCAGGCCTACGCTGGCTGCTGTTGACAGTATTATCTATAGTGGGAACGAGGCCACCAAAGGCTGTCTGTCTGTGAAGACATCTGGCATCTGTGTCTGCAGTCAGCCCAGCTGCATTCCCCAGAGACTCAGGAGAAGGGATAGAGTCCAATCAAAGACACACCTAAGTTAGAACTAGAAGAGGCTCCAGAGCTTATTTAGGTGATCTTCCCATTTTGCAGATGAGAACACAAAAGCCCAGAGAAGGGAAGTGACTTCTCCAAAGTCACACAGCAATTAGGGTGCATCTGAGCTTCCAGTTGATCATCTTTCTCCCAGGAACTGAATGTAAAGGGTATGCAGGACAGGTGCTTCATGGGGTAGAAGGAGGCAGTGCCGTGGTAGGAGACCCCACTGGATTTGGATCCAGTAACTCTCTGATTCTGTAAAATGATCCAGTCACTCTCTGATTCTGTAAAATGATCCAGTCACTCTCTGATTCTGTAAAATGATCCAGTCACTCTCTGATTCTGTAAAATGATGATGCTTGTTGGGTTAGCTGTGGCATGAAGACTCAGTGACTTGAGAAGCAAAACTGAGTTAGCTCTTTTAGAACCAACAGGCACAGTCCCTGCCGCTGGGGTCTTTGGCCATGTGCCCATGGCTATTTTGTCACTTTTCTGGAAAAGCCCAGAAGTTGAGTAAATCCTGAACCTCTGGGCTAATACCCACTAAGAGAATCCTGTTCTGTGGGCAGAGACCCTCAACATAGCCACTGTTGCAGTTCCTAAGGACACCTGTCACCACCAGGCTGATTCAGCCCCCATGTGAGTCTGTGTCTTTTCAAAAATGACCCTGAGGCTGCAGGCAATGGAGCTGCAGCTGCCCACTCCATGTAGCCAGCTCTTCATCCTGTGTGGGCTCTGGGGTGTGGAAAGCTAGTTTGCAGAGAGTTACAGCCACTCAGAGCTGGAAGGAGCCTTTGAGGGCATGTGGCAGACCCCTCATTTCTCAGACGAGAAGCCGGTGGCCCAGAGCTATGAGGGATTGGCTGATGCTAAGGGAGTTTTATAATATTGTCTCCAGGCTCAGCAAGCCAGACGAAACCTCCAGGTGGTCCATCTCTTCTTTCTCTTGCTCCTTCTTTTCCTCCAGCAAGAATCTCTCAGTCCAGAGGGATCTATGTAGGAGATCCTGGATAGAGTGGGAGAATAATGTGGAACAAAACTCAAAATCATTAAAAAAAAAGAACCAGGTTTGCTGGTCTGATAGAGCCTGATGAAACCCCTGAGACTATGGCCCCTAGCAGCCCTTCAGGTCTGGAATTAAACCCACTCCTAGGGCTTCCAGCCAAACAAAAGACAGGTATATGAACTGAACATTTACATTAGGTAGATACTTTCCTTGTAGAGATCAATCATGGGAGAATAGAAGGGCTGTGTATGCACAGGGGGACAACTTGGGTGGTGGGAGTGCATGGGACGGAAGGACACAGGGAAGAGGTAACTATGGAGGGGAAGAGGTAACTATGGAGAGGAAGTGGGAGAGGAGCTGTTGCATTGTGGGAAATTGCAGTCAATGTCATGAGACAAAGTGTATGTGAGCTGCTGTGTGGAAGATGAATTTGCTCTGTAAACTTTCACCCAAATCACAATAAAAATAATAATAAAAAAAGAATCTCTCAGTTTAGAGGCAGAAAAAAAGGAGTGTAGTACTGTGGGCAGTCTCCCCAGCTGCATCCTTCTTTCTGCTCTTGGGGTCATAGGATGAGGAAGAATGGGAGCAAGAGCCCCTTAGCCTGAGTCCCCGACACATGAGCCTTCTCCTCAGCTGCCACTCTCATACTCCTGGAACATACTTGCTTCGAGGATTTAGAAGCCCCTCTTAGGGGCTAAAAAGCATTGGGCTTTGGCATTAACATGATTCCTGAAGTGTTTTGAAGTGTTCCAGCTGATCATATAAACTGAGATGTGGGGTGGCTTGGCTGTGGGGACAGGTGGGACCTGGACCAGCCCCTGTGACCCACCCATTCCAGACTTCACTTGGCTGGAGCCCACTCCCAGAAATCAGTCCCAGGTAGGTCTAACAGTACGCACTAGTGTGTCTCAGCTCTGGGACTGAGAACACACCCCATCTCCTCTACCCCACCACCCTCAGTCTAGGCCAATGGAGCTACTGTTGGGTTTTAAGCTGGGGATAGTCATGGGCATCTTGTGTTTTGGGAAGATATCCCTGACTGCAGTGTGGAAGAAGATTCGAAGGAAAACAAGCATGACCCAGAGACAAGGAGACCAGTTGAGAAGATGGCGGCAGAGACAGGATACAGCTTCCTCCAGGGCAGTGTTGGCTGGAGTGGAGAGTGAGGGACATACTTGAGGGAACTATAGGGGCCAAAATTGACAGGACTGACTGACTGGTTGTGGAGGGAATGCTGAAAGACATTTGAGGACAATGTCCCGTGTCCTGGCATGGCTAGGTGAGTGGCTAGTGGTATTGTATAAGGCAGGTTTGCAGGGTTCTGGGTGTTGAGGAGAAGAGGTGATCATGAGTAGGGCTCAGATTAAATGGAGCTTGATTTACCTGCTTCCCTCCCATAGATGTCTCATGTGAGACAGAGAGATCTATGGGTCTGATGCTCAGAGGGAGGTCTGGGCTGGTTCCATAAGTTTGGGAGGTGGCAGTTAAAACCATGTGGGGGCATGTGATTACTAGAAGAGAGAAGACTGTGGGCCCTGGAGGACATGGCTGCTCCCTGCTCTGGGCTATCAGACCATGTGTATCCCTTCCTGGTACAGCCCTCCCCACTTTATATCACAGTGTGTCTCCTTATCCTGCAGGGGTCTCCCCAAAGCAGGAACCCTGCTTTTTTAAAAAATTTTATGCCATTAGTATCTGACCAGGGGGAGCTCTGGTGGCATAGTGGATAAGGCACTTAACTGCTAACTAGAAGGTCAACAGTTCAAACCCACCAGCTGCTCCACAGAAGGAAGATGGGGCAATCTACTTCTGTAGTGATACTGCCTCGGAAACCCAAGGAGGGGTTGCTATGAGTTGGGTCTGACTCGACGGCACATAACAACAACAACACATCACTATAGGAGTAGATTGCCCAATCTTCCTTTCGAGGAGTGGCTGGTAGGTTTGAACTGCCAGGCTTCTGGTTAACAGTAAAATGCCGTAGGCACTACACCCAGTAGGGGCTAAATACAAGTTTGCTGAATAAGTGAAGGCAACTTGAAGCACATCACTGGTCTCCCCATAGGGAGTGCGCCTGCCTGGAGGCAGAAACCACCCTCCCCATATGGTGGTGCTCTACTGTGGGTCCTCATAGGGAGAGAGTGGGAAAGAGACTGGATGAGTTAAAGAGGAAATGAGAGAGGTAGAGAGAGAGAAGGGAGACGAGGAAAAGGAAAAAAGAAGAAAGAACCAAGAAAGGCAATGGAAAGGAAAATCGAGGAGGGGGAGGAGGGAGAAAAAGGGACCGGAGGTGTGGGATGACCGTGCAGGGCAGCAGTGCCTGAGAGAGCATTCCCACAGTTCAGTGTGCCAGCCACTTCAGAAGTGCTCTGTATCTGCCTTGCCTCTCCTTCCATGGTGCTCCCTCTCTGAGCTAGCCCCTCCACTCGAAAAGCTCCCAGGCCCCACCACTGCCCTGTCCCTCCTGTGAGGCTCAGTGGGAATGCTATGTCTTCAGAGAAGGTCCCTGCTGAGCGTACCCCGTCCTGTCCTTGGCAGCACTCCTCACAGTTATGATTCGGCCTTGGCCTGCTCTAGTGCTGTTTGGTGTCTGCCTCCCTCTCTAGACTCTGAGTTCCATGAAATAGGTGCAAATTTAGCACAGAGTGGAGTCCCTGGGTGGTGCAAATAGTTAACACACTAGGCTGCTAATGGAAAAGTTGGAGGTTCAAGTCCATCCAGGAGAGCCTTGGAAGAAAAACATAATGATCTAACACTGAAAAACCAGCCACTGAAAACCGTCTGCAGTGCAGTTCTACTCTGACATGCCTGGGGTCGCCATGAGTCAGTGTTGACTCAGTGACAACAGGTTTTAGCACATAGTAGGGGGCTCATTCATATTTGTTGACTGAATAGACTCGTTTATTAAGCCCAAATTATATGCCAAGTGCTGTGCAGGGTTTTATATTTATTATTTCATGTAATCGTAAACCCAAGCCCATGAGACAGGTTTTATAGAAACTGGTTGTACAGAAAGGGAAGTCTGAGGCTCAGAGAGGTGATAGCCTTACCTGGCTTGCACAGCGAACAGGTGGCAGGGCTCGATCGGAACCCCCATCTGTTGGACTCGGAAACCCATGTCTTCCCCACCATACCACCTCCAAATACCGTGGAAGACACATTTCCTATGGGAACAGTGCTTCTTCCAAACATATTGTTTTTCTCCATTTTCATGCATTTTATTAAACATTTCCAAATCAGGAAACATGGAAATATTTTTTAATAAGAAGAAAGAAAACACTGCAAATTGAGAAACTGACTCAGAAGGCTTTGCCAGATGAACCATCTGGTTTTGAATTTAATAACCATTCAGAGAGGGTGACAGCACTCCCCCTTTCAGAAGAAAACGGCCGTGGAAGGAATGGCAGCTGGCTTCCCTTAAACAGTGCATCCATTTGTGATGTGGGGACATTGAGCAGAACATCTTAGCTCAAGAAAGAGAGGAAGAGGCCCAAGAGAAGAGAAACACACACCCAAGAAAGCTGAGACGGGCTTATTGTTTCAACTTCCCAACCGCGGCCCTCAGAGAGGTCACGTCCAGATGGGTGACAGCAGCCAAATGTCCTGACTCTTCCTTTTTGGTCACCAGCCTCTGTGGAAATCTGCCACCACCTCTGTAAGCAAAAGCAACCACCCCTGGACCCCATATTCACAGAGAGAACAAGCCGTATGTGTCTGACGACGAATCGCATCATGCTTCCTCCAAGGTGGTGCTTTGGTGATGGTGGTTTTAAAAATAACAGAGGCCTTGCACTTGTGCTGTTAGTTTTTGGGGTTGGAAATAAAAGACGAGATTTAGATTTACCTCAGAAAAATCCAAGGTTGTTACCTTGAGTTACCTAGTCAAGGGACACATCTTTCTTTTCCTAAATTCTAAAAGCCAACTCTCGAGAAACAGAACATTATCCACGGAGGTGAAGCAGATGGAGAGAGTGACTTTATTTATGCAGACAAAGTCACAGGCACGTGGGATAGTCGGCTTGTGGTCAGCCATGGGTCTCCAAAGCCCTTTATTGCACATTTTAAGATGTTTATAAGGGAAATAGTTTTTGAGAAAAGAAAGAACTTTTTTTTTTTGCCTTTTTGAAGTCAGTCATCCATAGCTGGAATAAGCAATAATAGCCCTGCAGTAACCATAAGCCATTTATTCTGCAGCTAACTTTGAATTTCAATGGCACTTTTTCACACATCTTGAACATTTTTCAAATGCTCCTAAATTAAGGCTCATCATACCCCAGAGAAATGGGAATTTCACCCCATTTTCTCCACAAAGTTAGAATCATCTGCTCGCATACATGGAAACCAAAAAAACAAACTCACTGCTTGCTGTTGAGTGGATTCAACTCATAACGCCCCCTCCTTGGATTTCTGAGGCAGTATCTCTACGGAAGTAGATTGCCCAATCTTAGGCACTACATTCTGCACATATGTAGAGGGCACCTGATAATTATGAGTTGCATTGTATTGGAGGGCTGGGAATAAAACCCAGGACTCAATGAAAATGTCGTAGCTTCTCAGGCTCCCTAATACGGGCTGGCAAAAGTCAGTGACACACAGCCTTCTGCCATCACCTTCTTGGTAGTAACTGACCTGCTACTTTGCCAAACAAGAACAGGCAGTCCCTGCCTCGGCACACACACACGGCCTCTGCCCCCCACCCCATGCTCTGCTCTCTGCAGCTGCCATTTTTAGAACCAGAGAAAGATATGGGTCTCATTCCCAGAATTCTCTAGTGGTAGAATGCTTAAGGCTTTGGCTGCTAACCAAAAGGTTGGTGGTTTGAACCCACCAGCCATTTTGGAGACGAAAAATGGGGCAGTCTACTTCCATAAAGATTTATAGCCTTGGAAGCCCAATGGGGGGTCACTATGAGTCGAATTCAACTCGATGGCAATGGAAGTGGGTGAGAAGTTAGAGGTTGGTTACTCTCTGAACTCTTCATTGCTTCATTATAAAATGGGGTAACAGGCCCCATCCTGCTCACATGTTATTTAGACTAAATGGCTTTATTCATTTATTTATTTACTCAATAAGTGTTAATTGAGCACTAGAGTTATAGCAGAGTCCCTGGATGGAACAAATGGTTGAGCACTAGGCTGCTAACCCAAGGGCTGGCAGTTCCAATTCACCTAGAGGCACCTTGGAAGAAAGGTCGAAGACCTACTTCCGAAAAATCAGCCCTTGAAAATCCTACTGAGTTGGAGTTGACTCCACAGCAGCTGGTACTGATTCAGGATACAGCAGCAAACAAAACAGAACAAAGCTCTTCATGAAGTGTATATTCTATTGGGGGTTGGTAGTCAGTGAATACAAAAATACAGCAAGTATATATCATGTCGGGAGCTCTGGTAGCATAGTGGCTAAGACACTTGCCTGCTAACCAGACGGCTGGCGGTTCAAATCCACCAGCCACTCCTCAGAAGGAAGGTTGGGCAATCCTACTTCCATAGTGATACTGCCTCGGAAACCCAAGGAGGGGTCGCTATGAGTCGGGTTTGACTCGACGGCACATAACAACAACAACAACAATATATCATGTCAGATGGTGCTAGGTGCTGTGGAGAAAAGTGACTTAGGAAAGGAAGATGGGGCATGTCAGGTATTGGGGAGCCGCGTGATTGCAAATAAGGTGGTCAGGGAAAGCCTTGTGAGAAGCTGACAGTTGAACAAAAATCTGACATAGACTGGAGCCTTCCAATAGAAGGAACAGCAGATGCAAAAGATCTGAGACAGGAGTAAAACTGCCCTGTTCAAGAAGCTATACAGACGACAGGAGAAGAGTGGGGTAAGGGGAAGGTCCTAAGAGCTGGAGTAAAAGAGGCCCACTAGTACAGGGTGAGGGGTACAGGTAGGACTGTATAGGCCTTTGTAGGCCCCATGAGGACTTTGGCTTTAGTTCTGAGGGAAAAAGGGATTTTGTGGCAGACAGGTGACATGGCCTATCTTATTTATTTTTGATGGCAACAAACACAGCCAAACATCCATCCATTCACAATTTGCACATGAACAGCTCAATAACACTGGTTACATACTTCACATTGTATCACCATTCACTCTCTAGCCAGTGGTGTCACTAGGGAGATGTGAGGGGTGCAAACCATACCGGTGACACTGTCAGAGGCAGTGACACCAAAATGACCGTCTATAAAGTTTTTGTGCAGTGTTTCAGCAGAAATTGATTCATTTTTATAAAAAATCACTGTAGTTAGTCATAACAACAAAAACATTTTCCATAAGCCCAACTTACATGTATCAATATACCTATCAAGCTAAAATTTTATGCTAATTTGCTTTTTGAACCTTCTAATGCACTCCAATCAGGGCTGTCATTATTGCCCAATTACAGTGACACTTCAAATCATGTGGCTTTGTCTGCACCCGTTACAAGTCATGCTATTGTTTTCGTTATTGCCGGTGTTTTTATAGTTGCTGATTTTGCCACTCCTCCGAAGGAAGGTTGGGCAATCTACTTCGGTAGTGATACTGGCTTGGAAACCCAAGGAGGGGTCGCTGTGAGTCGGGTCTGACTTGACGGCACATAACAACAACGATTTTGCCAAATTTTTGGTGTTGTAGCTATAATACTGTGATAATCAGTATTTGTGAACCTATCTAAGTAACTTCTTTTGAGAATGACACAGTAATTAAAAGACAGAAAGAGAAAAACAAAAAAGGCTTCCATTCAGTTACTCATAATGTTATAATAATGTAATTTGATGTAGAAAGTTTTGACGAAACAATTTTGTTGTTAGTGTTAATATACATAATCAAAGAAATATTACATTTAAACAATTTACAACTATATCACATATTATTCTGTGATTAAAATTGATAAACATTACTAAGGATTCTATATGGTCTGTATAAGAGGAGGTCCGGGGGTGGGGGTAGGTGGTGACACCTTGAGTTACTGCACTGGGTGACACCAACCCCAGTGACGTCACTGTTTCTAACCATATTGTTTCATCATCACAATTAATTGGGGGCTCACTGCTCCTTAAAGTTCTCACCTGTGTTTTAGATTAACTGTTGTCAGTTCACACTCATGTTGATAATCCTTTATAAGAGCAAACTATGCTTGAGGCAAACATCTATTATTGATTTTTAAATTAATTTTATTAATTAATTGGGCTAAACTGCTATTTAGTTTAACAATGGCTTCTCTGTCTTACTTTTTGAATGGCTCACTCTGGCTGCTGCGAAGAGAGGAGACTGGGGGAGGTGCTAGGGGATGAGGCGTTGTTTGGGCAGGAGCCCGGAGACCATTTGGGCAGCCTTGCAGTGATCTAGGTGACAGGACAGAGGCTGGGACCAGGGTCGGAATGGCAAAGGTGGTCAGAAGTGGCCAGATTCTGGGAATATTTGGAAGGTGGAATCGACAGGACTTATTGGTGGAGATAAGGGGCTTAAATGCATTTGTTAAAACTGCAAATCACTGCATAAAGGGGAGGAGCTGTAGCCCACCACAGGAAGAGTGGGACAAGAAAAATTAGAAAGAAAACCTGGGAGGAATGGCTGTTTTTTGCTTCAGCAATGTCTGCTGTTTGTTCTCACTCTGTGTCCTGTGGGGCTGCTTTTGTGTCTGGGATGAAACCCCGGGTAGGTGGCTTCTTGAGGGGCCATCAGTGCCTCTATCTGTGTCATGAAATGAAAGTTGACAAATCCCTGCCACATTCGATCTCACCATAACCTCGTGAGATAGACAGGGCAGACATTATCATGCCCTGTTTCCCTGAAGAGAAAACAGACCCTGAGACAGTGAAGGGATTTATTCAAGGTCACAAAGCCATTAGGGTGTGAAACGTGGCTTTTAGCTCCACATCCTTTATTCTTTCTGCTATGCCAGGGCTAGACACACACGTATAAGATGGTAATGGCACAACAAAACAACGACAAAAGCAGTGGCCAGTGAGTCAATTCCAAATCATGGCAACCTCGTATGTGTTAGAGTACAATTGTGCACTATAAGCTTTTCAGTGGTTGATTTTTCAACAGTAGATCTCCAGGCCTTTTTTCCTAGGTGCCTCTCATTGCACTGGGAGTTCTGGTTACATAGTGCCTAAGGCATTTGACTACTAACCAGAAGGCTGGTGGTTCAAACCTACCAGCCTCTCCTCGGAAGGAAGGTTGGGCAATCTACTTCGGTAGTGATACCACCTCGGAAATCCAAGGAGGGGTCACTATGAGTCAGATCCAACTCCACAGCAGTGAGTTTGGTTTGGTTTGGCTCATTGGACTCTAACCTCCAACCTTTCATTTAGTAGTCAAGTACTTTAACTCTTTGTACCACCCAGGGCCTCTGACATGACATCCAACATTTTTCTAATAAGTGTATGTGCCAGGCACTATTCTAATTGTTTTAGACACCAACTCATTTAAGCCTCACAATAACTCTAATGAGAGGTAATACAAGTATTTTTACCTTTTTACAGATAGAGTAACGAGGACAACAAGGTCATGCAGATACTAAGGGGCAGAGACCAGATTCAAATGAAGTGCTATAGCCCTATGTCCAACCATGAAATCAAATAGCCTGATGGTCTCCTACACAAATGGAGGAATATCAAATGGATGTGCAGATGCTAAGAGGTGTGGGAGTTGGAGGCAAAGAAGTCACTTTGCATGGGAGGGCCAAGATGAGATTTGAGCTGGATCTTGAAGTGTCCAGTTAGAAGGGTTAAGCTAGGACAATGGCCATCAGGTAGGAGCAAGAGAGATGTATGCACAAGGTAAGCTTGGAGCACAGCAACACTGAAGAGGAGATAAGAGGATGAAGTCATGAGGGCAAGGTCAGAACAAAAGGAGGAAAACCAGAAAAGTAAGCCACTGAAGACACCAAAAGATGAAAGTGTTCTGAGGAAGGTGGTGCCAACAGGGTCAAAGGCTACCAAGGAATTAAGTCAGGTATCTGTTGGCGTAGTGCCTAAGACATTTGACTGCTAAACAAAGGCTGGAAGTTCAAACCCACCAGCCACTCCTTGGAAGGAAGACTGGGCAATCTACTTCCATAGAGATACCACCTTGGAAACCCAAGGAGGGGTTGCCATAAATCAAATAGACTCAACAGCCATGAGTTTGGTTTTTGGTTTACCTGTTGTTGGGTTTTTCATTGGAGAACTTAGCAAGCACAGAGTCCACAGCTCAGTGGGGGCAAGAGTCTGACTGCATGAAGCTGAGGAATGACTGGAAGGTGAAAACAAAGCTATCCATTTGACCAGAGTTTTCAGAAGGTGTTTTAGTTATAAAAGATTTGACTCTTTGAAACCTAGGAGGCTATGGCCCAACACTTTGAGATCCAGGGGACCATAGCCCCACCCTTTGAAACCCCTGAGGCCTTGGCCCCACCCTTTGAGAATGGGGCAGCTTTGCTTCCCATGCTCCTTTCAACAGTTCTGCTGATCTTAGAACTGCTCCAAAGATGGTCCATTTCTTTTCTTGAGGACGACGGATGTTGCTCCTTTGTACTATTTCCTGCCTGTAGAATTCCAAGATGCAGTCAGGGTTCTCTCCTTTCATTCTTTCTCTGTCCCCTTCAGTCTAAACTGCTATGATAGTTTGCTAGATCCATCAGTCACAAGCATAATCTCTTTAACAAAAGTTCATGTAGCCACATCCTTGGTGAAAATTTTAGGACATGTATCCTTAATCTGGGAGCTCTGGTAGCATAGTG
>NW_006921804.1:3387182-3392415 GCF_000298275.1 Orycteropus afer afer
TCTTCCTTCCAAGGAGTGGCTGGTGGGTTTGAACTGCCAGCCTTCTGGTTAGCAGTCAAATGCCTTAGGCACTACACCACCAGAGCTCTCAGGCTTTTATTATTAGGCACCTTGAATACTCTTCCAGCCTGCACCCACCCACTCTTCCAGTACCAAATGCTTTCTTAGTTATCCAGTGCTGCTGATAGCAGAAATAGCACAAATGGATGGTTTTAATCAACAGAAATTTATTCTGTCACAATTTGGGAGGCTAGAGGTCGAAATTCAGGGCACCAGCTCTAGGAAAAGGCTTGCTTTCTCTGTTAGATGTGGAGAAAAGCCCTTACCTCCTTTCAACATCTGTGGGCCTGGTGTTACTTGGACATCTCCATGTGTCTTGCCATCAGTCTTCTCTTGAGTCTAGGATGTGCTCAGTGCAGGGACCCCAGGTCCAAAGTATGTACTCCATTCCTGGCTCTTCTTTCTTAACAGTAGTGAGGTCCCTCTCTTCTCTGCTCACTTCTTTCTCATTTTATCTCTTGCAAGATAAAAGGTCCACCATTTACCTGTCAATTTGTCATACTGTGGTGGTTTGCATGTTGCTGTGATGCAACATCATAAATGGCAACTATACATGTGGACATCACTGTATGGAACACATAGAAATCATATTAACTACATCTGTGGAAAGAGATGATGGAAAAGCTCAATTATCATCAGTTAGAACAAGGCCAGGGACCAACTGTGGAACTGATCATCAGTTGCTCATAAGCTAGTTCAAGTTGAAGCTGAAGGAAATGAAAACAAGTCCATGAGAGCCAAAGTAGGACTTTGAGTATTTCCCACCTGAATTTAGAGACCTTCTCAAGAATAGATTTGACACATTAAACACTAATGACAGAAGACCAGACAAGTTGTGGGATGATATCAAGGACATCATACATGAAGAAAGCAAAAGATCATTAAAAAGACAAATCAATTGGCATAACATAGTCCACAAAGACTATTCTACATCCTACTTTGGTAAGTAACAGGGTCTTAAAAGCTTGTGAGCATCTATCTAAGGTACAACTATTGATCTCTTCATATCCAGAGCAAGAAATAATAATAAGCATAGAAACAATTAGTCCAAGGGACTGATGGACCATACAAACCCCAGCCTCCACAACCCTGAAACCAGAAGAACTAGATGGTACCTGGCTACAACTAGAAAGGGAGGTCTTAGCTAGAGTGGGAGAAAAATGTGGAAAAAACCTCAAAATCATAAAGAAGACCAACCTTACTGGTCTGAGAGGGACTTATGGAACCCCTAAGACTATGGCCCTTAGAAACCCTTCAAGCTTGGAATTGAACTCAACTCAACTCTGTGGCTAAACTTTCAACTAAACAATAGACAGGCCTATAAGGTGAACAATAACACCAGGGAGGTATGGACTCCCTATAATAATCAACCGTAGGAGATCAAAAGGGCAGCGTTTGCCCAGGGATAAACCTCTGAAAGTAGGAAGGGATAGTAAAGGATTAATGGAAATGGTATACACAGGGAGGAAGTGGGAAGAGTGTTGTTACATTGTGGGAGTTGCAATCAATGTCACAAAACAAAATTTGTATGCTTTGTTGAGTGGAAAACCAATTTGCTAGGTAAACTTTCACCCAAATCACAATAAAAGTAAAAAAATAAAAACACAGGAAAGAAAAGACCAAAATAGATGTCAGAAAAGAACCCGAAACTTGCTCTTGAATGTAGAGTAGCTAAAGCTGGAAGAAATGAAGTAAAAAAGCTGAACAGAAGATTTCAAAGGGCAAATCAAGAAGACAAAGTAAGCTATTATAATGAAATGTGCAAAGACCTGATATTAGAAAACCAAAAGGGAAGAACATGCTCAGCATTCCTCAAACTGAAAGAACTGAGGGAAAAAAATTCAAGCCTCAAGTTGCAATATTGAAGGTACTTTGGGCAAAATGAACTGTTTTTGAATTGCGGTGTTAGCAAAGAATGCTGAAAATACCATGGACTACCAGAAGAACAAATAAATTTGTCCTGAAAGAAGTACAGCTTGAATGCTCCTTGGAAGTGAAAATGGCCAGACTTGGTCTCACCTATTTTGGTCATGTTGTCAGAAGATACCATTCCATGGAGAAGGACATCATGCTTGCTAAAGTAGAGGGTCAGTGGACAAGGGGAAGACCCTCAATGAGATGGATTGATACAGTAGTTGCAGTGATGGGCTCAAGTAAAGCAAGGATTGTGAGGATGGTGCAGGACTGGGAAGTGTTTCGTTCTGTTGAACCTAGGGTCACTATGAGTCAGAGTCAACTCAATGGCACCTAATAACAACAACAACATGGGCAAAATATTGAACCACTCAGGAAGTATCAAAATGGTTGATGTTCAACCATTTCAGGGGGTAGCAAGTGATCAAGAAGCAATGGTATTGAAGGAAGAACTCCAAGCTGCACTGAGGCTTTGGCAAAAACAAGACTCCAGGAATTGATGAAATACCCATTGAGATGTTTCAAAAAACAAATGTAACACTGGAAGATCTCACTTGTCTATGACAAGAAATTTGGAAGACAGCTACCTGGGCAACCAACAGGAAGAGATTCATATATGTGCCCATTCCAAAAAAAGATGATTCAACAGATATCCAGAAATAGATTGAATAATATCATTAATATACATTCAGGTAAAATCATGCTAAAGATAATTCAAAACTGGTTGCAGCAGTACATTGACATGGACCTGCCAGAAATTCATGCTGGATTCAAAAGATGACATGGAATGAGGGATATCATTACTGATGTCAGAGGGATCTTGGCTGAAAGCAAAGAATATGAGAAAGAAATTTACCTGTATTTTATTGACTGTGCAAAGGTGTTTGACTGTGTGGCTCATAACAAATTATGGATAACATTGTGAAGAATGGGAATTTCAGAACACTTCACTGTGCTCATATGGAACCTGTACACATACCAAGAGCAGTTGTTCACATAGGACAAGGGGATACTACATGGTTTTAAATCAGGTAAGGTGTGCATCAGGATTATGTCCTTTCACTATACTTATTCAATTTGTATGCTGGGCAAATAATCCAAGAAGCTGGACTGTATGAAGAAGAACATGGCATCAGGATTGGAGGAAGATTCGTTAACAACCTGAGATATGCAGATGGCCCAAACTTGCTTGCTGGAAGGGAAGAGGACTTGAAGATGAAGATCAAAGATTACACTTTGTCTTGGTTACCTGGTGCCACTCCAACAGAAAAACCACAAATGGGATGACTTTAACAAACAAGAGTTTATTCTATTACAATTTGGAGGTTAGAAGTCCGAGTTCCAGGTGCCAGGCTTTAGGGACTGGGTGAAAGCCCCTTGACCTTGGGCTTCAGCTCTGCCTCTTGCTCCCTGCCTAGTGAAGCTAAAGACATCTTTTCTCTGAGGCAGTTACTAGCTGCTGAGGCTGACAAACCCAAGGCCGACAAGTGAAAAATCACAGTCCTGATACTACCAAACCACACAGAAGGCCATTAATTCAAGTCCATTAAAAGTCCCAAGATTGGCAGGGCAACATGGCAGGCTGCTGAACAATGACTCGGCTACATGCAGGGTTCAAACATGCCATCAACTGTAGACCTTCCTTAAAGTTGCTTCTTATATGCTGGAAGCAGGCAACATCCCTAAAGCAACTACTCAGCTTCTCCCATAGATTGCACCATGGACTTAACTACCAATCTCATCATGGGGAATAACTACATCCAGCTGCCCAGCCACTCAACCAGGCCCAGCCAAGTGAACATACAACCTTAACTACTACACACTTTAATGTAAATAAAACAAAAACCCTCACAAATGGACCAATAAGCAACATCATGATAAAAGGAGAAAAGATTGAAGTTGTCAAGGATTTCATTCTACTTGGATCCACAATCAACACTCATAGAAGCAGCAGTCAAGAAATGAAATAACATATTGCATTGGGCAAATCTGCTGCAAAAGAACTCTTTGAAGTGTTAAAAAGCAAAGATATCACCTTGAGGACGAAGGTGCACTTGACCCAAGCCATGACATTTTCAATTGCCTCATCTGCATGTGAAAGCTAGACAATGAGTAAGGAAGACTGAAGAAGAATTGATGCACTTGAATTATGGTGTTGGTGAAGAATATTGAATAGACCATGGACTGTCAAAAGAATGAACAAATCTGTCTTGGAAGAAGTACAGCCAGAATGGTCCTTAGAAGGGAGGATGGAGAGACTTTGTCTCATATAGTTTGGACATTTCTCAGGAGGGACCACTGTCTGGAGAAGGACATAATGGTAGAGTAGAGGGTCAGCAAAAAAGAGGAAGATCCTCAATTATATGGATGACACAGTGGCTGCAACAATGGCTCAAACATAGTGATGATTGTGAGGATGGCCCAGGACTGAGCGGTAGTTTGTCCTGTTGTACATGGAGTTACTATGATGGCACTTAACAACAACAACAACAACAAAAGATAAAAAGTGTGACTCAAGCAAGGGTATGATTTGAGAAAAGATGTGACTTGAGTAAGATGTGTTTTGAGTCACACCTTTAAGGCTGTGACTTAAAATATACCCCACACTAATCCTTCCTTAGGAGCTCTGGTAGCATAGTGCCTAAGGCACTTGACTGCTAACCAGAAGGCTGGTGGTTCAAACCCACCAGCCACTCCTCAGAAGGAAGGTTGGGCAATCCTACTTCCATAGTGATACTGCCTCGGAATCCCAAGGAGGGGTCGCTATGAGTCGGGGCCGACTCGACGGCAAATAACAACAACAACAACAATCCTTCCTCATTAACATATATTTAAAAAAAAAAAACCAAACTTACTGCCATCAAGTGGAATCTGACTCATAGTGACCCCCATTGGGTTTCCAAGGCTGTAAATCTTTATGAAAGTAGATTGCCCCATCTTCCTTCCATGGAGCAGCTGGTAGGTTTGAACCACCAAACTTCTGGTTAGCAGTCAAATGCCTTAGGTACTTTTCCATCATAGCTCCATCCATTAACATATAGAGGTTAGGATTAACAACACATAAAATGGAAGATAATTACATTAGATCACGAAATGGATCACAAACATAAAGTAGTGGTAATCATATCCCAGCCAAGTTGACACATATATATTTTTAACTTTTATTGTGATTTGGGTGAAAGTTTACAAAGCAAATTCATTTTCCATACAGCAGTTCATGCACTTCTTGTTTCATGTTGTTGTTGTTGTTGTTGTTGTT